>NC_044978.1:32158032-32758032 GCF_008728515.1 Papio anubis
AGGGTACGGAGGGGAGGTCAAAGGCTATTGCAATCATCTTTACTTTGTATGACTCTAGGAAAAGACAGAGTCAACACTCTGGCATAAATAAATCATATTTACTTAATTCTTTCTCAACGCCAGTAAAGAACATTACCATGTCTTGTCTGTGGCTCAGATGCCAAGGCATTGTCTTCCTGCTTCTCACTGAAACACAGGAAAAAGAGGTGTCAATTAAAACAAAGACAGGTCCAAAACTGTTCTGTGCCACCCCAGGATGGTAGACCCAATGAATTTAACACAAAGAGAGTGGATGTGTGTGTTAAGGGGACAAGGCTTGGAGGTGGAGTGCTGAATAAATGAACACTAGGATGTAGGCATGCTGGTCTAGAAGGGAAGTACTGACATACAGCTACCCTATGTTATGGCAACAGTATCAATGCGTAAGAAAATAGTAACTTTCATTTTTTATTTTTACTTTTTTGAGATGGAGTCTTGCCCTGTCACCCAGGCTGGAGTGCAGTGGCACTATCTCGGCTCACTGCAACCTCTGCCTCCTGGGTTCAAGCAATTCTCCTGTCCGTCTAATTTTTGTATTTTTTGTAGAGAAGGGGTGTTACCATGTTTGCCAGGCTATTCTTGAACTCCTGACCTGGTGGCCTCCCAAAGTGCTGGGATTACAGGCGTGAGCCACTGTGTCAGGCCGCAAGGGCAATTTTAACTTTTAAATGTACAATAGATTTTGAAGAGCTTGTACAGATCAGTTATGTACATTCATATATGTATATTTTGGAATCAGTTCTTATAAACAGCTTGATTCAATTTTAGCTAAATAGTTTATAAGTAGTATGTTACATTTGAACTTTTGTCTTTTAAGAAAAGTTAACTATTTGTTCAATATTATTTTTCTACTGTAAAGAAATATACTTTTCTCTTAAAAATCTCTACATACTTTTACAGTAAGATGCTTTATAGAATTAGTTTTAGAGCCCTCTATGGCTCTAACACCTTGCTTATTGCCTGCAAATTTTGTGAAATTTAAAAATAAGCTTTCTAACACTTTTATTCCTACAGAAAAATTGCAAGTCAAATTATCAAATCAAATACAAAAATAAGTCTTACCTCTGCTATAAGCATATTGTTCTAAAACAAAAAACAAAACAAACAAAAAAACACACATTTTGAAACATTTCTTTATTGAAGATCTCTCTCTTAACTGTTCTTTGCTTTAAATCCCTGGTACTTGTTTTTACTGTCTGTAAGAGAAAAACGGACAGGTGCTGTGGCTCATGTCCATAATCCCAGCATCCAGGGAGTCCGAGGTGGGTGGATAACCTGATGTCAGGAGTTCAAGACCAGCTTGACCAACAAGGTGAAAACCCATCTCTACTAAAAATACAAAAAATTAGCCAGTCATGGTGGCAGATGCCTGCAATCCCAGCTACTCAGGAGGCTGAGGCAGGAGAATCACTTGAATCTGGGAGGCGGAGGCAGCAGTGAGTCAAGATCACACCAATGCACTCCACCAGGGGCAACAACAGCAGAAACTTCTTCTCAAAAAAAAAGAGAAAACCTATCATAAGACTTTCCCCCGCCATAGGGCAAATGTTTGGCTCCTCTCTCACTCTTTTTTCTTTTTTAAGAAAAGGTTTATAATTTACATTCAGTAAAATCATCCTATTTAGTGTCTAGTCTGTGAATTTTGACAAATGCATAGTTTCGTAACCAGTCAATAGGCAGGACAGATCCATCACCCACAACGTTCCCCTCTGCCCCCTTGTATTCAGTCTCTTCTGCCCCCTGGCAATCACTGATGTTTTCTGTTCCTCTTGTTTATTAACATTTATTTTAAAATAAAATATTTTAAAATCAAAAATTGTATATGCCATACAGATTTTGTAGACTGACAGCCAGAAACTATACCACATGGCCTAGGTGTGTAGTAGTCTATAACATCTAGGTTTGTGTAAGTACACTCCACGATGTTTGCACAATGAGGACATCACCATTAATGACACACTTCTCAGAATGTAGCTTCATCGTTAAGTGACATGTGACTATAATACTTGGATAAAATTATGCTAATGCCTGTGATATTTGGTCAAATGAAATTCCCTCATATACTGAATTTTTATTTGTATTGGTCTGTCGCATTTTCATTCATTCCACAAATATTTATTGATTACTTATGTGCTGCAAAGAGAGAAATTAATGTTAATATGATAGTTTGCCTTCCCAGAGTTCATGTTCTAGTGAGAGAGACAGACAATTGCACTGAAGGGCTAAAGTTGTGTATAAAGTTACTTCTGTTCTAAAGAGAAGAGGCATGATTCAAATAACACAGAAAACGAATCCCACTTTCCACTGAGACTTATGGAAGAGCAAAATAAGGAAGATGTCAATCGCAGAGCCTTCACCAGGTTTGCGCTACTGAAGGACAGCACTCACCTTGGCTAATCTGTTGTTTAATAGAGCATTTTAAGGAGTCCTTAGAAGTACAAAGGTGGATCTATAGCTAAAAAGAGGTAGAAAGAGCTAAGTTATACTTACTGTTTTTTTAATAAAAGGAGGAGACTGGAATTTGGAGAAGACACCCAGTACAAGTGACCTAGAAAACAGAAGCAAAGAACCATCACATAGTAGGAAGCTAGATCTCACAGAGAAGGTTGTCAGAAATTCACAGGAAGGAGGACATAAACTACTTATTTTAAAAATGGAGGTCTGATATTCAAAGTTGTATTGCTAGGACATAGCCCCCATCCTTGTCTAAACCTTCAGTGCAACTTTGCTTTGTAGGTTGAGTTCCACTTCTGCAAGAGTCGAAAGCAGTTACTACCCTGCTCGCTCTGACAGCACACATACTAGAGAAGATTAGCATGGACCCTGTGCAAGGATGACACGCAAATTCATGAACCATTCCATATTTTTGTGAGAATTTAACAATGAGATCACTTGGTCACAAGGCGGGGAATATCACACACCGGAGCCTGTTGTAGGGTGGGGGGCTGGGGGAGGGATAGCATTAGGAGAAATACCTAATGTAAATGATGAGTTGATGGGTGCAGCAAACCAACATGGCACATGTATACCTATGTATCAAACCTGCACGTTGTGCACATGTACCCTAGAACTTAAAGTATAATTAGAAAGAAAGAAAGAAAGAAAGCACTTACTACCTACATTTTGGATACTCAGGGCAATGCCTACAACCTGTCACACATTTTAGTAAATCTGTTTTCAAAGGGGAAAATAAATAATGGTATAACTATTGCAGAGTGAAGCCTGAGGAAAAATTTAGTCATTTTTATTATGGCAGTACAGAAGTCTTTATACTTGGATAAGGCAGGAAGGAATAAATGTTTCCTTTTCTAAAAAGGATAATTTGGTTGCTAAGTCTGTGAAGTTTTATGCAAATAACAAGAGAAATTGCAGCTCCAATTGCCTTAACAATAACGTAAATGTGTTAACTGATATAACTAGAATTCCAGAGTTATGGCAGAATTTGACTGATCCAATTCACCCCAATCATTCTGACTTTTTAAAATAAGTTTTAGTCTAAGGTTAACATTAATTCCTCTTATGGTTGTAGCAACTGGTGTTTACACCAGTTGGAGAGAAAGCACTCTGGCTACAGTATTCCAACTACGCGTCCTAAAGTGTATCTAGCTGGCTTGCATAGTTTACGTGACTAGTCCTAACCCAATACTTACAACAGGGCAAAAAAAGTGCAGTGATTATATGTGGAACCTACCACTACAGCTAGGAGTTAGTGAAATGTGTCAGTATTGTTTCAAAATGAGGAGGAAGAAGAAAGGGATGCTAAACAGAAAAACAAGTACGTCCATTAGAGTAGATAAAAAACGGGGGTGGGGATAAGGCTAAATCTAATAAAGAAGAAATTCTATGACTTCATACAGCAACACCTTTTCTCTAGACTGAGAAGACTTTAAACGGATTTGATCACTTATTATCATTTGCTATGAATATAGCATTCATAAACTATTTACTTTTAAAATGGAGGTCTGATATTCAAGGTTGTATTACTAGGACATAAACCTCTCCCTTGTCCAAACCTTCAGTGTAACTTTGCTATATAGATTGAATATAGCATTCATAGCAAATTATATCGAGTGATCCAATTCATTGAAAGGCTTCTCAGTCACATTTCAAAGGTGTTGCACATTGTATAAACTCTGTGAACTCACATGGTATAGCATCCTTTGCTACCACACAGACAACCTGGGAGAATTTCAAGGTCATAAAAGTAGTTTGAGGTCCAAATAAACCCTGAACTATACAGAATGTCTTCTTTTTCCAGCAGTTTTATAACATCATAAATATTTTTGTGTCTGATACTACTAATGAGTTCCATAAAAGAATTTCATCCCACAAACATCATTGTTCAGCATTCTCCTTTTGGCAACAGTAATTAGGTTTTTTTGTGCAACTATGCTAAAATATATCGTGGTTAGATAGCTACTTTTTAAAAAATCAGAATGAGCAAAATTTTATTATATTATCACAAAATGACCACAAAGTTTGTTTTTCTTGTCCTGTTGTTTTTTGTTTGCCTACTTTTTTCAGAACTTAAATAGCAGTGTACTGACTGGTATGCTACCAATAAAACATTGTTGCACTTTATATCATGTATGAGGAATGTGTTAAAGTTGCAACCAAAAGATATTTTTCAGATGGTAATATGAAAGCAAAAATTCTAGTTAGAGTACATTGTACTGCATGCAAGGATCAAAGCTACTTACAGAAATAAAGAAAAGAAACCTGAAATAAGTCTCACCAACTACCCAAGGTTTTGAAAAATTAATTATAAATGTATACAATCTTACAACTCATTATTAGTTTTAGAACAATACCCCTGTCTGACTATACACACAAGTCTAAATCGGGTGCACTATAAACACTGCTTTCCACTGGAATGCATTACAGAGCATATTTTTAGTGGCGAGAAGTCCTGGTACCATTAGTGGTTAGAAAATTTATAGATTCAAATAATATGTTTTGATCCTGCTCTTATAAATAATTTTAAAGAATGAGAACTATTTTCCTTCTTACATTGAGCCCTTTTGAAATGTTTTGCTGGGCTTTGAGTCCGAGAGGCAGAAGGATTCTCTTTTTCTAGGGTCAGATATAAGAGGCTTTAAATTAAATGGTCGTAAATGAAAGGGTGTGGTTCTGAAGTTAACAGAATGTTAAAACTAAAGGAGCTTCAACTTCTGGAAAATTTCTTTGAGGTGAAGAATAGAGATGGGTGTTTTGTTTACTTTGGTTTTGATTTTTTCTTTTTCCTTCAGAGTAGTGGGGGATGTGGTTCTTCATAAGACACGGAGAAATATGGACTTGAGAGCCACTGGGACCTAAGATGGGGCGGCACGTGGATGCTTGGAGAGATGGAGAATGCCAACAACCATGGTATGGTTAGGATTCTGCTCATGTTTCTCATGGAAGGACTGAGCTGTTCACATCTGGATAATCACATGGCTCAGAAAATGAGCATCTTGTCAAGAACTTGATGCCCTGCAGAATGTAGTTCTTCTTCCTGTATTCTAGGCATTACAAAGTTCTCTAGTTTGTCATGTGACCCTAAGAAGGGGAATAATTCCTCAAAATATGACCAAATTGAATTTCTCTCCACCCTGGGAAAGTGAGGGCATAGAGTTAGATTGAATTTCACTTAGCAAAATAAGGGTACCGTGACCTTCCTTACAATTGAGGGTGGAAATCATATTCTCTATTTGTTATTATACCTTCAATCAATATTACAATCCAGCTGACACCAATAATTAAAATTCCCCCGCAGTTGGCATATTTCAAAACACTAAAATAATGTCCTTCTTTAAATTCCAAATAGTAAAGACAGAGAACAAAACCTTACTTAGTCAAAATGCTCTGTAAAAACACTAAAGCCTTCTTTAATGTAGAAACAAATAAGAGGAAAAAAATAAATGTCGTTATATTAGGATGAAAACAATCCTGGACTCAAGCAAAGGCAATCTTTAAGAACACCTGGCTTTTGTCCAGGTGCAGTGGTTCACACCTATAATCCAAGCACTTTGAGAGGCCCAGGTGGGTGGATCACCTGAGGCCGGGAGTTTGAGACCAGCCTGGCCAACATGGTGAAAACCCGTTTCTACTAAAACTGCAAAAATTAGCCGGGCTGGAACCTGGGAGGCAGAGGTTGCAGTGGGCCGAGATCGTGCCACTGCACTCCAGCCTGAGTGACAGAGCCAGACTCTGTCTCAAAAACAAAAAACAAACAAACAAAAAACAAAACAAACAATCAAAAAGAAAACACCTGGCTTTTAAGCAATCTTTAGAGTTAATGAAAAAGCAAATAGATAGGGAATTAATGAAAGGCCAAATAGGTAAGGGTAATACTAAAAAGTCCTAACTTCTCAAACAGCATTTTCTGCAAATGCAGACATAGTTTAAAAAACAGTTGTACTACCTATTTTCCAATCATGATCCAGGCAAGACATGAAGAGAAGGTCAAGATTAGCTGGAATAACATTTATAGAGCTCAGTTTCTCCATAGATTAGCAAAAGAATTTGAGTTTGAAGGAGCTACTCACATCACAGGCCATCCCACCTCTGACGTTCTTTAAATGGTATTTTCCATTTATCATCTATTTACGTTTGACCATTAAAATTTTAAAGCAGCTTTTCAAATTCAGTATGTTTTAAAATTATTGTACAGGAAAGGAGTCTAAGGAATATGAACAGCAAGTCTTGATCATCAGTCTTGAAATTGTCTAGGAGAATGATGGACAAGAAGCTATCCAATTTTAATGTCTCATATTAGAGCCAAAATTTCATTCTTCATGTAAGTTATGTGTTCCCATAAGTGAGTATAATTGTGTTATATATGGGAACAATAATACTTTGCTCCATTTATCCTTATAATATATAAAGGAAAACATATTGCATTTTGAAAGTTCTGGAATACTGTCTCTGCTGAATACCTACTATGTTCCAGACGCTGGAGGTTTTAAAAATTCACCTCCTTTTATCTTCATGGCAACTCTCTTAGGCATAACATTGTTTTAGACATTAACAAACTTGAGTCCTGATATTTTAAGCAACTCTGAACTAGTAGGTGATAGACAAGGATATAAAAGTAAATTGCATCTAACTCCTAAAACCATATGTGATCCACTGTTCCAGAATATAAATGCATAATAAAATCATAGTAATGAGAAAGAAGATGTGATCCTCAATTTCTGACTCACATGTACCATCTACCTCGCAGATCATCCCTCATACAGGCCTTTATCTATTCTTTGATTCATTGTTAAATTGTTCATCACATATTTATTGAATTCCTCCTATTAGCAAGGCAAGGGACTGTTGGAGATACAGTGTTAAACAAGTCAGACTGTGGTCCTTGTTCTTATGAAACTATTATTAATATATTTTACATTATAACTAGAGACACCAATAATAAGTTAATTTATAACCTAACAAAATAGTTACAAACTGTGATAAGAAACAAGAACAATTAAACAGAGACATGACGACAAAAAGGGAAAGAGAACTGTCCTTTAAAGAATTGTTGTCAGAGAAACCAATTTGAAGCTGTTATTGTTTCTGGGAACAGAAGGAAAAAAATCCACATCTTTTAATACACTGACTTTCAGACTTGAGCGAGAGACACACTTCAAGCAAACCCACGACTATTCCAAGATAACTCCAATATGATCCATACAACAAAATATTATGCTCTTAGTCTTTGACTACATGGCTGGAGCATTCCTTTAAAACTCATTACTGGGGAATAAAATGTCGGTGTATACTCACTTATAAGTAAGAATATAACATAGATTTAATCTGATTTATACATGAAATTCTGTAGATCACTAAGAGTGGGAGATTGAGTGATTAAAAGTTCTATTACTATTTGTTGTTATTGTTTTTATATTGAGGTTAGAAGTTAAAACATTTAAGGATGATCTGTAACTTTTTGGAGAACATTGTAGAGAACTCTGAAGCCATGTGTGAGCTCAGCAGGAACAGTGCCAGCATATGTGCAATGCACCTAACAAGGGGCAGCAGTGGGAGTGGGGGAAGCCTGATAGTGAAATGTCACCTATTTGCCATTTCTCTTCTAAGACATAAACTTTACTCAGAAAGATGACAGCAGTTGCAGATTACTAACCAGGTATCTTAAGCCAGACTCTCCTACAAGCAGAACTTGAGCCAAAGATTCAAATGCAAATGATTTATAAAGTACCCCTGGCAGAAACCAGTTAAGGAGTGACAGAAGCTGGCTACAGAAGGGGAGTGAGCCCAGGAAGGGTGTTACTTCAGGGGAAGTCCCAGATTCAACCTGATCCCTGTGGAGCACAAGCTGAAGCTTCCCTGCTCAAAACAGTTAGACTCACTGGGGACCAGGATGGTCCTCTGTAAGTCCCAAGGTTGAAAATGGGAGTATACGGAGACTCTTAGTGAAGGAAAACAAGGTATGGATGAAACTACAAACTGGAAATTGAGGCTGGACAGATTCTTCTTTGGCCTTCTTGTCTTTAACTACATGCATAACTGGAAGAGATATTATGTGTGAATGAGAAAAAGGTATGTTTTTCACAAGGAGTATAAACTAAGCCTACCGTCGGCCCAATTTAAATTGGCCACAGTAAATGTGAACTTTGGAATTGCCTGAGCTCTCCCCAGTAAAAAACATTAAGCAATATAAAAATCCAGAAGGGTGATGAGATATCAGTGTTCTGATTAAGGAAATGAGAGAAGTGATTCCCACTAACTCATCTTTTATTGATCCTGTCTAGATAGTATATTAGGCAGATAGTTCCTGAAGGTTAACAGTAGACAATTTAGAATTACATATAGTGAACCTTTTGATTCATTCAGTATACCTGATATGCCAAGGCTATGCAGGAAGTACAACAGGAAAAGGGAGGCTCATATGCTCCCATGTACCTGGCCAGAACCTAATTTTCCAATCTCAATTTTGAAGTCCAGCCAGAATAGTTTGCATTCTCCTGGAACAGAGTATACACTTTCAGTTTTGCTATAGGAATATTTTAATTTACCAGCACAATACAATAGTGTAATGAAGGATCTGAAAACCTTCACAAATAAGTTAAACTACTAAACTAAACTCCTAAACTATAATTGTTTCCTCAGATGGGAAATCTCAGGAGAAACTAAGGGCTAAACCAGTAGAGGTTGGCTGATGAATTCAGATTTAGCCTGGTCTGTGGAATTTTGGGGGATTTCTAAAACCACAAGAAATCTGTTTTCTAAGAAATTATTTCTCACAGATCCTGCCAATAAACAAGAAGCTCAGTGATTAGCAGGACTATTTGAGTTTTAGCAAAATCAACCTCATCTAATAATCCTGTGGGCTCCTAGTCACAAAATCACCAGAAAGAAATCTAAATGGGAATTGACCTCTGAGCAGAAACAATGATGAAAAGAGTTACAGAGAGTGGTGTGACAAGCAGCCCTACTGAGCTCTGAAGACCTAACTGCTCAAATTACATTAGAAATGTCTGTAACCAGAATACACACAGACTGAACAAGTTAGAAAATTTGAATACATCTACCCAACAAAAGTTTCTTAGGTTCTGGATCTGAGAGCAGCCTAAGACAGCTGTTAATTCTAGTCTACTTGAAAGACAATTGTTGGCTTGTTATTGGATGTTAATCAAAATGTCACTCACCACAAAAGGGGTCAGATAACGCTAAGGCCAGAAATATCGATTAGGACTTAGGTGATGTCACAGAAGTATTCTAACAGAGAAAGAGCTGTACAGCAAAGATTACTCCTAAAATGGAAGTGATATATTTAAGAACAGCAAGAAGACAAGGAGTGGGTGAGAGAGTTCAATGGGGTATATCACATGTACCTGAATAGATAGCTTCACTGCACATAGACCTTGTGACCTCAGAGGAACTCTTTGCTTCCAATGCTATGTAGGCAGAACCTCATACTCTCCCAGCTGAGGAAAAGTGGGCTTTCTGGTCACTTGGTGGGAGTTCCCAATCTTAGAGCCATGTTGCTATTTGGAAAGCAGCCACAATATGCCCAGTGGGTGGTAAAACTTTGATGAAAGAAAGGAAGGGCAAGTTCACAAGGGAAAATTGCTGAGAGCAGTTAATTAAAAGTGGAAGAGGAATTAGGCTGAGACCCTCTAAAGGGTGTTTGCATATTTATAGACTTGAGCTGTAGCCAAAGGGCTTGCTATACAATCAGGCAAATGGGCTGTAGATGACTGCATGATTAAAAAAAAAAAAAAAAAAAATACTACATACACAGCATTCGGATATGGAATTCTCTACAGGAATTTAGAGGAAGAATTAAACTTGTTCATATAGATGCCCACCAATAAAATGCTGTTGTCAGATAAGAGAGGGATTGGAAAATAAAAGTAGATGCCTAGTTAGCTCAAGAGTTCATAAATAAGTGGACATGCGTGTGTTCAGGACATGTACTCACGGCCTGAGAGAGGTCATGTGCCTCTCTTCTAGGACCTGATGAAATGGCTATTGAGATAAAAACTGCCTACTGTCGATAGGAATGGAATCAGTACCTCCAAAGCTGATTACACTAGACTTCAACCAATGGCCCCAAGAGCATAAACAGGTTTAACTGGGATTGACACAGATTTCATTCTAGGCTTTTCTTATTCTACATGAAAAACAACCTTAGAGAAAACAACTAAAATTTTGGAACATACCATTTCAGGCCACCAGGATATATTTCTTTTGAAAAAAAAAAAATTATGTACTTTCCTGCTGCCGATAACCAAAAAATGGGAAAGAAACATAATAGTATATGGACCTACAACATTTTAAAATTTTCTTTGGAATAGGCAATATGAATATTTATTATTCAATATAGGCAATGGGGACATCTTGAACAAATGGCTTGGATGTTTCAATGATTTGGTCCTCACATTGTCTGTGAAAAGAAGTAAGGCAAGAACTCTGCTGGAGAGACTTCTCGGATCAAGAGATGGGAGTGTGTGAGGTGGTGAAGAATTAGGGCTAGCTATGAATGTACTATCACTACCAAATGGCAGCAACAATGCCATCATCCTTTATCTGTCATTTTCTGCAAGATCTGCTTGCAGATAGGGTAAATGGGGAAATTAGCAAGGCTGCTACTATGTCCAGCCCTATAGGTGAATAGAACATTTGGGTCAGAAAGTCCACCAGGAGGCACAATAAATGAAAACAAGGAGAAATGATAGTAAGTGGAATAGGAACTCGTAAGTGATTCACAATCCCAGAAAGGAGCGCAATCATAGTATTTCCACAAGAGTAACTAAAAACAAGAGAATAATATCTTACCAAATGCTCTCGTATCTGGCACTGACAAATGGCTGATTTTGTGGACAATGGGGGAGACCCTGAACTTACTTTCCCTAGAGAAGTAGAATTGAATGCTTGTTGATACATGAGCTCTGCTTAACAACTCCACCAGTGCGATATGGGAAAAGGAGCATCCTGACTACTCAAAATACCTGTAGGTTGCTCCAACTATTATTCAGTTTATTGTGTTTAGATTATAATAGTATGAATAATTGAATAATTACTCTAATGAAACTCCGTACCTCTCAACAGTGATGACAAAGAACTGATACCGTCACCCAGGAAAGACTTTTAATTACAATGGAATTTGATGTATTTAAAGTTTAGTTCTAGAAGAAGTGATTGAGGGCTAGGGTAAGTTATGCTGAAATGTTACAGGACTGTTGGCCCTTATTGTTCTCTAATGGTCCAGTTCTGTGAATAAAAAAAGACATTGGCATTGCTATGATGCAGTTAGTTAGGATTGAAGAGATAAATAAACAGTACAATACACTATGACCCTTGGCATCAGGCTCTGTGAAAATCTGTACTGTAACATGTGAACATGGTTATGTCCACAGACCAGATAGAATCCACAATTTACTGAACAAAGGCCTCTAAATACTACCCCAGTTGCTCTGAGTGTATGCGCTATATAAAACATGGTTTCTGTTAGGAATGGATGGAGACTGATACCATCATTTTACTGATGGCTAGTGTGCGATATATCCCTTTTATTTATCTGCAACAGCGCTACAGGTAAGACAGTATGTGTAGGTCTATAGGTAGAATTAAGTACATAATGATGATCTCCAGGATGAGAGAAACATTTGAGAGGCAAATTCAAAAGGCCACGTGATATAAAAACTTTTATAACAGGTTTTCTAGAAAAATAATTGTAAGTTTACCCCTAAAACATTTGAAATGCCTTCACCAACACGTGCTTTTAAAAATGTTTAAATAACTCCTGATGCTGGAGTTAAAAGAGTGAGTTAGAAAAAAAAATCAAAGAACTGTGAAAGGATATGGTTACAGTTAGCATGCTTTATAGAGCAAATTCCTTCTACACACTAAATTGTTCAAATTCTGGTTGTTAAGGAGCTTAGGAGCTTTATTATTTAATATAAAATAGTCCATAAAATTAAAAAAGAAAAATTATAAAGAGTTCCTGATAAGTATGCATCAAAGAGATGTCAAATGAGGGCAGAAGGTGGACTGGTAAGGAAAAGGTTAGTAGCAAGCCTACAGTAGATTACATCCCTTTATGGTGAATGTGCAGGAAAAAAAAAGGAGATAAAATCTTCTGGTAAACATGCTAGTGGAAGACTTGCTGGCAAACACTTTAGCAGCAAGTGTCCTTATCTTTAGAATGTTGTTAGGAGGATACACCTAGTCTGTCTAGAATTAATCATCATAAACAAACATGAAGTATATGAATTTCATGACTCCCTGGAAAATGTAATGCAAGCCATGCAACTGTTATAATATAAAAGGAAAATGTTTCATGACCAAGTAAGCTTCTGTCTGGTAAATTATAAGATCATGTACTTCATTTAGAGGTCTGATACGTAAAAGTGAGTCCACTGTACACCCTAATGCATCAAGAAAGGAATACTGCTGGCAGTTCTGAACCTCTGCTTCTGTGTGCTTTGTCATTATTGGTATCATGGAAATTATTACTAAAGATTGATACTGGATAATTTTTAAAAGTGAAGAAATTAAGAGGATTGTAGGAGTTTCAGAAAGAGAGGATAGATAAAATGATGGTGAGGTTATAATTTAAAAGACAATAACTAAAAATATTCCCCGATCTAAGAAAAACAAAATCCTTCAGATTTAAAAATCTACAGAGTGTTGACATGGGCTGACTAAAATAAATCTATCTAATCAAAGTTTAGCCTATCATGTAAAAAGATTTTCCTAAAAGCTACTGAGAGAAAAGGCAGATTGCCTACACAAAAATAAGACCTAGACTGATATCATACATTTCATCTGAAACAAGAAGGAAAATAACTTTAAATTTAAAATACTATGCTCAGTTAAACAGTCATTTAAGAGAGAAACAGACATTTCCAGATGTGCATGAACTCATAAAATTTACCCCAGTACATAGTGCCCTATTGAACAAAACAACTTCTAAGCTGGAGAAATAAGTCAAGAGAAAGAAGTAAAAGGCATCCTAATTGGAAAGGAAGAAGTTAAATTGTCCCTGTTTGTAGATGACATCTGTAATATAGAAAACCCTAAAGACTCCACCAAAAAGTGTTAAAACTAACAACTTTACTGAATTTGCAGTATACACAATTGACATACAAGTATCAATAGTATTTCTATACACTAACAAGCAGTGATCTAAAAAAGAAATCAATAAAACATGTCATTAATTCTAGCTATCAAAATATAAAAATAAAATAAAATATGTAGAAATATATTCAGTTAAGGAGGTGAAAGACTTGTATATTGAAAATGATAAAACATTGATGAAAGAAATTGAAGAAGACACAAATAAATGGAAAAAATATTCTGTGTTCATGAATTAGATGAATTAATATTGTTAAAATGTCCATACCAGCCAAAACTATTTACAAGTTCAATACAATCCTTATCAAAATTCCAATGACATTTTTCACAGAAATAGAAAAGAGAATTCTAAATGGAACTACAAAAAACCCTGAATAACCAAAGCAATCTTGAGCAAAATACACCACAAAACTATCAATCAAAACATCATGGTACGACATAAAAACAGACACAGACACCAAAGGGAAACAACAGAGATCCCAGAAATAAACCCACACGTTATGGCAAATTGACTTCTTACAGCAATGTCAAGGTCTCACACGATCAAGGACAGTCTCTTCAATAAGTGGTGTTGGGAAAACTGGGTATCTACATGCAGAAGAATAAAATTAAACCCTTATTTCATATCATATTTAAAAAACAGAAAATTCATTCAAAACTTAAATGTAAGAACTGAAACTGTAAAACTACTAGAAGAAAACATAGGAGAAAAACTCTACTACAGTGAATTGGGAAATAATTTTGTGGATATTACCTCCAAAACACAAGGAACAAAAGCAGAACTAGACAAATGGGAGTATATCAAACGAAAAATCTCTGCACAGCAAAAGAAAACATCAACAGGGCTAGGAAAAGGTTAGTAGCAAGTCTATTGTAGATTATTTCCCTTTATGGTGAATGTGCAGGAAAAAAAGGAGATCAAATAAGATCAAAGGAGACATCTGCAGAAATAGAAAACATATTTACAATATATCTGATAAGTGATTAAGATCCAAAATATAAGAAACTCAATAGAAAGAAAAAAAAAGCCCAATTTACAAATGGGTCCGAATAGACATTTCTCAAAAAAATATATACAAATGGCCAAAGGTATGCAATAAGTGCTCAACATCACTAATCAGAGAAATACAAACTAAAACCTCAATCAGATATCATCTCATGTCTGTTAGAATGGTTATTATCACAAAGATTAAATATAGCAAGTGCTGGTGAAGATGTGGAAGAAAGAGAACCTTTGTTCACTGTTGGTGGGAATATAAATTAGTACAGTCATTGTGTATAGCAGTCTCATTACAATGTGTCATGGCAAAGTTCTTTTTGTTTTGTGTTTTCTTCAGGATCTCCTAGGCTCCTGTATCTGAATGTCTATATCTCTTGCTTGACTTGAAAAGGTTTCGGCCAAGCATGGTGGCTCACGCCTGTAATCCCAGCACTTTGGGAGGCTGAGGAGGGCAGATTACCTGAGGTCAGGAGTTTGAGACCAGCTGGCCAACATGGTGAAACCCCATCTCTACTAAAAATACAAAAATTAGCTAGATGTGGTGGTAAACGCCTGTAGTCCGAGTTACTAGGGAGGCTGAGGCAGGAGAATCACTTGAATCAGGGAGACGGAGGTTGCAGTGAGCCAATACTGTACCACTGAACTCCAGACTGGGTGACAGAGCAAGACTCTGTCTCAAAAAAAGACGGTGGGTGGGGGCTTCATCTATTATTTCATCAAATACATTTTCTAAACCTTTTGTTCTCACTTCACCTTCTGGGACATCGGTAATTTGAACATTTGGTTGCATTTTTGTGTCCTCTATATCAAAGAGGCTTTGCTTATTCTCTTTTTATTATTTTTTCTTTATTTTTGTCTGTCTGTGTTACTTCAAAAGATCTGTCTTCAAGATCTGATTTTCTGTCTTCTCCTTGATCTAGTCTATTGTTGAAACATTCAAATATATTTTATATTTCATTCCATAAATTCTTTAGTTCCAGAATTTCTCTTTGATAAATTGTTCATTTCTATCCTGAATTGTTTTCCTCACTGGTTTTTGTTTTTGTTTTCAAAATTCTCTTATATCTCACTGAGCTTCTTTAGTATCAACATTTTGAATTTTTTTTTTTTTTAGGATTTCATGAATTTCTTTTTAATTGGGATCTGTTGCCAAGAAATTGTTGTGTTTCTTTTTCGTGTTCCTTGTATCTTTACGTTGATATTTACGCATCTAGTGTAAATGTTGCTTCTTCCAATTTTTTGAATTTGCTTTTGGAAGGAGGGACATTTTCCTGAAGATGTTCCTATGGTGTTGGTTGAGCAGGGCACTTTGGATAGTGTCATCTTTGACTATAAGTAGCGTCAGTTGTGTCTGTGGTTTTTTTTTTTTGTTTTTTTTTTGTTTGGTTTTTTTTTGGTTTTTTTTTTTGGTGGCTTAGGGTGCAGTTGTTAGTGGAGACTGTGGTGAAGTTTTATTGGGGACTGAGAGGCTGGATGGGCCTGTCTTCAGTCCTCGGTGATGGTAGTAGTGGACTGAAGGTGCCTGTTCTTGTGCCCTGGGGTGGTATATGCTGGCACCAGTATTAGCATGTCCAAGCAGGCTAAGTCTTGAACCTTCTGATGGCTTGCGCAGGTACTGGGAACATTAGCAGTGGCCACATCAAAGGAAACCACCAACAGAGTGAAGAGACAAACTACAGAATGGGAAAAAATATTACAAACACTGTATCTGATAAGTGGTAAATATCCAAAATATATAAGAAACTTCATAACAAGAAAACAAACAACCCAATTTAAAATATGGGCACAGGATCTGAGTAGATATTTTTCAAAACAAGGCATAGAAATAGCCAAATATATGCAAATACCACTAGCTGTGGTATGCAGGGGCCAAGCTGCTGGTGGAAGGCTCAGGTGCAGATGGCAGCAGCTGCAATGTAACAATGTTACTGGGAAGGGTGGGTTTGCTTTCTTTAGGATCAACCTTAGGTAGGCAGTGGGATAGGATGCGACATGGGCTTCACTTGCACCTTAGCCCATAGTATTCTGCAGCTCTGGCAGTTGCAGGCAGTGAAATTGGTCCTCAGGATGCATGAAAATTCAAGGTCACCTCTCTTCATGGAGGACTGGGTTTGCTGCCTGTGGCTGTCCCCTCAGCCTTGGTTGCAGAGTCAGATGCAGTCCACTGTGGTCTGGGCTTTTAAAATAGTGTCATGCTACTGCTGTTTAGGATTTGGGGTTTGTGAAATCCAATGTGAGCTCTAGCTCTGGAGCAATGCCTTCAGGCAGTTTCTGGGAAGCTCTCTATGTTAGACTCAAGGCCCCATGATTGTCCAAGGTCAAGGAGCTCTCCTGTGGCTAGGATTGTAGAAGTCCAAGGCAAGGCGAGAATGTAGACCTCTGGGAGTCTCTCACTCACCCTTTCCCTGTACTGGGAAGCCTCTCCTGGCTGCCAGTCAGTCTTGGCCTATGAGGCTGCCTGGCTTCCCTCTTCTTCCTTGCTTTGGAGTTTCCTGACACCTCTCTGTTGAATTCCAGTGTTCTTTCTTGGATGATCTATTTGAAGTGTGACTATCGACTCACTATTTTGGTTCTTCTTAGTGGAGGAGGCAAGTAGAAAATACTTCTACACAGCCATCTCGAAGCCCTTTCCAGGTCCTTTTTTCTTAAACTTTTTAAAAATTGCTGATGTGTGTGTCTTTTGATAGAGGGATTCTACTTGTAGTTACTACATAAAATCACTCAGACATAAATACTAGGAGATAGACACAAAGCTGTTTATTGAAGCTTTGTTTAAAATAATGAAAAATGTTTGAACAAGGTAAAGATTCTTAATTAAATAAAATGATACATGCATATGAGAGAATAGAGTACATATATACATGACTAGTTGTAAGAACACTGTGAGTACTACATATAGTTTATCATTTATGTAAATTTAAAAATGCTAATATTTATATATATTTTTTCTTTCAAATATTTTAATTTTTTTAAAATGCAAGCAAACTAATCATGGATGACTCTAGGTGTGATTGCAGAGGACCAACATAAATGATTGCAGGTGATCACAGCCTCAGATATACCTGAGACAACGTATATATTTTCAATTGCTTATTGAAAAAAATAAGCAAAGTTTAAATTAAATATAACAAAAATTTAAAGTGATTTGATTCTCATTGTTTAAATATGGGTAATTCTTATCTTTACAATTTTTCTTATTTCACTCTCACCTCTTCCTAGCTCTCTTTATTTCTCTTTCATACACACCGGTACTTACACAGAATGTTTAAAAGTATAATAAAAAGGTAGATCAATCATCAAAAGAAAGGAGTTTGCATAAGTAGAGAAATAACCTGGGAACATTATTAAGTAGCAGGAAAAATGTGAATTTAAGACCCATATCCCACATATGGTGAGAGAAAATAAACAGGGACTGCTTGAAATAGACACAGTTTAATATCTATTTCACAGTTTGATATCTAACTCGAACAGTTCTTTGGAGAGTTCTGATTAAGTACAAGCCAGGCAAAGGAAAGAATGGAATACATAAAGCTTAGAGATGTGAAGATTTATACTGACATAGGCATTCCAGAGGAAAACATACAGATACACAGGAACTAGAGAAGAAGTGGGCCACAAACGTGAAAAAAGAGTTGTGATTTGGACTGTAATCAAAGGTGGCAACTCATGAATATTTGCCAGGATAGGACATCCTAACAAGACAGGATATTCTGCATGTCCCCAAGCCTCCTGGAGAACAGGAGTAATGTGGTCTCTGCGGAAGGAGTTAGACTTTAGCCTGAATTTTGTATAAATCTAAAAGAACTAGACTAGGTGAGTAGGGAGGTAACAGGGTACGCTTCCTTCCAGAACCATCTGGCACATAGCAAACAGGAATTGTTCTCGATGTATGAAATGAAGGGGAATGTGGGGGAGGGTGTAGGTCATTTTATGAGGTGGAGAAGAATGAGCCTGGGATATATACAAGAATGAGAGTGTTTTTAAATGCATAAACACACAAATAAATAAATGGAACAATCTGTTGAGACTAAGATTTTTTCTGCATGGGCCATCTGGTTCATATCAATTAGCACACTCTTTATTTTATTTGATCTTTAACTAGGCATTCTCTCAAAGAGCTCCTAATGTAACCTTAATGCGAAACTGTTCCATATATACATTAAATAGATACCCGGCAAGACTTCAAAAAGGGCAAAAACATAGTATGCCTTAGTTGCAAATAGAATACCAATCAATGATGTTGTGCTATGTGTATATATACATCTATATAACATATAAATATATACACACATGAACATATATGTTCACCTACATCACTCTAATCCAACTTGTTATTTTGTAGGTAGAATACACACCAAAGCAGGCAAATAAATGTATTCTAATTATATGTTAAAAAAAAATACTCACTGACTTCTCCCTAAAATTTAAGAGGTTAACATACTTTAGGTCAAATTTCAATGACATTTTCTATAGCACAGGTCAAATGATATGTCTTGGTTAATTTTTGATGCTCTTTACATAAAGTAATTAAATTACACCTAACAAATGTGTGTGTGTGTGTGTGTGTGTGTGTGTGTGTGTGTGTTTCTGTGACAGGGTCTTGCTCCACCTCCCAGCCTCAAATGATCCTCTTGCCTCAGCCTCCTGAGTGACTGGGACCACAGGTGTGCACCACCACACCCAGCTAACTTTTGCAATTTTTTGTAGAGATGGGGGTCTCCCTATGTTGCCCAGGATGGTCTCAAACTCCTAGGCTCAAGCCCTCCTCCAGCCTCCCAAAGTGTAGCAAATATGTTTTTAATGAAATCCTTCATTAACAATTCTTCCATATCTTTTGGGGCTTGTCTCAGTTTTGATTAATTGTCTTATACAGGACATACAAACCTTCCCTTTCCCTTTGATTAGAAAATGAAGTTTCCCTTTAATTAAAAAAAAATCAGTGGCTTCAGAAGGCCTTGTAAAGACCGTAAATATTCTAGTAATGTGACAAAGTTTTGCAGTATTTTCAAGCTACTCATTCCTCTTCTCTTTTAGAAGTTATGATACCCTCTTTCCATGTCTCCTCTATCAAAATGTATCTGTAGTTGAAACTTCCTAATTTAGTAGTTTAATTTTACTTTAGTGTCTATTCAGCATTATACTTGTAAAGTGTTTAACAACTGTTTCTTCAATAAATAGATAAATATTGTGGCTATAATATAAAATATATTGCTTTAAGGAGAATTAAACATGATTCTATCAGTTAGAGTTTAACCTCATCATTTTAAGTATGAGTTCAGAATGTAACACATTATCGTTTATACTAAATGGTGTTAATTGGATAGTTTGATTAATTGGGAATGCCATTAAGTTTAGTAGTTAGATTATTAAACTTCAAAGAATTAGAATACAATAAAGTATATTAACACCTCAATTCTGTTTAATATAACAAAATATTCCCACTATGTTTTAGAAAAAATTCAGAATCATGGAGTTTTTAGGCTAATTATTATGGGCATTAATTATTTTTATTAGTGTCATACATGCATTAATTAATGAGATTAAGCTCCATTTTTACTGCATGGTTAGCATATCCAGGAAATTTTTCTTATTTTTATTCTTTCTTTCAAAAGTTCAGAAATGTTCTCATTTATTTTTATTTTTCTAACATGTAAAATATGACCCTTGAATATGTGGAGTCTGAATTTCTATGTTATTATATTGCATTACCCACATTGCATTACTAACATTTAATTGTAGACTCTAAGTAAATATTTCAATGGCTCCTTTACTCAACCAAGAATATCTTCACATGTATTTTCTAGTTCCTCCTACTGTACCCATCCTTAAGTTATTTTATATTCTAAATTGATATCAATGATTATGCATGCTAAAATGCCTTATGAGTAGAGGTAATATGCATCTGTTGTCAAAATGTCAGCGTGTTTTATAGCCTAACACTCATTATTTTAATAAATAAATTTTAGAATAAAAAAGAAGTATCATTCATTAGTAGCAGATTTGGTGCTAGAAATGACAGTAGCAGTAAGAGGTAAAACTAGGCAATAAACATACTGGGAACTCTGTTGTACACTTTACATATGATAATATATTAAATTCTCACAATCATGTGATCAGGTAGTCATCATTACATATATTTCATAAGTGAGGAAACTGAGGCTCACAGATCTTAAATAATTTGCCAAGGTTTATAAAACTAGTGAAGACTTTAGGCTGTTTCTAAGTCCTTGCTTTAATCACTATAAAAGACTCACACATTATAATCCATTATTTTTATATTACATTAATAATATATTATTATCAATAATTGTTTATATTATTCCCTTTTTAAAAATAGGGTAGCTGAAGATAAGAAATATTCTTTGACAAAGTTTGCAAGGAGGTTTAAATGGCAAACCCCAAACTGTAGCTCGGGTACTATCACTTCCAATCCAGGAGTCTTTCTACTGCCTTCTCCTGCCTCCTTATATGTTTACGTGTAATATTGGCTTTGGGCTTAGCTTAGATCCGTAGTTTATTTTGCAATGGTGCATGTTTCACAAATATTTCTTAGAAAAATTTACATAAATATTTGGATATTTAAATTAATTCATCTAAAAATTTGAAAGCTTCTAAGATGCCAGTGGACAGAGTGGAGCCTAGTTATTTTTGAAAGAAAGAGCTTTTGAGCCTACAAATGAATGAACCAGAAAACTGCAGCTGTGTTTAGAAAGAGGTTTTATAATGGTCCAAGGCAGAATTTATTAGGTATTCCTTCTTAATGAGTTCCATATAATATTCTCTCAGTTAATAAATTAAAGAGCATCTTTGTAGCTGACGAGCCTGCAGATTCTAACTTAGACTTACAAAAAATGCTGGAGATTGTTACTAAAGCAATCAGATATGATGTTGCCATTGTATGCCAAATTCATGTTCCTTAGAACATTAATTTCCAGGAGTTGTACGATGGGAGGTTGTAGTCTTCAAACAGAAACAGATCAGTATTTACTATTGTTAAATGCCATTTTCCTTCTGCCACATTTCCATCTCTAACACTTAAAACTACATCCCATGGGAATATCCAATAAACTGAGTTGAGCTTTTCAAGGACTAAAATCTTTTGCTTCTTTATCTTGTTTACCATTTCACAAAAAGGGGTTTCTGTTACGTGTCATCAATGGGATAGGGTGAGGCAATGCTAATTGACTAATAAAATCTCTATTCAGTGAGGTAATTGTTAAAGGACCTGTAGTTTGACTGCAATTCTTGCTAACCCATGGGGGTTCTACCCTCCTTTTGGCCACATCACTGTCAATGATATTAATTGAACTGCAATTGCTGCAGGCTGCAAATTGGGATTTACTGAAAATTGTTTCAAGTTATAGGATTAAGATCAGATGTGGGTTTTAGTTAAGAAGCAAACATTAGCTAAAGTGCATTACCTCATCAGCTAAGGAAAACTTGCTTTGCTGCTCATTATTTTCTCAACAATGTTAACTAGGAAATAAAATTCAAATAACACTTTAAGATTTTTCATTTGCAATGTTTCTGCATTTTACAATCCATATTTTTATTTACTTTTAGTAAATTTCTAGCTTCAAAATCCTATGATGGATTGTAAAATTGCCTTTAGACATATTACAATATTTTTATTCTTTTTTAAAACAGGTTTTGTTCTTTTAGACAAACAGCTTTGTTTCTTATGTTTTTAAAATAATATGTATTATATTCTGATTTACATTACAGCGATTTGTATATTTAGTGTATCTTTCTTCTCACATGATTGACTATATATTATTTAAAAGCAGAAGCTAAGTTCTATTCATCTTTTCAGTTTTTAGCTAACACACACCTTTAACATATGAAGTAGCCAATAAATATTAACTAATTTGCAATTTTCTTGTTTTGTATTCTCTCAGACGATTTAGAAATAACTGCTTCGGGTATGAGTTGAGACATTTGGAGTGACATTTTTAGAATACAGAAAATCCAACTGGAATAGAATTCATAAACTTTCTCATTGTTCTTGTTAATTAAGGATGTATTAAAATGATGTAAATGTATATATAATATATATCTGTATACATATGTAGAAAGAATGCAAAGTGTATCAATATATAAAAGATCAAGTTTATGCATATAAGGTACATACACAGAGTATAACCCATTTTAATTATGGCATCCATATTTTCCATTAATGTTAATCACATGAAAGTCTTCAAGCATTACTCCAGTGATGTGGCTGATGCTTTGAAAGAACTTGACCCTAACCTCTTAAATGGCTAAGATTAGCTTCACTAAAAACTGGGAGTGAATGCTAAATTATTAATATATTGCACAAATATATGGAATTATTTAAAAAATAATTTGAATAATCTGCTATTCTAAAGCAAGGTAATAGTCTATCAAGTAAGCACTGAGTAAAGGCTGTAAAGTACTTCAAACTATTTCTCATTTTAGGCTTTATATTTTAAAATTTTATACCTATTTATAGAAATGGAAATTTTCAGTAGTATAAATAATAACTGAGGTGCTTTTAAGGAAGCTTAATTTGAAGACTGCATATGTAATGGAAAATATTTTCACTTCATTTTTCACTAGAGATGAAACCATAAGATTAAAAAAATCACATATTTTCACTCATATGTTGGAGCCAAAATGGTGGATGTCATGAAGATAGAGAGTAGATTGCTAGTTACCAGAAGCCAGGAAGGGTAGCAGGGAGGAGTGGGTGCAGAGAGGTTAATTAATGGGAACAAACATACAGTTAGAAATAAGACCTGGTATTCAATAGATCAATAGGGTGTCTAGAGTTAACATTAACCTACTTTACATTTCTAAATAGCTGAAAGAGAACAATTCTAATGTTCTTAGCATAAAGAAAAGATAAATATTTAAGGTGATGAATATCCTAATTACCCTGAATTGATTTTATGAAAATGTATCAAATTATCACGTGTCCTTAAAATATGCACATCTATTATGTGTCAATAAAAAAGTAAAAATACCTAATGTTGAATAAATACATATTAGTTAAAATAATTATCTGAAGACTCTTAACAGCCAAGCCTGGTCCACTTGAAAGAAATCGTGAAATGTAAAATTAACCACTTACTTCAAAGATAAGGAACTGGCTCAACTTAGTACTCCAATCACTACTAAATGTGATATAAAACAGTCAAAATCAGTTTGAGTAGAGTTTAGGATATGAGAAAAGTAGTAGTGTGAGAAACATCTGCAAAGGTAAGCTAAACATTTAATAGGGATAATTTCATACGAGAGAGGATTTTTTACTTAGTTCGTGTGACAAAAGACACTAAAGACGTTTGAGCAGAATGCCACGATCACAACTCTATTTTACAGAAATTAACATCAGATAATTAAACATGATCCTGTAATGAATCCTGAACAACAGCCAGAAACAGTGGAACAATTGGGAAATTCAAATTAATTCTCTAGATTCTAGCATTTTATCAATGTTAACTTTCTGATATTGATATCTTGTTCTACAATGGTTATGAAAGAAAATGCTCTTGTATTTTGGGGAACACTAATATGTGTAGAGGTAAAGAAACATTATATCTGCAATTTTAAATATTTCAGAATAAAATATCTCATGCACACAGAGAAGAGGGAGAAACATAAAGCAAGTATGAGAAAGTATTTACATTTGGGAAATTTAGGTGAAGAGTACACAGAAATTCTTCACAAGATTTTTTTCCAATATTTTTGAAAGTCTGAGACAATGTCAAAAAAGATTTTTTAAAAAAGAAAAGTAATGCATCCACAACTTTAGACTAAGAGATTACTACTCTGAGAATTTGGGCATATCATGGTGAAAAGCTACATTAGCAGCTTTTTAGAGAGAAAATGACAGAGTCTATCAGAATTTAATAACTATTTATCTTTCAATTTAGCAACTCCACTTTCGGCATCAGCCTCATGGATATATATGTATTTGTGCACAAAGATATTTATTGCGACTCTGTTTTGTGTTTGGAGGAAAACGAACTAAGTTTTTACTTAAAAAGAAATTAAATTAAGACACATTCATCCTATAGAATAATAGCAGAAGCTCGATGTCCCAGGTGAGGACCTGGAAAAAACTCTAGGACATGTTAAATTAAAAAAATCACAAAACCCTACATAAAGTAAAATCCTATTTGGGTAATATCTTATTATGTTACATTATCTTCTATATTTAAAAATTAGATAGAAGTTGAAAATGCGTAGAATGAGTTCTGAATAGATACAAAACAATGATGACCTCTGGGTAAGAGACAGAATAGTTTGAAGGAAAAAGGCAATGGAGAGCAACTTTATGTACTGACTCTAAATACATGTTTGTTTTATAATACTCAATATATTCAGGTATTACCTATGCAGCTAAAAAGTAAAAATTACAAAGTTAGTTCAAAAATAGAGTTATACTAGAGTAAGACTGTAGACTGCTGAAAGAGCCTGATTACATAGAATGAGAAACTGAATTAGGATGGTGTCAGCCGGAATGGAGAGGAGGTGATAGGTATAAAAGGGAGAATTTATAGGACTTGATACTTAAAGGGACAGACTGTGTGAGAAAGGAAGATGAATTTAACATGGGCAACTGGAATAGCAATGGTTTTAACAGAAATAAAAAATGAGAGAACCTACTGATTTTTGAAAAGATGATAATTTTTACTTTGAAGACATTGAATCTGAGGTATCAGCAGATGCTCCGGGTAGATATTCTGCAAATCTCCCAGAAATATATAATACTGAAAGTACACAGATCAGAACTACTCTGGAGTTCCGTGACTAAATCTTTCAGAAGAATTATAAAACAACTGTCAGCAGACACTCATTGTACTTCGTTATGATCTTTTCTAGTGTTCCATTCGTAGTTACACATACACACTTAATCCTGGGATAGCTATTCATATATACTTGGGTATTAAAATTAGTCTTAAGAGGCTACAATATTATATTACAGAAAAGTAATTCATTTATACCATTTTCCACAAATAAATTTCTATATAATGAGATCTGTCTTCAATATGGTACATCTTCCACTTAAAACTCTGTATCTAGATCACATTCCCTAATATGAATGAAACTTGCCAAAATAAAGGAAACTGATTATAAGCAAATATAGTTACAGGTAAACATTTTAAGTGATTTAAATCATATTCATATTTTTTTTCTTACCACAGTTCCATTAAAATGCTCTTGCCCTGGGTCTTGGAAGATATTAAGTCCATCAACAGGGTTACCTGTAGCACTGTAAAATTATTCGGATGTCACCTTTACAACTAGAGGGTGCTGAAGGACTACAAAGGATTCAATTATATCCCATCAAAAATAATGTCATAAATGAGAACCTTTTAAAAATTCAAGGCTTCAATAAATTGAATAGCACTGAATTACATATAGCAATTTGTATAAATAATACTTTATTATCGAATTTGCCACACAAACTCATAGCTGCAACAAAACTCTTCAGATAATGTAAATATACTTCTTTAGTCTTATGTTTATCTACATGAATTAACAGTAGTTCTATTTCAGATATGGCAGAAAGACAAAGGTGCACTGGATGTGATATTAAGAAATGGTGGTCTCATAAAATGAGACTTAGTGCTTACTTTTGGGTTGGAACAAGTTCAAAGTAAGTAAATCTCAGTTGTCTAGACTTTTAACAAGAAAGAAGATACAAGTAGAAGTGAAGTCTAACACAAACAAAGCTATTATTTACTTAATCTCTAAATATTTTGTGACTAATCCCAAAATATTCAAATAAAAAAATAAATTCAGAAAACATTTTTAATTTTACTTAAAATATGCAAACATTTTAATGAAATAAAAAAGTTAAAATCTTATAATAATTATGGATTTCTTTTTCAACTTATTATTTCCCCTTGGTTTCTCAAAAATGATGTAAAATCATGTATCTATTACTGCATTCCAACTTAAAATATGTACGACTCATTTTAAGGCACAATGTTTTATGTAATATGTACCAACAAATGAAATCCATGAAAATACATTTACGTTTTAAGGTGGATTAAATAGAATTTTGTTTATGCTAAATATTTCATCAATAAGGTATCTTTAATTTTTCTTTTGTCAGAATTCATTATACAGTTACATAAATATAGGTTTCCCTTTGTTTAAAAATGCTTACTGTGTATTACTATCTGATATTTTGACAACACAAGCACACTTTAAAACGAGCTGATTTTACAAATTAATATTTTGTGAACTTTATTTCTCCACAAGCCTGCATAATTATAATTGATACATTTCTACTTACAAAGTTTAAACAATATGTAATACGACCCTTTAAAATCTGTGATAATACCATCTAAAATTTTACAAGAATAAGATGGCTTTCTTTGAAAGTTACAAGGAAGGAAATTTGAAAGACTACGTAGGGTAGAATGGTAACCATAGCAGGATTCAGCGTGCATATCATTTTATTATCAGAATTATCTGTAGTATTTGCAGTTTACACTAACTGAAGAGAATTGTTTGGATTATATTATGTAGTATGCTTGTCCTTCATTTATTACTAAGCAATATGTTCACTATACATATATACATCGTTATTAGAGCACAGACATTACATGATCATGCTGCCATTCAAAATTAAGGTGCCACATTTTTATTACAATCAAATGGCATCCAAAATGCAATGTTGCTATGAAAATTCAAAAGTTCTCACAGATTGGCATTTATGAATAGAGTAGGTCACAATGAAATTGAATTTTATTTTGTACAAATGGAAAAGATTTATCATAAATATATAGACCAATATATAACATTGAAGAACAAGAAGCAGAAAGGAAACAATGCTCTTGCGTAAAGATCAATTCGCTTTGCTGCTGTTGGAATAACAGGTTTTGCAGGGGGAGGCTTCTTGTTGTTCTTAGCCTGAGATTTCCCAAGTCCATTGTTAACTTCAATGGGTTTTCCATAGCAGTCATAATTGGATAATTCAAAATCTCTTGGTAAGCTTCCAACAATGCTGAAGTCATTAGATCTCAGATCAGACTTAGAAGTACAAACTTTTTTGCATCTGGTCTCACCAACCTAAGAATAAATATTGAAGACAATGTATTTAGAATCTTTCTACTTATGAAACACATCTCTTCAAAGGATATTTTTTAAATTGCTAGTTTCCACAAGAGATATTTGTTTATGTCACAAAGAACTAACAGAGAGAATGGTTATCTGATTAAACAATCAGATAGCCTGAGCATTTAGGGCTCTAAAATGTTGCCTAAATAATGAGGCTTATGTCATGGAATGAACTTTTGATTGGTTATTTTATGCTAAGGAATCAAAGCTCAGATTGATTTTAGGTGCTACCAGGCTTGTGAAAGTTATCAGTTGTAAGACTAATAAATAAAAATCCATCCTTGCTCCAATATTTAACCAGGACAGAGACAATATTCTACAATGTATGGATTATAAAAATGCTCTGGTATTACTAGCTTTTGACTTCCCTATAGATCTTGTTTCCAAGTAGAGTGGCTTATAAATGCTAAGGAATTTATCCCTCCAATAAGACAGACTCCAAGTCACATTCGCAAACAAGAACTAAAAAATGGTCACAATTATCATGAACCAAATATTTACTAGTGATAGACATTCCCAAATTGTTGGCTGAACTTAACCAAACATGCTCAGACAATACAGGGGAATGATGTGTTCTTCAGATAGACCATATGCTACAGAGATTATTATTTAGTCACTAATTTCTGAATTATGAAATTTGAATACATTCCCTATAATATACAAAATAATTACAGTTACAACATGGGTTTGAACTGCAAGGGTCCACTTATACATGGGCTTCTTTTTCAATAAATACAGTTGCCCCTTCATATCTGCAGGTTCTGAATCTACATCCAAATGCAGATCAAAAATAGAGTGTTCACAAAATCCGTGGATATAGAGGGTCAACTTTTGTATCCACAGGTTCCACAGGGCAGACTGCGGGGACTTGAGTATGCATAGATTTTGATATCTGCAGGGGATACTGGAACAAATTCCCCGCAGATACAAAAGGACAATTATATTTTATGCTGAACTCTCTCTAGTAATCAAAATGCTCATAGATTAGAGGAATAGGCTAACACCAATGTTTGAGAATAGCACTGACATATCACAAAAGTCCACAAAAAGGTAAGTTCTTGGCTAGATTGCTTCATTTTCTCACTGTTCTTACCACTGAGTTTTGCTATTCACCCTTAGAATCTTCACTCTTGACATTTACTCAATTTTTATTGAACATGGAAATCATTTAATTGTATATTATTAGTATATCACAGTTACTCTAGTTATTGCGTTTTAAATACAATTAATACTTTCACTAGTTCTATAGACTAGTTACATTTACTAAATTATAGCTGGGTTAAAAACACTATACCTCATATAATAAGTAAAACAAATATTTCCTCAACAGTACTTTAGGTACCAGGAGACTATCCTTTACCTGAATAAACATATATTTATATATATATTTCCTAGACAAGAGCCAGATGGCAGTGTTCAAAGGTGGATAGCAAAAATGCCGAAGATAAACTGACTGACAAAGCAAGTTAAATGTATTTATACATCCTTCTGTGATTATACATTTAAGTTATTTCCACTTCTCCTCCAATTATGAGCATATATTGATGTTATATTTTTTAAGCTAGCATACAAATGTTGGCTTTGTTATTATATACTTTATGCCATATGTATATTTGTAAAATGCCAGTGGGTAAGAAACTTTAAAAAAATTTATGTAAATATGTTTGCAGAAAAATACACAAAAAATGTTGATATGGAGGAATAGGGATTGAGGAACTAGAAGTTCACCTTTCTGTACATTTGATATTTGAAAAAAAAGATGTAAACCACCAATATATTGACTTATTTAGAAATTGTTCATTATAAAATAGCGCAAATGGAAACACAGTCCCATCCTGGTTCAATAGGACTTTAATTGAAGTAGTTTTTAATAGCATCATTTTTTATTCTAGACAGTTTCATTATCACACTACCTCATTTTTGTCACCAGTAATTTTTAGAAATGAGAGAAGTTTATATGACGGAAGCAAATAAGACACATATTCATAAGGAACAATTGAGAAATTATTAATTGTAGGTTAATATAGCCAAATTCGCTTTTAAGAATACGTGTGAAGAAGTAGGCCACTGTGAAAAAAGAGGATTCTTGTCCCCACCCCCACTCTACTTGTTTAATGTGCAGTTACAATTTACCAATTGTGAGAGCTCAACTGTGCATGAAAGAGCAGTGCCTACATCTGCATGGCATCAAGAAGTACGGACAGGCTTTAGTCCCTATCAATTTAGACTCTGTGTCTAGCAAAATGTCTGACCAAAAAAAAAAAAAAAGATGAAATGTGACTCCCAGTGTTAGCCGTGTGGCCTAGTGGGAGGTGTTTGGGTCACGGGGCCGGATCCCTCATGACTGGCTTGGTGTCCTCCCTGTGGTAATGAATGAGTTGTCTCTCTATTAGTTCAAGTGAAATCTGGCTATTAAAAAGAGCCTAGCACCTGCCTTCCCTCTCACTCCCACTCTTGCCATCTGACATGCCGGCTCCCCTGCATCTTCCACCATAATTGTAAGCTTCCTGAGGCCCTCACTGGAAGTAGATTCTGATGCCATGCTTCTAGTACAGCTTGCAGAACCATGAGCCAAATAAATCTATTTTCTTATAAATTATACAGCCTCAAGTATTTCCTTTATAGCAGCACAAAATGGACTATACACTAGTCGAAAGAGTGCAAGAGAGAAAAAGCAGCAACTAAAATCTAAACTCTTTAAATATGACTTCAGGAAATGCACACACACACATAAACACATACAAATACACATCTACTTTTTGCCCCATTTATCTAAATTGAATTTTTAAAAGACTACTTTCATCAATTTGTCCACTGCCTAACCTCCAACAGTATGTGTACAGGCAGGCATGCGTGTGCACACACACATGGACTTGCACACTCACATCTGCCCTATTATTGTTCCAGACAGAACATCAGACAGAAGACCACATTTAATCTTCAGTTTTCCAATGCAGTTTGAGGAATGTGTGAGTCTCTGCATGTATCAGTGAACTTTTGTAAAGAGTAACTCACTATCTTGATCGGAATAGAAGTGGAGAACAGACTCTACACATCGAATCTTTGCATTACTCTAAGACTTTCGAGCAATTTTTAAAATCAACGACTCTGTGGGTATTACAGTTGCTCTTTCTCCCTTTAGAATTCCCCATTCCAAAGGCTTTCGGTGTACTCATTAGGCTTTTGAAGCTACTTATCATAACAAAAGAGTACTCCAGACTCTGCCTATAGACTTAATGGCTTAACACCAAGTATATTTAGAACATACTATAGAAATGCATTTGCTATAAATCATATTTTATATCATTTTAGGTGTGACTGTAGTATCTGTAAATAACTAAACAAATTGCCAAATTTATATAATATTATAACCTAGGCCACAAATAAGTATTTCCAATTTTCTAATCTATTTTATTTATATAACCATATAAATTCTGCCAGCAATTTAAATAATATTAGGATTTGATCCATAGAGTTTATTCAAACTATAGATATAGAATAGTATGTTTATTCACAGAGATTACTTAAATATAGTAAACATGTCAGTAAGAGAATTTTTTCAGTGTTGAAGCCATAACATTATAAAGCATTCCAAAAAAGCTGCAAATTGGTTATATTAAGTTTCTAGCCATTTAATTCCTTAAAAAGTTTCTCAGAGATATATTTGAAGATTCTTGTATTCAAGAATAAGTAGAGGTGCACGTGTGGGGTGGACAGAACCTTACTACAGAAGTAATTTTTAATGATAATGACATAACTGAATAAAGAACAAGATTAGGTTCCCTAATAAGAAGTACTCAGAGCTTCTTAAATAGGTCATGATTCATAAAGTAGTTGGCTAGTCTCCTTGCCCCACTCATCACAGATTTTACACGAAGAAAATTTTTTTTTCAGTTAATACTCCCTACACCTTATTATCATATCAAATATATACATGAAAGTACAAAAGAATTTACACTATAAATACTATTTTAAACAGTTATAACATCACATGAAAAGAGATGAAATAAACTGCTAATAAATAAGGCTTTAGTCCTACTTAACACACATTCTTAAAAGCGAATTTGGCTTTATTAACCTACAATTAATAATTTCTCAATTGCTCCTTATTATGAATATGTGTCTCATCTACTTTCATCATATAAACTTCTGTCACTTCTGAAAATTACTGGTAACAAAAATGAGGTAGTGTGATAATGAAACTGTCAAGAATAAAAAACGATGCTATTAAAAACTTTCTAATGCTTCCAACTTTAGCCTCTAAGATTTTATTTGTGGTTCTTTTAAGTTTCATTCCACACAAATTTAAAAACAAACAACTTTATGCAGTATTTCTTGACCAGAACACTTAGGCATGATTTCATGTTAATAATGGTATCCTCTACAGACAATAAAATATGTTCAGAGGGAATAATTTGTATATATTTTGCTAAATTTAAGTCCATTAAATCATTATCATTAAAAATCTCCTTTAAATATAAACAGCAGCTTTTATTTTTTAATTTATATAAACTTACAGGCATAGGTACTATTTTCTTTGTCTTTTATTCATAAAACCTTTGTGTATGGCACATACTATGCATTAGAAATAGGGTGACATTAACAACAGTAGGTTCTTAACTGTTTTGTTGAATAAAAATAGTAATACGTGAATGAACAAACAAAAGTAACCAAGATATTGGAATGACTGAAAAAGCACCATTTTTACTGGGAAAAAAAATGCTCCAGATAATTATATAAGCATGCTAACAAATTTTTGCATATAGGACACAAATTATAAAAAATCTTACAGTAAAAACTACAAATTATCATTTTTTTCTACCTTTTAAATCTTTCATTTCCTTAGGAAGCACAATATTATCTTATACATCAGCTTCAAACATTTCCTACAATCCAAATTATATTATGCTTCCATTAATTATTATTGTTATTTTGTTGAATAACAATATTGAAATTATTTGGCAAAAGTTTGCATTTAGAAAAGCAAAGTACATTAGAACAAATGCATTTTGAAACTAAAAGTTTAATTACATTTTTCACTACAAAACCATTGAATTAAAAGGATAACAATTTATACATTTCTACTTTTATATCTTCTTTCATATGCCAATATGCAACAATCTTACGACTCATCAAGTTACACACTTCATATAAGTTATTTTTAGACTCATGTTATCATTTTGAAGCCTGTCTCAGGAAACAAATATTCCATAGGTACAAAGTCTAGTCTAGAAAGTGCATTTTTGTCCTGTAAAGAATAAGAGTAATTTACATTTATTTCTAAAGATTAAAATTTCTGGTCAATTCTTAACTCTCTATGCATCTCTCCTTGTCTTTTGAAGTAAAATGTCATAGTTTCAGAATTCAAACAAGTGTGTTTCTATGAGCAGCTAAAAACAGAGAGAATTAAAACATAAAAGTTCTTAAATGTGTTGAATTTTTATTTATTGGGTAATTAGTTTAATTACTATTTTTAATTTTACTGCTTTAAAGATAAACTTAAAATAACATAATTGGGTTTACTACTTCATGGATCCTCTCATCCTTGCTATCCATGTTCATAAATAATCTGAATATATTCTACAATGCTCTAGAAAGCTGGCTCTAGTTAGCCTCCTTCCATCAGTGCCCCTACCTGATGGAATATATTAAGGTATCAGGATCATTGCATATTAGTATTCTGTTACTACATTTAATTTAATCTAGTAGCATAATTTAATTGAATCACACATTAGTATTCTGTTACTACCTTTAATTTCTGTGCTTATTGAGGACCTATAATAAGCCAGCCAATGGAGCAGATCATAGGGATTACTAGGAATCAAGCACTTGTTCTATAGAGCATCCTTGCTTTCTGTATCCAAGTCTTTTAACCAAAGGTCAAGTTAGAGGGGATTGGTGGGCTGGAAATGGGAGGAAGTGGTAAAAGGGAGGTATAAATCGAGGAGTACATAGCAAGTGTCAAAAAATCAGGTAGAGAACACTTCCACATAACATAAGGCTCTCAGGTATTCTTCCTTCCATTTTTGACTTGGAGAAATAAGTGTATGCGTTAGAAGGGGAAGCTCAGTTTCTCACAAACAGTATGCTTCCAATACCATTTCTCTGTCGTGCCAAAGCATGCCCTTAAGCAATCCCTTAGTTTTTCTAGATATTATGTTACTTCTTACATGGGTGGTAACAGAGAAAAAAATAAAATATTGGTAAAGGGAATAAAAATTACTCCAAATGTTTGTTTTCCTGGTGTAGGACTGCAGTAAGTCTGAAACGACCCAGTAGACAGAACAGCAACAACAATGAAAGTGTTAAGAGTAGCCCACTGACAAATCTATTGAATTATTAGAGTGTGGTAAGCAGGGTGCAGGTATGATGAGGACGCTGAGGGCCTTGAAAAGCATAGAGGACTTCTACATCCAGAAAGATAGAGTAGACATACCTTTCCTATTCCTCCTGCTAAGTTCAACAAAAAATCCTGGACATTACATTAAAACACACACATACACACACCCACAGAGGGAGAGAGAGAGAGACTGTGAAAGGGAGAGAAGAGAAAGCAGATCAACCCGGGGACTCGGAACCCAAGGAACCATGCAATGGTGAGTTCCTGCATTCCCTTTCGGTCTCATATAATCCCGGATTTGGGGCTAAAGAAGCCAGCAAGTGGAAATGCCAACAGGTGCAGACAAAAAAAGCCCCAACGGCCTGCTTTGTTTAGCCAAAGAACAAAGAAAGGGGCAGCCCAGCAACACAGAACACTTTTAGATATTAACCTCTCTATTCTTGGCAAATAGTACAGAAAAAAATGTGCTCCCACCCCACCCCAAAAGACATGCCAGCAACATCCAAGAGGTGAGGGGGCCAAGGCTTGGACTTTAAAAAGGCTGTGATGAGGCAGTCTGATCTCCACTGAAGTAGTGCCAAGTGGTGATCCAGGGCTTCCATCACCGTAGACCAGGAGCAAGGCCCTGATCCCTGCCACAGTGTCTATGGAAACTATGTAGGGAGTATGGACTTACACCTACACCCAGCAGTAACAAGATGCTCCTCCTCTTCAACACTGAGATGATGTCACAGGAGGCCATGGAGGGTCAGGACTTCCACATGAAGGCAAACCCTGCTGCTGTGTTGGTAGAGACAGCATGGGGAACTGGTGACCCCCAATCCCACCCAGAAGTAACAAGGAGCTCTACCCTGACCAAGTGGGACACCTGGACTTGTACCTCTGCTTGGAAGTAATGAGGCAGCACCCATCCTTCCCCTGACAGAACAGAGTCAGAGAAAGCCAGTTAAAACAGAAGGCTTAAACACGATTCAAAGTCTCATAATATAATATCAAAATGTCCAAGTTTCAATACAAAATCACTCATCAAACAAAAAACCGGGAAAGATCTCAAACTGTACAACAAAAGACAAAAAAAATTCTGAGAAATCTGAGAAAGATATTACAACATTCATGATAAAAATAATTCAGTGACCAATTATGAACATAGTTGGAACAAATGAAAAAAATACATACATACCAAATGGAAACTATAAAGCTCATAGATTAGATCAACAGGAAAATGTAAAGGGCAGAGGAAAAAAAATCAGTGTGCTGGGAGATTACAGAAGACATTGTCAAAGAAGTTCTAGCCAGGCCAAGCAGGTAAGAGAAAGAAATAAAGGGCGTCCAAATTAGAAAAGATAAAGTCAGACTACCGCTGTTCAACAATTATGTGACTGTGCACTTAGAAAACCCTAGAGACTCCTCCAAAAGACTCCTAGATTTGATAAACAAAATCAGTAAAGTCTCTGGTTACAAATCAATGTACACAAATCAATAGTATTGCTATACACCAACAATGACCAAGCTGAGAATCAAATTAAGAACTCAATTTCTCTTACAATGCAGAAAAAAAAAAAAAAAAAAAAAAAAAAAGAAAATAACCTTACACAAACAAATGGAAACACATCCCATACTCATGGATTGGAATAATCAATATCGTGAAAATGACCACACTACCCAAAGCAATCTATAGATTCAATGTAATTCTTATCAAAATACCAATATCATTTTTCACAGAATTAGAGAAAACAATCCTAAAACTTATATGGAGCTAAAAAAGAGCCTGAGTAGCCAAAGCAATCCTAAGCAAAAATAATAAATGTCCAAGTTTCACATTTTATACAAGGGACTTGAGCATTTGCAAACCTTGGTATCTGACAAGAGTCCTAAAACCAGTTCCCTACAGTACCCAGGGACAATTGTATCACAAATCTAGCATTTGTGTTATTGGAGTCTTGAAAAGAGAAGAGAGAGGGCAAGTCAGAAAAAGTACACAAAGAAATAATGCTGAAAACTTTCCAAATTTGGCAAGAAACATACACCTACATTTTCAACAAGATAAAAAAATCCCAAACAAGATCAACTCAAAGAAATCCACACAGAGACATGTCATAATTAAACTTCTGATCACTACTCGACCAAAAGACCAAACAATTTTTTTGAAAGCATCCAGAGATAAGTGACACTTTACCTACAGGGGAAAAACAATCAGAACAACTAGTTTTCATCAGAAGCCATGGAGGCCAGAAGAATACTTTTTAGGTGCTAAAAGAAATGCATATAGAATTGTAGCCTCACAATCCTACACCTAGAGAAAATATCCTTCAACAATGAAGGAGAAATCAAGACATTCTCAGATAAAGGGAAAGTAAAAAAATGTGTCACCCACAGACCTATCCAAAAATGGGTAAAGGAAATTCCTGAAAAGGCGCGGTGGCTCATGCCTATAATCCCAGCATTTTTGGGAGCCTAAGGCAGGCGGATCACTTGAGGCCAGGAATTTGAGACTAGTCTGGCCAACATGAGGAAACCCTGTCTCTACCAAAATATAAAACTTAGCCAGGTGTGGTGTGGCACATACCTCTGGTCCCAACTACTTGGGAGGCTTAGGTAGGAGGATTGCTTGAACCCAGAAGGCAGAGGTTGCATTAGCTGAGATCACGCCACTGAACCCCCCAGCCTGGGCAACAGAGTAAAACTCTGTCTCAAAAAAACAAAACAAAACAAAAACAAAAACAAAACAGGAAATTCTCTAAACAGAAAATAATAAAAGAGATATAACCTTGGAATATATGAAGATGAAAGAAAAACACAGTGAGCAAAAATATACAATAAGATTTTCTTCTCCTCAAGTTTTCTAAATTATATTTGATGGTGATGCAAAAACTATAATGTGATTCTAAATGTATGCAGAAGTATTTAAGACAATTGTAAACATCAGCTTAAGGGAGAAAAGAGGTAACGTTTTCAAACATCACAAAAACTAGCAAAATAATGACACCAATAGATTGTGATGTTATGCACGCATATCTTATCCAGACCAACCACTAAAGAAGTTAAACAAAGAGATACACTTAAAGACAACACAGAAAGCTCAAAATGAAATTCAAAAAAAAATGTTCAAGTAACCTACATTAAAAAAGGTAAAAGAGGGCCAGGCGCGGGGGCTCATGCCTGTAATCCCAGCACTTTGGGAGGCCGAGGTGGGTGGATCAGCTGAGGTCAGGAGTTCAAGACCAGCCTGACCAACATGGAGAAACACTGTATCTACTGAAAGCACAAAATTAGCCAGATGTGGTGGTGGGTGCCTGTAATCCCAGCTACTCAGGAGGCTGAGGCAAGAGAATCGCTTGAACCTAGGAGGCAGAGGTTGTGGTGAGCCGAGATTGTACCATTGCACTCCAGCCTGGGCAACAAGAGTGAAACTCCGCCTCAAAAAATAAATTAAAAAAAAAAAAAGAAGAAGAAGAAAAAAAATGAAAAAGAAAATAGAGAAACAAAAACCAAAATAAACAAAACAAAGAAAAATAAAACACAGAGTAAAGTCTTGTTGTATCGATAATTACATTATGGAAATGATCTAAATATACCAATTCAAACATAAGAGAATGGCAGAGCAGTTTAAATACCAAACACCAACTATATGTTCTCTGCAAGAAACTCATTTCAAATATAATGAAATAGAAATATTGGAGGCAGAAGTATGAAAAAGATATATTAAGGACATCTTTAAGGCCAAGATAGCACTAGACTAATGCGAATTTTCTCCTTATTCTTCATGAAAGGCATAAAGGAGTTATAAGGCCTCAAGAAGCCTCCCTGAAGGTTTCAGCTAAGTATTTGCAGAGGGTCTTGGCTTTAGGCTCAGAAAATGAGTATAAATGACTTAAACAGTTTTTTAAAGGCCACAGGCAGCACCATATAAGCATGGTTCCTTTGCTTCTGCACCTAAAAACCACATGTTGTATACTCATCTAGCATTCTAGGTAAGGTGAGTAGTGGTGATTAACAAACTGATAGAGTAATTGTCGGACCAGAGGAAAAGCATGGAAGGTAAGATTTTCAAGGCTGTAGGATGGAATGGACCTATTGGTCTTCTGTGGAATTTACTGCTCTTAGCTCAATAGAAATGGTCTTCTGGTTGACTGGTCCACCAATCCAGAGGGCATCTATGAAGGGCACATTGGGGTAAATGGACAGCTAACCTCAATCCTTTACACAGCCTAGTTCTTTGAGATTTATCATTGTCCACTATTCTTAGACCCATAATCAATTGACAAGACAGCGTTATGGGGTAAAATCTTAAATATTCCTTCTCCTGCCACTCACTGCTGGGCAGGACAGATTCCTAACTGAGGGCATCGTTTCCCCAAGACAATAAACAAGTAGCCTTCCTGACATGCTCCAAGTGAAGTTCTCTAACTTAATGGGGAATGGTGGCTAATTTAATCATGAGCATGGGCTTCTCCAAGCCTTTTTATGTAAGGCAGATGATCAGTGATGCCCCACGGTCCTCTGGCCTTTCATTAAGATATATTGAATGAGAAACAATAGGAAGCTCTGTGCTCCAGCAAGGTCTCCATATTCAATGGTGACCATCAAAGCAGAGTTGAATCCTTAAACTCAGTGCAAAGTTCTCAAAAAATTTAATAAGGCATTACTTTTTTTCTTAAGTGGTATTTGACCTAAATGTTCTGAATGTTTTCTAAAAAGCATGTTTCCCAAAAAGTGTGTTGTGCTCAGTTTCTTTTCAGCTGTGAGAGAAAAACAAGCAAATGCCAATTTCATCAAAACTTGTCACATACACAAAAGGATCTCTCTCTTGACACTATGAAGAGGTTGGGGGAAATGATTTCATGGGATAATTTTATCCTTACCTGCAAAGTGCTAATATGAACAGGAGTCCCTGTTCCATTCACAGTATTCTTTTTAGCCGCATTTCCACCTTTTCCATCTGCTTGCTCAGCCTTAGCAATTCTGGCTTTTTCTGCTTCAACCCTTTTGGGGTTGTTCAGCATCACCTGGACCACCGCATACTCCACCAGGGAAGCAAACCCAAAGAGAAGGCAAGCAATGAGCCAAACATCAAGAGCCTTCACATAGGAAACTTTGGGAAGCTCAGCAGCAAGGGTTGTACACTCAGAGGCCAAGCTGAGGACTGAGAAGATACCTACAGAAACAGAAAGAGGAATGAAAGTTGCTTTTTATCCCTATGAGACGTTCTGCGGTCATTACTCTTTGACGAAATCCACCTCCAGTACCTTCCAAGGAACCATGAACAGTTTGTCAGGTCCCCTTAAAGCTCAAAGACTAGGAGAAATAATAGGTACATGCCTTTTCTGTAAGGATTATTGACTATGGTTGAGGATTTTGTAAGTACTTAGGATTTTAAAAAATAAATAGAAATTTAAATCAGGGTATAAAAATATAATTTGGACCTGTTTTCAATATTAAAGATGTCTAAAACTACCGTATAGTATGTCTGAGGAAGACACAAAGATCTCTTATTAGACAGACTATGTATGTTATTTTTCAGCTTTGTTTGAGAAAGATTTCAGTTATGGAGCTGAGTTTTGTCCCCATGAGCAACTAAATCAGAGCAAGAATAGAACATACAAAGTAATTTTTTGATAAGGTTCATAATAAGAAAAATTAATAGAAAAGACACAATAGGAAATATTCCTGTTTAGGGAGAACATATGATTCCAGATTTCCAAAGAAAGGAATAAAGGTCTGCTCCATGTAATGGTAACCTTTCAATGAAAGCTAACACATTATATACGAATTTAAGTAAAGTAATTGCCAGACTCCAAAGAAGAATTGCAATAATTTATTGCTCTTTCTCTTCCCAAATGCCACCCTCTCTCCCATTCCGCTCTCTTTTTCTTTTCCTTCGTATTTTCAAGAGAGGAGATGATGAAATGTATTTTGTAGTTATAACCTGTTGACATGCACTATCAGGAACATGCTGAGTCAGAAAAGAAAACTCATTCAATGTCAAGGGAGACTCACTTTACTTGAAGGAGAAAACAGATCTGACTTGACTCTGTGAGTCCATCTCACATACTGGGTTGAGTATAATTTTTTCTTCTTAGATTTGGCCACTTATGAGAATTAATGTATATATCACCATAATAATTAAATGTCTGCTTGACTCTCTTTTCCCTTCCCATGAAATTATAAGTACTATATTAGTATTAATAATCAGTTAAACATTGAAAAATATACCAATTGCATCATTTCAGAAGCTTCTAAAAAATGTATTTTGCATTCAAGAACCTAAGATACTCTCTATTAGAAAGAAACATGTTAAGCAAATATAATTTCTGTGGATGAAAACAATATTCAATATACAACAACTTGATAAGCTCCTAGTTTACTTTTACTATAATTATCCTTGGCCAGGCCGGGCGCGGTGGCTCAAGCCTGTAATCCCAGCACTTTGGGAGGCCGAGACAGGCAGATCACGAGGTCAGGAGATCGAGACCATCCTGGCTAACACGGTGAAACTCCGTCTCTACTAAAAAATACAAAAAACTAGCCGGGCGAGGTGGCGGGCGCCTGTAGTCCCAGCTACTCGGGAAGCTGAGGCAGGAGAATGGCGTAAACCCGGGAGGCGGAGCTTGCAGTGAGCTGAGATCCGGCCACTGCACTCCAGCCTGGGCGACAGAGCGAGACTCTGTCTCAAAAAAATAAAAATAAAAAAAAAATAAGTTATCCTTGGCCCTGAGGAAAACTAAGAACTAATTAATAGAACTGTATTTTAAAAGTTAATGTAGATCTTATGTTTTCTAGCCTGGAAGTGGAAAGCAACATAAAAATCCAATACCTTATCAACTACTGCCCTAAACTACAGTTGATTGTAGCCATGGGAATTAACTTGGCAAACTGTCATTCTAAGTTAATTTTTCTATCCTTTGTCAAATTTTGTGAGTCAAATTACCATTCAAAAACAAGCCTAACTTATTTCCTTGAGATAAACTATTTTGACACTATCTTCTGTGTTTCCATAGCATTTCATGCTGATCAATAACCTAGAAAATATTAAATTTTAGTAAGCTAAGTTGTATACCTGAATATTTATCCTGATAGATTAGAAACTTTATGATGAAATAGAGAATAATTTCAGATTATAGAAGACCTTTAGAGTTCTGTAATGGCTTTTTATACCATGTTTGGTAGAGAATATTCAGAAATTTGAAATTAAGGAAAGAGAAATTACATTATCAAAAGAATGTTTAAGTAGCATTACTTTGTTGTAGATATACAAAATAGACTGAGAAAGAAAAATAGTAGTTGGGGAAACAAAGTATCAGGAAATGAAGACCTAGATTATGGGACAGATGAGAAAGAATTTTAGAGAAAACATTTGAAAAGAGTTACTGATTCAAGGAAGAAGAAAAAAATGGAGACAAAGTTATGAACAGGATGACTGGAAGAGTTTCCATAAAAAGATGGGAGAGGCCTACAGAAAAGAAGATGACTTTGTCAGGAAAACATTGAAAGATTAGATAAAGGTCAAGAAACAAGAACCGATGATCATGACACAGCACAGTGCACCTGGGAATCTGAAAGAACTTTTTGAAAAGATTAGCCAATATCATTCAGATAGATGTCTGAAAAGAGAGAGGACTTTGTGAGGTAAAGATGCTTTGGTGTCAGAAAAGGGGGACTGACTGAAGAAACAGATGAAAGGGTTGTCCTTAAAAGGAGTGACAGAATATTTATAGATTTTGGAGGGAAAAGGAGAGTATTCATAATTCCACACATTCAGTTAGAAACAATGGTAGTGAATTCAAGATTTTATCATATCAGATTTGAGAAGGAAAACTGAAGAAGTTAAGAAGGTGAACATAAACTATGTGCCTTATCTTGAGAAAATCATATTATAATAGAAACTACCTATTAGCATTTTCTATCCAAAAATAAGAAATCTGAGCAAATAATGCTACTTTGTAAAAATATTTTAGCATTATCATAATATAGCCTTCAAATGGGATTACTTCATTGTTAAATGGTACATGGTGAAATTATCTAAATTTTAATAAATTATAAACAGAAAGAAATGTAAAGCCATTACCCATAAAAGTGTGGAATTTGGTCAGGTGCAGTGGCTCATGCTTGTAATCCTAGCACTCTGGCAGACCGAGGTGGGTGGATCACCTTAGGTCAGGAGTTCGAGGCCAGCCTAACCAATATGGTGAAATCCAGTCTCTACTAAAAATACAAAAAGCAAATCAGCTGGGTGTGGTGGCACATGCCTGTAATCTCAGCTACACTGGAGGCTGAGGCAGGAGACTCGCTTGAACCCGGGAGGCGAAGTTTGCAGTGAGTTGAGATTGCGCCACTGCACTGCAGTCTGGGCAATAGAGCGAGACTCCATCTCAAAAAAAAAAAAAAAAAGATTTTTATAGTGTTAATATTATGTTCTTAATAAATTACTCTGATGCTCCTCTTTAATAAATTCTAGGACTCTTTGGTAAAATATTTCTAAAACATGTTTAAATTATATAGACCTTATTTGTCACACTGTTTCCTCCAAAATCAAACCTAGATTTCAAATCTGGGAAAATGTCATGAAATTGATACAAACTCTTACAAACAGATGTAGAGTCTTCGTCTATGAAAAGTTAAAGCCAACAAATGATATAAAATAAATTATTAATAAATAAGCTATATAAGGAGGTTGAATTGAACAAAATCTTCCATAAACAAGTCAGGGTTGAAGTTATTTAGCTCATCAAAATGGAGACAGAATTGCATGTTCACAGATTTCTTGTCCAGCCAATCACAGAGGAAGAATCTGAAAAATAATTCCCTAACAGCATATATACTAGGAATGTATTGGTGCAAAGAGAAAAATTGAAAACTAGAAAAAGAAAAGAGAAGAAAAAATAAGGAAAGAAAAGAGAGGAAGAAAGAAAGGAAAAGAGAGTTTAAAAAAGGAAAAGAAAAGAAATGGAAAGCAGATACAGTATGGCATTTGCTATTCATAACCAATGCCATGAATCAACAGAGCAGGTCAAGGAGCAATTGCAATTGCACACATGCCAACTCCCGTCTAAGCTCCAAATAATTTATCTCATACTGTGATAATCACCAAATTTGTACATTTGAAATTGCTGTTAATAAAATGAAAATGCATTTAAAAGTACTACTATTAATACATTATATTAGCATATTATCATTTCATAATTTTTAGTTAAAGAATACTAAAAGGAAAGGAAACTTTGACCCAAATTATTAATCTTTTTGTATTTATAATTGAAAGTTATTTGTTAAAAAAATGTATTCCCTTTAGCAGCAACTAAAGTATTTTATGTAACAGGAAAAGATATAGTATAGTTTACTTAGTTAAGAGTATTACAAAACATTACGTCAATAGTTCCGTGCATAGTTACTTCCATATTTGGAGAAATAACTTAAGACAAAAGTCATTACCTAAAATTCGCCAGGGAATCTTTGATGTTTGTTAACAATGGGGAAAGTTAATCACAAAAAGGCTGGGTGAAAAATAAAAGTAGAATACAAAACTAATTTTTAAAAAAAGGAAAATGAATCAAGGGCAATTTAAAGTATTACTTTATTCTCTATGTTGTCTGCTAACTTCCAGAAAATAAAAACTACAGGCCATAACAAAAGAGACTGATAAACTTATTTATTTAATCCTTTGGGAGAATGTAGGGGGAAAATAGTAGAGTAAGAAAAGATATGCAGAATCAAAACAGCTATATTAACTGGATATCCTGAAATTTAGTCTGAGTCAGTATTACTTCCTTTTCTTTTTAGATAAAATTATAATTTGGGGTCTAATAACAGACCTTCCAAATACCTGTAGCATAATTCCATAATTATAATTGGAGATCTTAACATCTCTCACCAATAACAATAACTACGCAAAAGAGATAAAAGATTTCAACAGTTACTAACCAACTTGACTGTAATGATACTTACAGAACACAACAGCAAACAATGACTAATACACACTGCACGTGCCCATGGTGTTTATCAAGAGGCATAGGCTAGAATAGGCTGCTTAAAAAAAGTCTCAATACACATAAAAGAATTGATGTCAGTGAGTATATTCTCTGACAAAAATGGAATTAAGTTAGAAAGCAATCATATTCAGGTACCCAGAGAAACTCTAAATACCTTTCTAAAGAATCCATGGGCCAAAGAAGAAATCACAAGATAAGTTATGAAATATTTCAACTGAAAGATGAAAATATATCAAAATTTGTGCACTGAAGTTAAAGCAATGCTTACAGGGAAATTTACAACTGTAAAAGTTCATGTTAGAAAAGAAGAAAGTTCTAAAACCAATTATCTGAGTCCTACTTTCAGCAATTACAAAGAGATCAAATCAAATGCAAAGTAAGTAGAAAGGATATAATAAACACAGCTAAAAATCAATAAAAAGGAAAATAAACATACAGAGAAAATTAATGAGATAAAAGCTGGTGCTTTGAAAATATCAATAAAATAGAAAAGCCTTTAGCTTGAGTGATCAAGAAAATAAACAGAAAATTCACGATGTAATAATAACAGGAAAGAAAGATGGAACATTACTACTACAGCCTGACATTAAAAGGAAAAGGGAGTACTATGAATACTTATTGTTCTAGTAATTCACAACTCATCTAACATCTAGAAATCAATTGGTATAATTCACCAAATAAGAGGTGGTAGCCCACACAACTGTTTAAATATCTACCCATCTACCTCCCTTTGTGTCCATATACTCTGCCTTCTCTTCTGATACTATGAACCAGGGATCAGCAAACTATGACCTGTAGGCCAAGCTGACCCATCTATTTTACAAATAAAGTTTTGTTAGAACACACCCATACTTGTTCAGTTATATATTGTCTGTGGCTGCTTCACATAGAACATGTAAGAGCAGAGTTGAATGGAGTGACGGAAACTATATGGCCCACAAACCTCAAATGTCTACTCTCTGGCCTCTTATAGGAGTTTGCTTACCTTTGGGACAAATGCATTTTGCTCCTAGCAAAGGGCAATAGCTCCATTTCCTGGATCTAATCCCCTCTTCCTTTCTCAAGGTCACTGCTCCCGCACTTTGTCCATCTCTCAATGTTTCCTTCACTACTGGTTGTCCTTCATCAAAAATAAACTAAACATACTATGAATTCATCTACCTTTAAAAAATGAAAAACACTCTCTTGACTTTTATTCTTACCCTAGCTATTTTCTTATTCTTTTTCTTTTTACAGCTAACAACCTCCAATGAGTTATTTATACTAAATATCTCCAATCCCCCCCTCATCTTCTTTCCTGAAGCCAGTCCAATCAGGCTTTCTTCTCACTTCAAAGAAACTGTCCACGGACGCCAGTGACCTCCCCAGCTTCTTTAACCTAATGGTAACCTTTAGCTCTAAACGTCATTGATCCATGAACAGTTGGTTGATCACTTTCTTGACCTAGAAATACTTTCTCCACTTGACTTTTAGGAACCGTCATACTGGTTGTTCTTCATTTTCTCAGTCCCTCTTAGAAGTAGATATCTCTACCTACACTCACTCCCCTGTGGTTCCAACCAGAGATTGAAAACCATCTATATTTTGACAAAGTTTACATTCCTACTCCAGTTCTGAAATGTCCAATTAAACCGAGACTTGCATATCCAACTGCCTATCTGATATCTCCACCTAACTGATGCTGGAACCTTAACATGTCTAAAGCAAAGCTCCTGGCCTGCCCATCTTCTCAAACCGACTGTATTTACTTGCACCTTTGCCCATCTCGGCTAATGTCAATTTCATCTTTCTAGTTTTTCATCCAAAATAATCTTGAAGTCAACCCTGATTCTACTTTCTTTAATCTCACATTCAACATACCTACAAATACCTCTTATCTCAACCTTCACTACCATCCATCATCTAATTTTTTCTGGGGGGGGGGCGCGGGGGATGGAGTCTCACTCTGTTGCCCAGGCTGGAGTGCAGTGGTGCAATCTCAGCTCACTGCAACTTCTGCGTCCCAGGTTCAAGCAATTCTCAGTCCTCAGACTCCCGAGTAGCTGGGGTTATAGGCGTCCGCTACCACGTCAGGCTGATTTTTTGTATTTTTGGTAGAGACGGGGTTTCGCCATGTTGACCAGGCTGATCTCCAACTCCTGACCTCAGGTGATTCGCCCATCTCTGCCTCCCAAAGTGCTGGGATTACAGGGGTGAGCCACTGCTCTCGGCCCCATCATCAAATATTTATCAGTACCTGCACTACTACTCACTAGCCCAAACCATGATTATTTACCTGAATTATTCCAATTGTCTCCTAACTGCTTTCCTTGCTTCTGCCCTTGCCCCAGGTCATTCTGTTCTCAACAAAGTAGGCAAAGAGATCTGGTTAAAATTTAAGTCAGATCATGTGTAAAAGCTTTTAGCGACTTTGTATTTCACGCTGAATAAAAACTAAAATCGGTGTGATGGCTCATGCCACCGGTGCAGAGTGAGCCAAGATTGCACCATTGCACTCCAGCCTGGGAAACAGAGTGAGACTCCATCAAAAAACAAAAACAGAAACAAAAAACAAAAAGCTCAAAATCATCAGGATGTCTTAGCAGATGCTACGTAGTCCACCCCTCATCGCTGTTATCTTTCTGACCTCCTTTCACACTACTCTCCCTTTGACTTGCTCTGCTCCAGCCACACTGGCCTCCTTGTCTCCGCAATGCCCAAGCATGCTCCTGCCTCAGGAATGCGGCCCAGATGATCACTGTCTGGCCCACTCTGTCCTAGAAATGACTCATTTCTTCACCTCCTTCATGTCTCTGTCCGGTATCACCCTCTCACTGAGGCCTTTCTAACAAGCAGTTTGCTACCTCCAAACTTGCTATCTTACATCACTATCTTACATATGATATATTATATTTATTTGGTGTCTGTTTCTTCCCAATAACATATATACTCATTGAAGCTAAGACGTGTTTTAATGCATTTTATTAACTATTTATTAGCCACCTATTTTGTTAACAACATCCCCATCTTCTTGAATAGTACCTAGCACATAGCACAAAAAAAATATTTGCTGAAGGAATCAAAATATGTAGAAGTGCTTTGCAAACTGTAAAGCAATATAAAAATGTAGCTCATTATTAACTTCTGAATGTTAATATAGGCTTTCACTCATTTTCTTAATACTCTCTGGAGCTTCTTGGGTATTTTTATCATCCCCGCTGATATTTCAGCAGAGTTATTTTTAAAGAAGTTAAATCTGTTGTCTAACCTGTCACAGCTAGTAAATTCAGAACTGGCTTTCAAACCCAGGTTAACTTTAGAGACAGACTTTCAGTCTCTGAACACTTCTCCAAATAACATGTCTCCTGGATATTAAGTCACAGCTCAGGGACCTGGTATCAGAAGTCCTGCAATGAATGCAGATGAAAAATTCTTACAGGATATGTCAGAAATTGGGATGTCTCCAAAGTGCTCTTGGAAGCCTGACATTTATATCACTGCATGAACATAAGAAACTTCTAATAACAACAACAAAAATTATTTGAGAGAAATATATATTTTTGACAAGTCTAAGAATTTAAATTCAGGTTTTTTGGTTATTTTCCCAGTAAATGTAATATATATAATGCATAGGTTTTATCCATGATGAAATTTCCTACATTTTTGGTTATAGATTTGGTCTGTGTGATCTCTGTTAGGTGTAAAAATACAAATTCTTCTTCAGATTACATTGCCATTTTCATGGTTTCTTTCCTAGTTTCCCACTCTTTAAAATCTGTATTTCATTTAATTCCTCCGATAAGTCAGGAGAGAGATTTGCACAAGGCCTTTTCGATGGAAGAAAATTTAAATGAAGCAACTACGTACTCACTGAGGAGGTCAGACATATCACAGTCTTACCTGTGTGAGTTCCAGGTGATATTCAGAAAAACACACAGATACACAGTAATAAAGAATTTTGAAACACTCCAATCAATCAAAATTTGTTGACACAATGTACATATTTTGAAGTTTATTCAGTTTATCCATAGGAAGGGCTCTTGCTTATTTCCTTAAGCAAAGGCTTTCTAGCCATTATACAGACACGATTTTCAAAAGACTGGCTGGTGGCATTTCTATGTCACAAAGCATTAAAAATAAACTGGAGAGCAATGGCCCTCAAGGGACAGCCAACCAGCCCTGATATAGCACAAAATAACCAATGGTTGGGAAAATGATGGCTATATAATTTTTCATAATTTTTTTAAAAAACAAATTATATTACTATTTCCTGACTAAGAGTAAGTGATAATACATACTATTTTTCAGGAAGGTTTCCTTCAAAATAGTTATTCATTTTTAAGTTTGGCACTACTGAAGGTTTTAGACATAGTTATCTGTGAAAATCACTTCTAAATAATTATTTCATGACAGAAAAATAGATTAACTGCTTATGATACTCCAAGGACATGAAAAGAGAAACTTAGCTTAATTATAGAGTACATAAACATTGAGAAAATCTAGTTCAATATCAAGTTTTCAAGAAAGTCTTTAAACAGTGAAATTGGTTGCTAACAATTCTAAAACTCATTGTTTCAAAGTATTTGATTATATGGTAAGTTAGATAAAGATATAATCTGTTCCTGATGTGACAAAAAAGCATGGAACACCTTACCCAGGGGCACTCTGGCAGCACTTGCATCCGGGTTGATCCAGAAGGAAAGCCAGGAGAGAACCACGATGAGCAGGGTTGGGGCATAGACCCCCATCATGTAAAAGCCGACCTGCCTCCTCAGAGTGAAGATGACTTCCACACATGTGTAGTAGCCTTTCAGAAGCAAACATATTCAAGGCATGAGGTTTTCACCCACACAGAATCGCAAACATCAATGACAGACCTGGAAATGGTAAGTCACTTCTATTTGAGGCAATTTCATAGAGTAAACCCCTCAAAAAAAAGTTTTTCTTTGCAGATATATAATTTATGTGATCTAAAAGGGTGACATTATGTAACTAGTTTCAGCTGACCTTTTGCAACTTCATTATGACATTGAGAAATAGATCCCACATGCTGCTCCACTGTGTCAGTGTCTAGCCTTTTAGGTCATTGTTCAGAGAACTGGCAATAGAGTTGAACTTTTCCTTACCCGTGGGTCCTCTCAGGGCAATGATCTAAAGGAGTCATACAGGCAGTAGTAAATCAAAGTAGAGCAAGTCTTAAAAAAAAAAAAAAAAAAAGAAAAACCACTCCGGGACTACACCTTATCAGTATAATTTTTCAGCCACATGTACCACTTCTTATGTAGGATGGATGGCAGTCTACACTGACTCTCATGTATAGATAAACCTTAAAAATTAAGAAAGTATTGGAAGTGAACATTAACAAGTATAAGAAATCAGTGTTTTCAATCCATATACATGAAAGATATATATACTGCAAACATTGGATATGCCTCTCAAAACTTTACCCACCTCTACTTCGGGCTCTCAAAGGTACTCCAATTGAAGGAAAGAAATTTCATTTTCAAATGCCAAGACAGAAATTGTTTTACAACCTAATTCTAGAGTGGCCATGACATCGACTAGTCCCCCAAATTAATCACCAATTATAGGCAGCCTCACAATAGCCTTTGCTGCCTTGAGAAAGAAAATAGTAACACGAATATGCTCACAGTACTGCATTCAAATGGAAAAGGTATTTCCAGATGTTCGAGATTATTTCTTAAATGTTTGGTCTTTTCAGTTAGCTATTTAAATATAATATGTAATGCTGAAAGTGCTTAATTTAGATAAGAATGTCATTTGCCATTTTACAAATGTAAGATTATGCATAAATAGCAAAATAAAATATCTATAATCGTTTTCTGTTTAAACTATATAATTTTTTAAAATGGTGAAACAAATTAATGAACAATAAATAAATGAAACAATTATGGGGGAAAGAATAATGTTACTTTTTCCTATTTTATAGTTTAAAAATAATATTTACCTGGCCTTCCTAATTGGGAAGAATATACATATATCTGACACAAGAATAATCTACATATTTATTCATTAATAGCACCTACAGCAGTACTTGCACAGAATAGGACCTTAATAAACGTGGAATAAAAGAATGGTTATTTATATCCTCAACAAATAGATTAGAAATCTTTTCTTTTCCCAGTGTATAGAATCATTGCCACCTCTGAGAGGTTACACAGACAGTACAGCTAATATGTAACAAAAATTGTTGCTTTTGACTGAAGTAAATTCTATTTATGCCAAATGCTTCCATATTATATTAAAGACAAGAAATGCAAGTGTTTCTTTTTTACAGTTGAATTTCATTAAAATTAGGCAATATATCAAGTCATTCACAGGTTTTAAAAGGATGTAAAACACGTAACAATGAAAAATCTCTCTTCCTTTGCTTTTCCCACCATTCACCTCAACTCCCTGCCTGGACAAATAAGAACATATGTTTCTAACGAACAATCATGTGCAATATTTCAAAAATAGAACCTTTCATAAGTACAATTGCTACAATTAAGAAGGCTCAAAGTATTTCCTAAAACTGATTCTAAAATACATCACTTTGTAATAGCATCACGAAGTCAAATTAGTTTTCTGTTCACCTAGTGCATATGAAATGTTTCTCAACAAATTGTATATTTTTAGGTAGTCTCAGTTGTCACAAATATTATAACGATTTACTACAAAGTAGCACAGCTTAAAATAAAATTTTCCATTCCATCCCAGTATGTTTAAATGATAGCCCATTAACATGAGTCCTGCGATTTGAAGCAAGTTTCCATCATGTCCCTTTTATGAAGGTACCCACTAGGGGAGCTTCACAAGACTTGGATGCATTTAGCAGTAAAATACATGCTTGGATATTATAGTGATTTGCTCATAAAATTTTATGAGAAACGTTTCTTCATCTTTTTTTGATCTTTTCCTAGTATTGTTACATTTATGAGAGGCAGGTGGGCAGCTAATTGATATAAATGTTCACTGGGCAAATTCAATTTACTTTCTATTTCCTGTGAAGTTTTATTCTATTATTCACTCAGGCTTCCAATTTGAGTATTTTTGTATACTTGCTTTCCCACATATTTCTCCACTTTTGTTATTTTTATAATCATAAAAAGCATAATTTTAATAAATTTGAAACTGCATTATTATTTCCATATAAATTAAATACTGGCCATCATTTTTATGTAATGTTCGTATATATATTTATACTTTCCCATTTTTCTACACTGTTAACTATTGCATGTATTTTCAATGTCTATTTTTCTAAACAGATTTCTAATTATCCAAACATTAACAAATATTTTACTTACATTCATATGATAATTCATAAAAGTACTGATCAAGTCCCTGAAACCTACTAAGTGCCAAAAAATATTGTTAGGCATAAGTTGTTTTGTTGTTATTTTCTGTGGCTAATTAGATTTCAGTGAATTATTTATGACTCAAAAAATTCCACAAAAAAACTTATAACTCTTGAGTAAGCTTCCAAATTCTGTCTATCACAGCAAACCTTCTAATTTTATTCTAAGAACTAAAATGAACTATATTTTACTTTTTTACTTGTTTACCACATTGAAATATGGCTCACTAAAGGTCAGGGACCTTTCTTTTATTCACTACTGAGTCCCCAAATGGAGACTTTTTTTTAAAGTACAGCTTAAAAATGAAAAAAAATGAACACTCCTAGGACTTTCAACGCTATTATATAATCATATGCTATTACACAAAATTACAAATAAAATCACTAGTGTCATTTTCATCTCTAAGAAATTTAAAACTCTGATACGGTCTCCTTCAAATTTCTCACAACAATTTAGACACTGCTCTTTTTGAAATGTCAAGCATATAATCTGGATGTGGGTAACAATTTTCAAAGTATAACAGGACTCCACAGGAATTAATCGTGTAACAGTATCAGACTCCCTCTCCCACACAATCACTGTAACTGTATGACCTTGGGCAAGTGTCTGTTTCATTAGCCTAATGTGTACAATGAGGATAATAAAAGTACTTAATTCATAGAATTGTTGGGATGATTAAGTTAAATAATTACTGCAACGAACTAAAAACAATGCCTAGGATATAGCAAGAGATCAAAAACCTATCTACTAAACACGCGTTCTTATACGACAGTCTCAAAAATCTCTAACAACTATAGTCTTCTTAATTTGAAGTACAAATGGGAGATGGAATACTACTCTTGGTCCCATGGCTGACAGTAATTTGCCTGGTGACATTTGATAAGTAATAAGTCACCAGTAATAACTAATTTAATAAGTAGTTTATTCACTCTGCTCTTCAGTTATTTTATGTGCTAAATAAAGGAGCTGGCTCAGAATTATCAATTAGATCACTTTCATATCTAACTATCTATGACTTCTTCATTGAATACTTTGATGGTCAAATTTTTAGTAGCTCTCCATTTTTTAATTTTAAAATCCTCAATAATTATTTAGCAATATATTTGACTATTTTCTCTGTTTTCCTGATGTACTATAAGCTTTAAGAAGAAGGAATGCTTACATATTAAAGTTATATCATTTGCTAACATATCTTGAAGTCAACAACAGATGTTTAACTGTATCCTCAAGCGGCCTAGTATTGTCTTTATCACAACACTGTAAATATGTAAATGTTCTCTCCACCTGTTAATGTCAACAGGAATGTTTTAAATTATATGTTGCCTTGATGATGTCGTGAGGACAGCATTCTAGCTCATTCTATCAGCACTCTAGAAACATCTAATCTCTCTCAGTTTTACACAATTATACTATATACATTTTATTATTTCAAGTCAACATGCATTTTACAATAAAGCTTTAATTATATCTATTTCTGAATGTTTTTGTTATGATTTACTTCCAAAAGCAGAATTAGAATTGTGCAATAATTTACATGTTGAAATGATTATTATTACTAATGTAATAATCAAAATTGAATAATCTTCTTTATATTGCTAAGTGAAATAACACTATATTCAATATCTAAAACCCTCGCTAACTTAGAACTACCAGCAGATAATAAAAGGTTGAACACTAATCACATTATGACAGTATTGAGTAGTGAGTACTGTACTTTCTGCAAAAACTCATGTAATTTAAAGAATGAGATTAATTTGTTTTCCTTTTCATAATTGGCTGTTCTGTGACCTAGGTCAAGAAGACTGTACAGGGAATATTTACTGATGTCCAACTATTTCACACTCTTATTGCTTCCTGCATAGCATAAAGATAAATGGTTTTTAAAATTAAAAATTATTTTATTTTAGATGGTCAACCACCATCTAAAAACTACCCAAAAACAATGGGTGAACATATATAGATTATATTGTTTATATCTAAAATGTTCAGCCCCAAATGGAATCCTGCCTGAAGTAGAATTTCTTGACATTTGAAAACTACTACCTGAAAGAGTTTTCATTACTAACATAAACAATTAAAAGCCTCTCGCTACGAAAATTACATAAAGAAAAATCAAGCATGTCTATCTAATAATTAAAAGTTCAAAAAACTTTAGTGAACACAATTCTGTGAAAGACTTAAACATATGAATGTAAAGATAAACTACTTGCTAATTTAATTTTAAGTTTTGGCCAATTCTTTTCCACTCTCCCCTTGGCTATGTATTAATTAAAATGTATCTTTGAAATAGAACTTAGTTTTATTTAAAGAATATTACTTACCAGTGCCTTTATAGTATTTTGTACAGTTACCATATTCAATATCTTCCTTTTTGATATCAAATTGAGGCAAGGCAATTTTTTCCAATTGCACAGGATCTCCTGACTGCCAGATAAATCTTAAATCATCAGTTGTGTAACCAACTATAAACAAAAGTAAATAAATATGTTAGTTTAAAATATAATTAATAACGTTTTTAAAATATTTTAGTAATCCAAATTTTAAACATAGCAAAGGAAAGAAAATAAGACCTTCTTATATGAAATTGTAGTTTAAAATGTAAAGAGGTAAAATCCATGGCACTAATGGAAATACTAGTACAAGAGTTAAAGATATTCATCTTAAAGAAAGAACAAGTTTAAATAATAAGCATATTGCACAGAGTTAAAATCCTAGGACATCATATACAATAACTTATTTCTCTATGTCAGAATTATTTTTTAATGGTCATCAATAAAAAGGTAATAAATAAATGATGCAAGCTTTCTGAATGTATACATTTACGGTCATGTAATACGCTCCCTGGAACTTTTTTTTTTTTTTTTTTTTGAGACGGAGTCTTGCTCTATCACCCAAGCTGGAGTGCAGGGGCGTGATCTCGTCTCACTGCAAGCTCCGCCTCCCAGGTTCACGCCATTCTCCTGCCTCAGCCTCCCGAGTAGCTGGGACTACAGGCGCCCGCCACCTCGCCCGGCTAGTTTTTTGTATTTTTAGTAGAGACGGGGTTTCACCGTGTTAGCCAGGATGGTCTCGATCTCCTGACCTCGTGATCCGCCCGCCTCGGCCTCCCAAAGTGCTGGGATTACCGGCGTGAGCCACCGCGCCCAGCCCCGCTCCCTGGAATTTTTAAAAGAAATGTAATCATGGAAACATCTAAATTTTTTTAAAAAATCGTCCGGGCGCGGCGGCTCACACCTGTAATCCCGGCACTTTGGGAGGCCAAGGCGGGTGGATCATGAGGTCAGGAGTTTGAGGCTAGCCTGACCACAATGGTGAAACCCCATCTCTACTAAAAATACACACACACACACACACACACACACACAAAATTAACCAGGCGCGGTGGTGGGCGCATGTAATCCCAGCTACTCGGGAGGCTGAGGCAGGAGAATCAGTTGAACCCACAACGTGGGTGTTGCAGTGAGCCGAACCACTGCACTCTAACCTGGGTGACAGAGCAAGACTCTGTCTCAAAAAATAGTAATAATGATAATAATAATAATAATCACTGCAAAATTCCCTAAAGGAGTTGCATCACCATAGAAGGCTAATACAATAATCCCTCAAAGGGATATAATTACAGCATCATTTCAGCATCCTGAAGCACACACATTTTGGGCTTAGGTATGTGGCTACAATTTAAAGAATTTTACAGCATACACTAGTCTACTATCGAACTCTAAAGTGCATGTATTTTTGAAAGTAATACTTCAGTGCATCCAGTAATGGTATCAAAACGTAAATGCACTGTTGGAAGTTTTATACAAGTACATCTTGACATGCAGGCACTCATATACAATACATACATAAACATAGACATGTGCAAACATATAAACACATACACTTACATGTGCAAAATCTCATTTTATAGTTAGAAAAAGTACTGCTCAAATTTAGGACCCATTTCAGTACATTATTTAAAAAACAACCACAAAGTAACTTTAGACATATAACCTAGAACATATATGCAACATATTTTGCCCGGTAATTATTCTTTACTCTCTGAAGAAATAGACAACCTTATTATAAGATGATCCATGTATTCAGGTTAAACATTCCTTGCATTTGTGTTAATTTTTCGAGGCTTATGTCTTACTTTTATTTTCAAAAGATAAGCATCATGGGAAATTAATTAGTACGTTGTATAAATAATTTCAATTAATACACCTAGTGTACCTTTTAATAACTGAAAAAATATATGATCAAATAAACATAAAAAATACAATTTTGTAAAAAAAATTTTTACATTTTTTTACGTTCATAGAAAATGAATGCTTAGTTGGATTTACAGAATATTTTGCAATGTTTTCCAAATTTTCTGCTAAGAAAATCTGGTTTTAACATCAGAAATGCTATTGAAAATAGGATGTGATTTTCTCTTTTACATTGCCTATATTACTAACTCAAATAATAATGGCAATTGGAATGTTAGAAATATACACCTACATCAATGAACTGAAATAAGACTAGAACAAAAATGATTTATCTTAATACAGCTTAATATAGTATTAATAAAAGAGTAACTATAATTTCCCTAAATATTTTAATGACTATTTATAATCAAAGCACTAGTTTTACCACTGTTATCTAAGATGTCAGTAGAATGTATTACCCAGACATATTAAACACTTTATTTTCATAATCAATTATGTTCTCATTTACATACAGCTCTCCAGTTGCATCTTGCAACGTTGTGTATCCATGGGAAACAAGGTCAAGTCCAAAGGGCATGAAAGAGTAATAGATAACCTGAAAGCAGAAATGGGTCTTAGAAATAATTTAATATACTCTGTCATCGATTGATTTTAGAAGGAAAATATAAATGCACAAATATTAAATATGAAAGAGTACCTCATGCTGACAAGGACATCTCCGTCACGAAAAATAAAGAGGAGGATATTCTCCTGGGTTACATCATGAAAATTGGCACTTTTTTCATTTGCAAAAAATAAATCAGGTTTCCATAAACACTTGTACATCGTTGGATCCACTGTCAGTGCATCTGAACCCCTAAAATCACTGGGGAGCTTCAGCCTGGGGTCATTCCATTTTTGTCTCAGGAAGATGTTAACTCTATAGTCCTGAAGAAAAAGTACATGTGTGCACATGCGTATGTTTGTTGCTTTTTTAAAGAACTTATTCAGTCCCAATACAAAAGGAGTTACAATGATTAGTGGCACAAATATTTTTGTTCTTCCACCATCAACCAGGATCACAACTGCATCACTAAAGGAGAGCTCCATTAGCAGTATAAAGACACTTGTCTCTATGTAATTCCTCTCTGCAGACATTCTGTAGCACTTGCTAGCTCAAACATCAGAATGTAACCTTATCGATAATTCCTTTACCTCTATACAAACACAAATTATTACAGCTGATTAGATGGTAGTACCATAAAAGCATGAGAATCACTAAATATTACTATCATTCTTCCCCAAAATTTTTTGTCCAAGTATACACATATCTTAAAATTAAAATTCATAATGAAATTTAGATTATTACTTAATATCTGATGATCATTGTGACACCTACAAAAATTAATTCAATAATGTCCAAGACTAAAACCTTCACTCATGGAGTGAAGGCTTTCAACAGATACAATGTGGCAAAAGTTTTTATCCATTGCAGGAAGACATGCATGGCCCTCTACTTTAGAGGGAACACACATTAGTTTCAAACATTTTCTAATAAAATGTGAATTATACTACCTTAGCCAAAGCATGTGGCTGATAGCCACTTAACATCATTTTGAACACCCAATAGAATTCATTTCAAATTATCTGCTAAAACACTTCCTTAAAATATACACACTGCAAATTATTCTATTACATTCTGTATTAGTCTGTTCTTATGCTACCAATAAAGACATACCTAAGACTGGGTAATTTATAAAGGAAAGGGGCTTAATTGACTCACAGTTCACATGGCATGTGAGGCCTCACAATCATGGCGGAAGGTGAAGGAGGAGCAAAGGCATGATTTACATGGTGGCAGGCAAGACAGCATGTACAGGGGACCTCTCCTTTGTAAAACCATGAGATCTCATTAGGCTTATTCATTATCACAAGAACGAAAGGGAAAAGACCTGCCCTCATGATTCAGTTATCTCCCACCAGGTCCCTCCCACAACATGTGAGAATTGTGGGAGCTACAGTTCAAGATGCCATTTGGGTGGGGACACAGCCTAAACATATCACCGCCTTTAGGTGCTGTGTTTTATCAAGGTAAATCACCAAAACCCTATAACTTTGAATTGCTATATTTAAAATATGCATTCATAATATGATAAAATATTATGTCCTTAATGTGATATTAAGGTTCAGTATAAGAAATAACCAGATGAAGCTGTGTATATATATTTTACATACTTGTTGTTAAAGCTGTGACCCTTTATTGTGATCAATGACCCTGATATGAAAGTACACAGGATGAATTCCTTATTTAATTTTTAGTTGTTAGAAATATATCACTATCATACCATTATATAGGTATTTACCATGTGCTAAGTATATTTAATGTTAAGTGCTTTACAAAAATCACATTTAATCCTCAGAGTTTACACTATCAAAATGCTCTCCTGATGCTTTTATATGCTTCATATGACTGGAAAATAAGACTTAATTGTGTTTTTCTTTTAGTCTTATAGCTGGGAAGCTAAACATTAACTCTATTACCAATTGCATTAACAATTTCTCTCTCATATCCTGGTGCAATTATCATTGTATGTCTCTTACACGTTTAGTTCTTTCTCAGTTACTTCATTGTATTTTTTGTTATCATATACCTCAACTATTTCTGAAATAGGGATGGATAGAAAATAAAAAAATAACAGTTGAGATATTGCCTTATTCTTGACAAGAGTATTTCAGTATTATTTGGATATAGCTGCCAAAAAACACTGCCAATGTGGCTTCCAGAGTTAGAATGCTTTATTTCAGTCTAATATTAGTTTATCTCCTTTTAATAGAATATTACATATATGTATAGGGATATAAGAGTATTAAAACTTTAGAGGTATTCTTTATTTATTTACTTTAGTTTTTTATTTTTATTTTTTAAGACAGGGTCTTGCTGTGTTGCCCAGGTTGAAGTGCATTGAAACTATCACAGCTCACTGCAGTCTCAACCTCCAGGGCTCATGCGATCCTCCTCCCTCAGCCTTGGGTAATTTTTTTAAAAAATTATACAGAGATGATATCACATTATGTTGGCCAGGCTGGTCTCGAAAACCTGGGCTCAAGCAAACTTCCCTCCTTGGTCTCACAAAGTACTAGGATTATAGACATGAGCCACCATACTTGGCCACTCATTGGTATTCTTTATCCAGACCAAAACAAATATCTTTTGGAATGTATGCTGGTTGGCCTCTCAGTAATTAATTTCTAAAGATTTTATAGCAGTATTTTATAATAATATTCATGATACTATCTGACAGAAATTAAAGAAATGCTAGTATTGAACTTCAGCATATTTTGTATAACTAAAAAAGAAGTCATTCTATACTTTTGGGGTGAAAGTTCATAAATTAAGCCTATATTATACAATATTCCCCTTAAAATGTCCATGCATGCACACAAGTTTTGGAAGCATAATTCCATGTTCTACCTATTTTCAAAATGGTATGGTTAACTAATCTAAAATTACATACCAAAATAAGCTTTGTTTTTAAATTTCTATAGGAATTTTAATAGTGTTTCTCCATGTGAAGTTTACTATTCTAAATCCTTCTTGAAATCTTATGAATGTTTCTACACAACTCAATAATATATTTGTATTTTTTATCAGTATATTAAGTCCAAGCATTTTAATCATCGGAAAGCCGTGCAGGATAGAGAAAAGCCCTACATAGCCTTGCCAAAATAAAAACCATCTATGGGAAAATTAGAAATGATGTAAGAGCACTTTATTTATAGTCAACCCCCATGTTTAGTGTTTATACGATCATAAATAACTTTTTTAAAAATTATAATAACCTAATTTATAAAGGCTTGTATAATGGAGACAGCATGGGCTTGGAAATATAAAAGGCCTGATTAAGAGCTCACTTCTAAGTCTTAAAAGCTTTGGCCCTGAGCAAGTTTCTTATCCATTCTGAACTAAGTTTCTTAATATAGTATATACCTACATATATATATCCTAATGTGAGGATTAAATAAAATACTCAGTGTAAAGGATTAACATAGAACTTGCTATATAACTAAGCAGGTTTCCTTCATTTTCTTCCCATTTTGCATTCTTGGGAATCCAGCTACAGATTAGATCATAGACTTTCAGAAAACATTTATTTAAATTCCATCTAAATCCCTAGGCAATTGACTGGTTGGTTCATTCATTCAAAATTACTTATTAATGATATATTCATTTTCATGATCTGGTTAGCAAGGATACAGCTGTGAGCTCTCCTTGCTTTTGAAAAAACAACTATTTAAGGGATATTGAACATCAGTCAAACATAACTTGAAAAAGCCTATGTAAAAATAAAACAAAAATCAGTTCACAATGGGACATCTAATTTTGACTCTGAAGATGAGTTTAAGCTAACTAATGAATTGACACCTATACTGAGACCTGTAGTTAGATAAATCTAGGTCTAAATTCTGTGCTAAATAATTTGCTGTATGGGTTTAAGTCAAGTTATTTCACTTCTCTGAGCCTCAAATTCTTTGTCAGTAAAATTAGTCCACAGTTACTCTTAAGAATTAAAGGAGATACTCTACCTAAAGCATGAAACCTGGCCCCAAGTGAGTACTCTCAAAAGTTAATTAATTTTATTATATGTATTATTAACATTATGTCTATTATCACCATTTTGAATATGCAGGCATTACTATTGACGGCATTCCTTTTCTATTGTTGTAAAGATGATACCTAGAAGTTTTAGTTGGCTGCTAAACATTATTAAAGCTAACATTTTACTAACTCTTCAAAAGCTTTTAGAAGGCATTTTTTGTATGTACTAAAACTCAAGCACTACATTTCGGTGCTAGCCATATGGAGATCAACACAAAATGGTACTAGAAAACAAATCTGAGATTTTCAGACTATTATTCAGATTTCACTGACTAGAGATACATGAAGTAACATGGCAAACTTCTTGTGTGGACTACTTGTTTTTATGTTCCAGACTAAATTCAGTGATTAAAGAGGCTCATTTAAAAACTGGTTTTGCCGGACTATGTTAAACAATCATTCCTTCCTTCGTTTGTTCATGAATTCAACAGTTATTTACTAATAAGAACTTCCCAGGTTCAAAGGTCTGAGCTATCAGTCTGAGAGGGATAAGAACATAGGGTCCATATCCTCAGGAAGTGATGATTCAACAAGTCATGAGACAATTGGTAAGGACCCTAAGGGATGTAAGAACAAAGCAATACTTGTTGAGAGAATAAATGATCACGTCAGACACCAGGGATCAGGAAAGGCTGTAGAACATACATCTGGTGAGGTTCTCAAAGAGTAAAACTTTGATAGGTATTGGGTGACATGTGGGAAAAGCAGAATAAAGACAGAGGCAAAAAGATACCACTTCTTAATCAGTTTCATCAACAATACAAAAGAATGATTAAATATCAAGATAGAGAAAATGGCCCAAACAATTCAAGATCATCACTAAACAGGGACCAAGCAAGAGACAGTGGAAAGGTAGAAGTTAAAACCAAGGCCAAGAAACATACAAAGAACTCTTGAAACTCAACCATCAGAAAACAAACAACTCAATTTAAAAATCCACAAAAGACCTGAACAGATACTACCCAAAGAATATATACAGATGACAAATAAGCATATGAAAAGATGTTCAACATCCTATGACATCAGGGAAATGCAAATTAAAAGAACAATCAGATACCACTACACGCCTATTTGAATGGCCAAAATCCAGAACGGTGACAATAACAAACGCTGGCAAGGATGTGGAGAAAGTGGAAAAAACTCATCCACTGTTGATAAAAATGAAAAACTGTTCAGCCACTTTGGAGACAGTTAGTGGTTTCTTTTTTTTTTTTTTTTTTTTTTTTGAGAAGGAGTCTCGCTCTGTCGCCCAGGCTGGAGTGCAGTGAGATGAGGCCGCCACCACGCCCGGCTAGGTTTTTGTATTTGTTTTTTAGTAGAGACGTAGTTTCACCGTGTTAGCCAGGATGGTCTCGATCTCCTGACCTCGTGATCCGCCCGTCTCGGCCTCCAAAAATGCTGGGATTACAGGCTTGAGCCACTGCGCCCGGCCAGTTAGTGGTTTCTTACAAAACGAAACATACTTTTACCATATGATCCAGCAATCACACACTTGGTATTCACCCAAAGGAGCTGAATACACGTCAGCACAAAACCCTTCACTTGGATGTTTACTGTAGCTTTATTCATAATTGATGAAAATGTCATTCGGTAGATAAATGGGTAAGTAAACTGTGGTACATTCAGACAATGGAATATTATTCAGTGCTAAAAAGAACTGAACTATCAAGCCATGAAAAGATACAGTGAAACATTAAATGCATATCACTGAGTGAAAGATGCCAATCTGAAAAGGGCACATAATGTACGATTCCAATTATCTGACATTCTGGAAAAGGCAAAACTATGGAGACAGTAAAAAAGATTAGTGATGCCAGAATTTAGAGAGGAGAAAGGGATCAACAGGCAAAGCACAGATGATTTTTAGGGCAGTGAAACTCTTCTGTATGATACTATAATGGTGAATCTTTATCATCATACATTTGGCAAAACCCACAGAATGTTCTAAACTAGGGATGAAACCTAATATCAAAGATAAACTTTGGAGGATAATGTCTACTTATGTTTGATAACAAATGTAGCAATTTGGTGTGTTTATCCATTCATTTACTAAATGACATTTTTGTCAATTACCAATAAAGCTACAATAAAGTCTACATTGAGTCTACTTTTAAAAAGTGAATGAAAAAAATACCATAAACAAAATCAAAGTCAAGAAATACAAGGTTAAGAAAAAAAATCCAAAATTTTAAGATAAGGCAAAAATATTGTTTGTTCTTTCAATGTCACACTAAAACAATGTCTAACAAGCCCACCTTAATGCATGTGATTCTCCAGGACAATGTAACTTTGAATTGCTATTTTCTGTTGATTAGGGCTATGACTGTAAAATTAGATAACTTTTTAAAAATTGATGTTACTAATGATTTCTGTCTTGTAGAAAAAAATTCCCCAAGACTATGCCTATACGTCTCTTTCAGCATTATTTCTTTCACAGTAGTCTCCTGAATTCTTCCTTGAATCAGCTTCACATGTTGTTGGTTCCTTTATTAGTGTATCAAATAAATCATTGATATGTCTTCACTATAAGTCTGTCTTAAACTTTTAAAAATTAAATACTTTCCTCAAAGAGCTAAACACAGAATTTCTATGATTCAGCAATTCCAATCCTAGCTATATACCCCCCAAAATTGAAAGCAGACACTCCAAAGAATACATTTGTACACTCATGTTCATAGCAACATTATTTACAATAGCCAAAAGGTGAAAATAACCCATTTCCATTAACAGATATGTACATGCACACACAATGGAATATTATTTGGCCATAAAAAAGGAATGAAATTCTGATACATGTTACAACATGCATGAACCTTCAAAACATTACCAAAAAAACATCAAGACTAAGAATAGGTTTGTTCAAAATTATTAGTTAGAGCAGGAATACAGAACAAAAGCAAAAACAAGAAACACAAAAATACCTGGGAGGGTAAGCACTGAAAGGACTGGCTAGAAGACCAAAAAAGAAAAAAATCCTAAGACTGTGATTTCACAAAACCAAAAGAAAAAAAGCTTTGTGATGGTCAACAGCAGTAAGTACCACTGAAGGTCAAGTACAAAAACAAACAAACAAACAAACAAAAAACACTGACTACTTTCAGTAAATGAGGAAGCCACTGAAGATTGTAGCAAAAACATCTTTGGTACAGTGGTATATCAAAAACAAAATTGCAGGGGATTAAGGAGTGAATGGAAGACAAAGTTCTCTTCTATATAAGATGGGGATAAAAATCATACACTCACAACATAGAGTTTTAGGAAGAATTCAGTGAGATGCTATATGCAAAGTACATGAACTGCACCTGGAGATACTAGGTGCTAAAAAACTTTTTCATTTTATTAGGAAATATCCTTTATGTTGTTGTTATTCCTTTGTAATGCTTGTAGAGTGCTTAATATGCTTCTTTGCTTCAAAAAATTCTGCATATAGTGTAACATATTTGGGTTTCTCTGTACTGAGATGATCTACCTACAATTACTTTGAACAGTCATTCACCTCTAGATCTCAAATCTCAACACAGTGCTAACATACATTTTTTAGCATCTCCTATACTCTTCTTCTTGCTTTAAGCTGCACCATTGTAACCTCAATACACCACAAAAAAAAAAGCTCAAATGGGTCTCTACTTACTCCAATTATTAATTTTTTAAATAGAATTGCATCAGAGTCGTATTCCAATGAGCATCACCGAAACTGGAAATTGCCTACTTCACTGGTTCATTCAATGTATCGTCCTGATTATTATGTCTTATTTCATTTTGAAGCTACTTCAAAGATGCTTTTCTATTAGTTATGAGGTCATATAATATTATGATTCAACACAAGTTCCAGCAAGCTTATGTATCTTTAAGAATATTTCAAATCTTTACAATTTAATAGTTTGGGTTGAACATTCATTAAAAGATAAAAGCTCATTAGTTATATGCTTTGGTTAGTGTTTTATGAGTATTTTCAAATAATTACTAGTTATTGGCATTTCAAATGCTTTATATTAAGATAACCATCTTTGAAAACTATTTTCATTTTCAATTATTCAATCACAGTAATTATAGCTCTATCATTTATTTTGCAAGAAACAAATTCCCATCAGAAACAGACTTCTTTTATGAGTGGGAAATTACTTAATTGCTTTTAAAGTACTTGGTGACAAATACTACTCATTGTTCATTCCAAATAGCACACTATTAATCATTATCTGGAAAAATGGATGGTCTCCAAAAACTTTTAGAACCAATTAACACCCAAATTAAACTATTTCTTCAAGTCAATACAACATTTCACAAGACACTATATTCAGTTAAGTTTCTTAAATGATATTTTAATATTAAGAACTGTTTATATTTTGTAATGTTGTTAGAATAGTTCACATATGTAATCTTTAATTCATTTGTTTTATTTTCATTACGGCAAAAATTAGCATTCAAATAAATAAAAGAGATCAGCTCTTATAGCATCTGGCAGCATTATAATTAAAGTTCTGTCAATAGGGCTATTAAAAGGCTGGTTTGAAAAGGATTTAAAATTTAGCCTCTAGTCAGGTTAAAATTTCATATAAGAACTGCAGGTTAACAGAATGCCTGTAAAAGCTCTTAGGTTATATATTAGTGGTTTTTCTCAATATATCATTTTCCAAGGTTTTTAGTTAAAGATTCTTCAGTAACACCTTATGGATAATTAATTTTTCTAGATCTATACCCACGGTTCATTTCTATTAGGAGTGCCTGCTAGGTGGTGGCATGGTGCCACACTACACAGGAAACCCCATAAAGAATAGCAATCTGCTGAGTCTGGGTATAAGAAGCGTCCAATACACTTCTATTAAATACAGGAATGACGAAATGCCTTCTGTATCATGTTGACAGTTCAGTTCAGCAAGTTTTCCAGCATTCTTCATACCATTAATTTAATTTTTTTCATATCCATTAATAAAAATAACCGAAGTACTGGGAAGAGAAAACAAAACTTGGACATTTTTCATCTTTCCTCAATGCCTAATACAGTACTCTTACTTGTGAAATTTAATCACCAATGCTTCCAAATAATACAGCTTGAAGAAAAAAGGTAATGTGGAACGTATTCATAATAAATTGTTCGGTTTCATGTACATACACTAAAAAGGGGTAACTTTGACATAGAGAAAGGAATAAAGTGTATTTTAACTACTAAAAACATATATATATGTGTGTATATATATATATATTTAAAAATTACATCCTTAATAGAATTAACCTTAATGAGTGAGAGGTTTAAACAATTACTCAATAAAATACAACTGATTAGTCTGGCATTTTCATATATGGAAAAAGTTATGTTATAATCAGATAACCCTTCAGCTGGACTTGGGAGGAAGTTATATGCAATCAGATAAACCTCTAGAAGAATTCAGAAGAAAAAAAATACTAATAAATGCTCATCAGCATATGCACTAGTTTCCAATTGCCACTGTCACGAAATTAACAAAAACAGTGGCTTAAAGCACCACAAATTTAGTATCTTACAGTTCCGTAGCTTAGAAGACCAAAAGCATGTTCACTGAGCTAAAGTCAAGTGTTCTGTCTGAAGGGCTGGTTCCTTTGAAGCGTCTGAGGAAAGAACCAGTTTCCTTGGCTTCTTCAGCTTCTGGAGGTCACCTGCATTCCTTGAGTCATGGCCCCTTCCTTGCATGACTACCGCTTCATGCTTCCTGCATCACAGCTACTACCACTGACCCTCATCTTGCTGTCTCTGTCTTACAAGAATGCTAGCAATTACACTGGCTCAACTTGAAGAAACTGGGATAGTCACCCCCGATCTCCAAATATTTAATTTAATCACATCTGAAATGTCCCTTTTATCATATAAAACAGCATATCCACAGGTTTGAAAAGGATATAAAATTTAGCCTCTAGTGAGATTAGAAATTTCATATAAGGATTGTGATTACCGGTGATTAGGACATGAACATCTTTAGCGGGTTATTATTCAGCCAACAACATTCAGCTATTATTCATCCTGAAGATGAATAACATGAGAAAAATAAATATGAAATCAGTTTAATGTTTATGATTTTACATCTAAGATGTAAAATCTACTAAGATGTGAAACAAAAAATGGGATAAATATGTCTAATATTATTCTACAACAAATTCTATTATTCTATAATACATGCTTTAAAACAACAAAAGCAAAATATAAAGAATAGTAAACTAAGGCAAGTTTTAAGGAAAGCATTTTAAATCTAAATATAAAAATAGATAAAATAAAATTGTTTTAAAACAACAAAGATGAGCAATTATCAAAAACTAGAATCAAGCATTTTTAGTGGATCCCAAACATGATTTTTTTTCATGACAGTCACAGCTGTGTTTCCCAAAAGGAGTTGCAATCTATTATTAAAATAAACAAAAAGTCATGGAACAAAATGGCATAGAAAGTCTGACAGGATCATGAATTATAGTGCAATAATAATTCAATATAATTACAAAGCATGCCTAAACTGAAGAAAGAAAATGGATTGTATAAACAGGCTTTTATTTCCATGAAAGAGCTCTTATGTATTTCTGATAAGGCAAAGTGTCAGTGTATAGATTATGACAATACACCATCCCAGTTTTCCCCACGTAAGTTCAATAGTTCACATTTATATTATGAAAATCCTGCTGATTAAAGCCAAAGTTAGGAACTGAATGGAAACTCAACAAATATTGTAAGGATAACTGTAGAACAGATGTCACCTAGCCCCTGACAAATCATTCTTCTCACTGTTTTGAATGCTCTTATTTCAGCTGTCACAAGCAGTAGTATGTAAACTGATGGAACTAGAACTGACTGTTCCAGGAACTTCAAATTGGGATGATAACATTTATTCGACGATTTTGGTGACACTAGTGTTTATGTTGGTAAATACCACTTATAGTATTGATAAGTATACCTTACAAAAATGTAAGGTAGCAAAATACAAACGAGCACACAGACATGAGAAATAGGAACTATAAAGCTTCACAATGAGGCCATAAAACAGGCTGAAGAAGCATACAACCACAGAGATATGGAAGAGCTTAAGGTTTATTAATATGGCTGTAATTTTTCCTCCACTACACAATTATAGTTTATGAATAATGTGAGATGACTTCTAGTTTAGCCAGCAACATTCAGCATCTAAATTTAGAGAAAACAAAAAGCAGAAAGAATTTTTTTTCAAATAGAATTGGTTAAACTTTCCTGACAATAACATTAATGCCAATAACCTTGCTTGCTTCTTTCTTTGATAATCAACATTATCCACTGATGAAATGGGTTGCCCCTCTTCCTTTAAAAGTTGCCCTCCATCTTTCTGACACCTGACTTGTGGCTATTCATGTTATATCTACTCCCAGGCTCTGTGTTCTGCATTGTGCTTTCTTTAATAAGCACTACTGGCTGAAGCAGAATGGTTTGAATTTCAGAGGAAAGTACAGGGCAATACTGAAGCTTTTTAAATGTTAAGACTTCCTTTGGCACGATCTCAGCTCACTGCAACCTCCACCTCCTGGATTCAAGTGATTCTCCAGCCTCAGCCTCCCAAGTAGCTGGGATTACTGGTGCGCATCACCATGCCCGGCTAATTTTTTTTGCTGTTGTATTTTTAGTACAGACGGGGTTCACAGTGTTGGCTAGGCTGGTCCTGTACTCCTGACCTCAAGTGATCCACCTGCCTTGGCTTCCCAAGTTGCTGGGATTGCAGGCATGAGCCACTGTGCCCGGCCAGGACTTCCTTTATTTTTGTTAGTTTTGAAGAAGTATCCTCTCATAACATAACTCCTGTCCAGACATGAATACCCTTTTGGGTTACACTTTTGAGTCATCACTATTATTTTCTGACCATTGTTTATAACAAATTATGAAGAATAAGTGTTGCCTATTTTTTTTTCCTTTGGAAGATATTTTAATGTTACTCATATAATAACTCATGCTTTCCTAACTAGTAAGAAACAAGGTAATAGAGCATTTGCCTTGAGAAGACTGAGCAAATATATAAAATATGACCGTAAAATGATGTATGTGTACAATTCTACTTTATAAGGGTATATAAAATAAATATTGCTGGAAGCAAAAGAGAATAATTATGATAAAATGGAATATTTACATCTATTTAATGAGTATAGTTCTGATCTTAAACATTTAGGCTATGTCTGGTCAATACAAAGTGAAGGGCAGATTAGTTTTCATCCAGGCTATATGATCAAATAAATAACAAATATAAATAATTTGACTCTTTTAGACAAAGGTTTCCAAAGCTTTCAAAATTACACTCTGTAGTAATGACATTATTCAGTCTGTTATTAAGACATCTAAATGCTCAACATTAGTCTACTGTTTAAATTTGTTCCACCAACCATTTTACTTAACTAAGCAAATAGCAAATTTATTTGTTCATTTATTCATTCACTATTAGCTAAGATAAAAAATATTTACTTACGTGTTCATTATTTATTGAGTGACTGTCTTCTGTATTTTATGGAAAATGAAGAAGTAGAATACATTATTGCTAATTTTATGAGTTTTATAGTCGATTAGAGAATAAAAGGAATACATACAAAAATAATTTAATTACAGTATAGAAGCTATTAAACAGGCAAATAATAGAGATGCAAAACCTAGATTGAAGAGAGTGCACAAAGTGAGTAAGAACAGCCATAAAAATTTCTGTTTAGAAGATAAGAGAAGATCAAGAACAAAAAGCAAGGGTAAAGACTCCACAGTGAGAATTTATTGAATATGGTGCCAAGGGTAAGTTCTTCTTCGCTAACTACTGGGATGGGTCTGTGCACAAGAGTGAGAGGATATAATATTAGAAATGATGAAATATTTTATCATAATCATCAAAACTCTGTAAAAAATTATTTAAATATTGCATGTTCCCTGGTATTTTCAACTCAATATAATCATGTAACTACTAATGAGACCTACCAGAATTCCTTCCTGATATTTGGAAGGAATTCAGTATTTATTACAAAATAGATACATTAATGATACCTTCTGAGCTATGACACATGCAAAAGAGAAAAAAGATCCTTGCAATAGCTGACCTAACACTCTCTTGGATCTGATCAGAGAGGCATGCAAGATAAAGAATGGGGCTGTTTCCTATAGGACGCAATATCTTGATAGCTGTGTTTCAGTATTAGTGTAGTGGTGTCATGCTAGATAACCAGGGTGCATAACGGGGTGTGGAGTCAAATAGATTCCTGCAAAGTTTTACCTTGAGAAAATGATATACCTTACTCTTGGAAAATGAAGTACATAGATAGATTAACCACATTTTCAGTTAATGAGTGCTATACTGTCTCGAGTCATATATAGTAGTTTATATTTTATTTCAGAAAGATTTCCTAGTGATTTATAATGCATGTCTATGTTATTTAAATAATGTAAAAAGTCACTGGAAGTGAATTTTGGACATAATCCCCAAATCTTTTAAATAATTATCTAAAATATCTACATGTTGTCCATTATCCAGCTTAACTATATACTTCTACAAATAAATAACACTCGCATCACAATTAAAATATAAAATAGGTGTCATTAATTAAATGTAATATACAATTGCTTTTATACTACGCTATGCTGCTGCTACTAGGAATAATGGAGTAAATATTTGAAGTAATTCTTTTACTAGTCTGAGATAGTCTCAGGAAAACTAGACTGTACTCTTGCCATTCTTACTAGGCTTGCAATCAAAGTCTTATATTATTATTTAATAAAATATAAGTATCTCCCAAAAATACAGGAAAAAATCCTTAGGTCTTCTTTCTTCAACCTGAAGTATTATTTCACTGTGTGGTTTGTCAAAAATAACACAAATTTAATATTCTAAAACCTTAACAAGCAAACTGACTTTATCGAACGGCTTTTAAGAGGCTTAGGAAATCTACTATTACTTTATCAAAAACTTTGTCCCAAAAGTCCAACTTATCATGGACAACAGTCAAACCTCTCTCAAACCTCTTTGCTATTCCTTTCAAGACACGAGTCTGCTTGTCACTCCTTCCCAGTCTTCTCCTGCCTTTCCCCGCCCTTTTCATCTTGCTGAGCCATCCTTTCAAGATGTTCACATTGCCCTATCTTATGAAAATCAATTTTCTTATTTGCTTCTTACAATTCTCTGCTCTACATATCACAAAATGAACATAACAGATAAAACAAGGATTCTCCTCAGGAAACTGGAAGAAAAAAACTTGAATACTTAAAACATTTTTTAATGTTTTTAATGTTCCAACATACAAGCATATTGGAAAACAAAAACTGCTGCCCAAGAGTCTTCATGGCATAAATCCTTTCTCCAGGTTGTATCCAATCACAGCTTTTCAGAGGGAATACATCAATGCTTTTAAGTCCGTAAGTTTTAATGTAACATTAAAACTAAATTTGAATTGCAAAATTATGTGGGTGACTGAAATCACTGATTTAACAAAATCTAGAAACATGGACATTTTATACTAGGAAATGGCAGGCATGTTTTGAGTTGCTCCTTATTTTTCAGTTTTTATGTTACTTCACTATCTCCTGTATTGAAATATTTCACAAAATATTAAATTAATTACAATCTTACCATTGTTGTTTCTTGAATGGATCCAAAACTGTTAATAAAAATGTTGACTACTACATCAACAGGAATGCCTATGAATAAAAATTAAGAATATATTTACTAGCTGTAAAAAGCTTGGTCAGAGTTATCATAGTTTTTTGGTTGACACATTTAATTATCATATTTTTTCCAATTCATATGGAATGCAAAATCTATGGTCTCAGTATAACATGTTCATAATTACTATTAACTCATTTTTCAAAACAGGAATCATAATACAAATAAAAAATGAGTTCAATTGTATTTTATAATGTTCTTTTTTTTCAGGAAGAATTATGTCTTAAATTGTAGGGACTCTGCAAAATACATTTACCTTTAAATCTTTTTTTAAATTGCCCTAATACATTTACTTTAAGGAACTACAAATTATTCTTAAAAAATCATTTTGAAAACAGGGTTTAATTTTTTTTGCATTTTTCTAATTAGTTCAAATTCTTACTTTAATAGGTAAAACAGTATTCAATAAATTTTACTTATAATTATTACATTTTAATTTTTAATTCATGAAAATGTAAAGCTAATTGGACACACAGCAGAGTCATTATAAAGATTTTTACCTGACCTTTTGAAAAATAATTAGAAAGTTCACGGAGTGAGAACTAAGGTATAACGTTGCAAATTTCTTTCTATTTTTTTTTCAACTCATTGTGGCTGCTGGTTGGGCTAACAAAGGGAAAATGTGAATTTAGCCTTTTAGCCACATAACCACTAACTGATGAAAAACAGGTGGTGAATCAATATATGGTAGACATGTGACAACCCAGACCATGGCTGTCGTTGAAAGTAACTGAATAGGTCCCGGTAATGAACAAAAACCCATTTTTACAACATAGTTGTATAACTTCAGTTGACTAGAAGCAGCTGCAGACTTGTTTTTTTCTAAAGGCAAAAAAAAAAAAAAAAAAAAAATCAAACCTTATAATGTTAATCTGATCTACATTAATACCTGTCCTTAACCAGCAGCAAGGATTATAGTTTTCCAGAGGAGATTTTGTTCATACAGCTTTTTTCTAATTCATCAAAAGTACAAAAAAGGTCTATACAACTGCACAATCTGTTCTTGGCTTATTTTATTGTAAGCATAGTCTTGGTTTTTAAAAGGTGTGATAAATGGTAATATCTAATTGGAATAAAAATAATCTATGTTGTAGAATACATAGTCACTTTTATTCACAAAGCCAACATGCTTTTAAAAATCACACAGCCATCATTTTTTCAGCAAAAGAAAAGAAAGAATTTTCTATTAATGTGAAATACTAACAAAATGTAAGAAAGACTCTAAATATACATCAGAACTGTTCTCTTTCCCTAAATAAGAAAATCATCATTCTGCAAATTATAACTCTGGTGTCTGTGAATGAAAGCCAGGTCTATTTCCAGAGTCTAAATTTTAAAGCACTAAGGTTAAGAATAGTACTTAGCAAACTCATTACAGAGGTTAGCCTATTAATTCACAGTATATCCTTTTCTGAATGTTTAAAAACAGGTAACCTATAAAGCAGTGAGAATTCATATTTTACTTATCTTTGAATATTTTAGGCATTGAATTGCTCTGAACTTAAGGACATTTTTGTTACATGTCACTTTAAAATCTTACTGTTTTGAATATCACAACACATATACATATAAAATATCACAAAGTTCTATACATATAAAATTAATTTTTAAACAATAAAAATGAAAATTTATATGGGGGAGACAAACCTTTGAAGTTTGGTCTTATCCTGGGATCATAACTGACCAGTAACCTGTTCAAGATATTGCTAGTGGAGTTGGCAGGTACTCGGGCAAGGTCCTCTGCTGACTGCTGACTATAAGAGAGAGAAAAATCCTGATAAGTAGTTATAAATAGCAAACAACAGAAATGGGTAATTCTCATTGGGAGGAAAGACTGCCTTTTTGAGACAAATCCACAACTATAGTATGGCTTTTTCAAATAGAAATAGAGACTAGTAAACATTGTTAAAAACCCAAGAGGCATTGTTATTTATTTATTTATATATATATACACAATTAACTTTACTAAATGTATGAAACATTGCTCTAAATACTCCATGTTACTTTTTATAAAGTAAAATTAAGGAGACAGCTTACTTGTTCTGAAGCAACCTGCCATCGAAATCTAGGTAAGTAAAAAGGAAGTGCACACAATGAGAAAAAAAAAACAGCAAAGAACATTTTTTGAAAAATGTGTAATATTAACCTGCCAACACAAAAAAGATCTGACCAGAGAGATGGTCTAAGAATTCATAAGACAATCATGCTGACGTTTATAAAATGATATTCCCCAAGAAATACAGTGAACATTTTCCTCACTCAGTAAAATATGGCAGTCTGGGAGGCAGAAGGGAATTGGTAAAAGACTTTTCACTATTATCAGATAAATGAAACAAGTAAAATACTCTATATTATACAGAGCTGTAAGAGATAACTACCTATTGCTTTTCTGTATATATTTGTCATCAACTCTTTATCAAGAAGAGGAAAATCTACATTGTTTTGCTATTTTAATTAACTTTGAATAATGATAAGTGACAAAATTGGTGGTTGCTTAAGAGCCCTTTTTTAGAAAGGCACTTTCTTGGAAGCCAAGGAAAACATTTTGTTGTTTTTGTTTTGGTTTGGTTTATTTTACCCCTCATAAAGTCTTATGCATAATAATTTTTCTCATTACCTACACACACACAAAATCCATGACAATCACAAGGAAGAGTAAAACTCTACTTGGAGCACCTAGCACAGCATTTTCTGTATCGATATGGTAAAAAGTCTCAATTTCATAAATTACATTAATTTATATGAAGGAAACGTAGATGCAACAGGCTTGGCTTTGTATTGAAATCAAAACTCTATTAGGCATTTCTGAGTTAATTTTCATACAATCTGCCAATAAGAGACAACTATTGTAGGTGAGATATAACAGAAAAAAATGTATGAAATAATCTAATAATACTATGAATTGACATAGACAACTCTTTCAAACAGAAATTCAATCAGAGTGCAAAGCATTTTAAAAAATGAAAATCAATCAGTTAAACCTCCCAAAAGTGCAGAGATCATACGGATTTTTAAAAACTGCTTCTCGTGGCTTTATTTGCTCCAGTGTCACAGTTTCATAAACTTGAGGGCTGGTAATTAGATTTTCCATTTCATTGCAGGTAAAACTATAACTTCCTTACAGCCAGTTGTCATCCTTTATCAAAAGATGGAAAACTCTAAAGAGAATGAGGGTATGTGGGAAAATTGGATATTAGGATGCAAATTAGTATTCAAATCTATCTACAAATTTTCTCATTCAAAGGAAGAAAAAGAATTGATTGATTACAAAATACACTTGTATTGGATCAATTCAGAACTGCTATTATTGTGTCTCTTCATATAAAATCCTTTACAAGTATATTCCTTCTAAACAATGAAAAGACAACATGAAGACAATTAACACTAAATTTTGTAGTTTAGAACTTTCCAGCCGATTTTTCTGCTTCTAGCTGTAGGCTGTGTCAGTCAAACTCATTTTTTAGCCCTTTATCTCACTACCAAATTTTGTCCTTCTTCCATAGAATCAGTGTGTCTTTACGGAATATTGCAACTTCCATTCTTTATTGTACTAATCTAAACCAAACCTGTCCTTTTAAACTTCATCTTCTTTGTAAAATCTTGCCTCAACCTTCAACCTTACGCTGATGAACATGAACTAATAAATATATTGCTTGGCAATGATTTTGTAGCTTTTCTTTGCTTACCTATGGGGATATTACCAACTAGACAAAATGAAAACAGTATGATTATTGAGGGACTCATGGTTTCTATATATTTGTAGTTCCCTAGTCTGTTTTTATAGTATTAAATACACATTGGTTCAAGTACTTCCAATCTGCCATCTCTTCTAGGTATATTTCAGCCTCATGTTGCCTGTGCTGTAAGAGGTAAGCAGTTCCACTCATCATTTCCAGAGGAAGAAGAGCATTTTGTCCTGGGGCACTCTCTTAGGAGAAATGACTTCCCCCACCCTCATAATCTTCCCAGTATTGACCATTGCTGAACTAATTACTGGCAAGGAGGAAGAAACATTCATGATTGGCTCAGATTAATATTCTGGTGCGGAATGAATATTGGAGAATCAACCATTATGTCCACTACATTCTTTCATTTGATAGTCATGTTCATGCTATTAAACAGAAGAGATATTAACCACACAGAAAACTGTTATTTCAAGGGAGAGAATGGTAGAAAAGAATTGGTACAAGAGTAAGAGGTAAGTAAATGGACCTGTAGAGTACATGGTATATAAAGAAACTAAGACACAGCAGGGTTAAGAGATTTTTCTAAGGTGGTAGAGCCAAGAATGAAACCTGCTCCATGGTAAGCCTGCCATAGTGTAAGTGAAATATTATCTGTCTTCTTATTACCATCCATACACATATTGCTTTAGGGCATATATATTTTACCTTGGGTTCTATTCATCTTACTAGGCATTGTTAAAAATCATTAGTACTGAAAATATAAATTGGCCCTTTCTATCAGTTCACTCTTCTACCATCTCCAAATGTTTTTGCAACTCTCCACAGTTAAAAGCAAATTCTTGTTTGTTAGCAACAAAAACTCAACATTGCTTGACAAAAATCTTCTGAAAATCAAACAAGCAAACCAAAAAAAAAAAACAACAACAACAACAAAAAACTAAACCAAAAACAAAAACCCAGGGAATATACCAAATATCGTATGGCCCCTTTTCTTCTATTCTTATTTGTGTCAATATATATTTCCATGTTTCAGCTGCAGGTAACTTGGCATGAATGTTTAATCAACAGTTTACATTTATTTGTATTAGAAATGAAGAGATGTTTTAAAAATTAAATAAAATCCCATGTAGTTTATATTCACATGCATGAACTCAGTGTTTTCCCACCTAAAAAAAAGTAAAAATCATATTTTTAGCTTATCAATAATAAAATAACATTAAAATTATCTCTACAGACTAAAATATATTTAAGAGATTAAATGGATATAGTCACTTCCTTCTAAAGAGTTAAAACAATTTGCATGCAACATATTTTCTTTTGTCTGTATGTTACCTTATATATCCTTATAATTTAGAAAGTAAGTTAGTATCACTTACACAAAATAAACAGGGAAAAGGAGAGTTAAGTGATTTTAATTAGGTCACACACTTAATGCCTGCTTTGTTATTAAAGTCTTCATATTCTGAATCTCAGCCCAATGTTTTATGCATGTGACTATGCTATTTTGTTTTATTTCAAGAAATCTATCAACAATTCCAATATATTAAAAAGCAGGATTTATTTCTTGGAAATATGACATTAATTTAAGAAAATAATGTATTCTACTTGGGCAAAGTGATCAAATGACTAGAGAAAATAGAGTTAAATATCAAAAGCCTTTTACAACCAGTTCTCTTTTGTTCACTTGCCTAAACTTGAACCAATGTCATTACTAATACGTAAAGTTATGCAAGGAATGTGTCAGACTGTATAGCTGTATGATGTAATATTTTCCAGCACTAAAGGAAAAATCCAGAAAATTATTTCCAAAGGAGGAAACTCAATTTTCTATTAACTGTAGAACATTCTTCTTTTTTTACATGACCCTCCAGTGACCACAGTGCACAGTTTCATTTCAAAACAGGTGTGGATGAGTATATTGTCTTAATCTTCTTGCTAAAACCAGAAATCTGAGTCTAAAGGAATTGTTTTATTTCTCCATAGAGCTATAAATGCAGTGACAATTGTCAGAGGCCTTCTCAGACCTGAATGTAGTGTGGGGCTGCACGGTTTTCAGCTGGACATGAACTTAAACAAACACAAAGCCACAGACACAAGGGTAGAACGAGGCATGTAATATATGTTGGTTGTATCATTTCTCATGCTCTAAGGCAGTGATTCTTTGCCTCTGTTAGATAACAAATGTCTCCGAAAATCCGATAAACACTCTATACTTCCCTAAAAAGTGTACACGAAGTTTGCGTTTCTGAGGGTCCTGGACCAGCAGACCACAGGTTAAGAAATTTTTCATGGGAACAGATCAATCATCCTCCCTTCTACAGCAAGCAATTCTGACTCTATGGGATGCTTTGATTACTGTTAATTCTGCTTTTCAGACACAGCAAGATACAAGAAAACACAAGGTATTATTGTTGGAGGAGGTTTTAGACGGAAGGTTCCCTTTCTGAATACTTCACTAAAAGGACTCAGAAAGGAATTATATCAAAGTAAACAATACAACCGTAAATAGTGGCAACCGTGATGTTATTAGTCATTATTTTAAAGCTGGTAACACCATACAAAGTGAAATGAGACGACAATATTTTTTTAAAGAGCAGATATCTTACAGTAACAGAAATTAAACAAGTGTTCAGACAAAAAAAAAAAAAAAAAAAGCACCGTAATGGAAATATGTCAACAGAGTGACATTGGAACCAACTGAGAGGGTTCCCAGTGGCCAAAGCTGTCATGATTTGAGCAACAAAATAAAGTAGTATTGTATTATAGTACAAAACAGAAATCTCAGAGTCCATACAGATAAAAATAAGAATTGAATAAATGAGGAAATATTAACAAATCACTCATGAAGAATTCCAAATAATTGGTGTAGATCTTCTGCTTTTTAATTGTTGGAAAATAACTCACCACTCCTTAGTGTGGGCTGTGCATAGTGACTCCCTTCCAAAGAGTTCAGTCTGCAAAGTGCGGGGGGAAAGAGTAACTTCACGGCAGAGAAACTCCACAGGCACTCTCCTCAGCAGGTAATCAAGTTAACCTTAATCGTGATAAGCCATGTTGATAATATGGACCCTTGATAGGATGTGATGAGAATCACATTTTAACCCTGTGGTCTTCCTCTCAAAACCACATAACCCAGTCTAGTCATGAGAAAAACATCAGATAAATCCCATTTGAAGGACGGTCCACAAAATATTTGACAGGTACTCAGGTACTTTATAAAACTCTCACAGTCATCAAAAGTAAGTTACCATCTGAGTGACTGTCACAGCCAAGAGGAGCCCAAGAAGGCATGACGACTGTGTAACATAGTATCCTGGGAGGGATCCTGTGACAAAAAAAGGACTTAAGATAAAGACCAAAGAGGTGTGAGTAAAGAATGGATTTTACTTATTAATATTCTATTAGTGTTAGTTCTTTAATTGTAAATAAATAAATAAATAAATAAAATAAAAATTACAAAAATAAACAAAGTACCATACTAAAGAAAAAGAAAAATAGAGAAAATTAGGTGCAGGGTATTTGGGAACTCTCTGTACTACCTTGGAAATTTTTCTATAAATCTAAAGCTATTTTAAAATAAAATGCTTATTTGAAAAAAGAAAAAAAGAGAGAGAGAGAGACCAGGAAAAGCACTGAAAGAGTCAGGAGAGTCAATTGTGAGCTCTCCTTTCAAAATCCACAGCCTTAACTGGAAGCAAACTATGTATATAATAATCATATAGAAGTGAAACCTCAATCATGTGTTAAGACTGGGGCTTATAAAAAAACACTGCTACTGGTCTGCAAATGGAAATGTATTAAAAGTTCAGCATTACACTTCCATCTGTACACAACTATTTTTAGATAATCAGATAGATAAATAGATATACAAAGACAAATACTTTATGTATCCAGCTAATAAGTTAAATTGGTAGTTATTCATGAATACACATAACTGTGTAATTATTGTGGAGTGTTTTTTATTTTTGTGTTTTCCTACTTATCCTATAGTTTACTATCACCTCTCTTGACAGTTTCTGGATTTATTTTCCATTCTGTTTTCGCAGATTAAACTGTGAACAGTTTTATGAATGCAGACAGTGAGTGATACCTTTTACAAGATTAGTCTAAACTTATTTGAAAAGAATGTGTTTATGAGTAGATGTGCATGTGTGTGGCAAAGTCTGTCATGTTATTATGGGCCAAGAGTCATAATTAAGAAGAGTGTTCCGCAACATTCATGTTATTTATCCCTCAACTGGGTTTCAGGAACTGTTGTAGCCTGTGGAAACATTTTCAAATCTTCTCTAGCTCCAATTATACAATTACATCATCCATGGCTCACAGAAAAAATATTCTGCATAAAGTAGAAGCATGTATTTGGAGAGATGCTGGATTTTGAATACCAGCAATTTGCAAATCTCATTGAAGGCTATCTGTTGGTCACTTTTAACTTCATATCACATGTGAGATTACTTACTCTATGAAAACCATGATAGAAGTATTTTCTACTTCTATCATATGTTGCTCAACTGTAAAACATTATACCTTCTCACCACTTCTAATGGGTTTGCTATGCGCTCCAAAGCTCATGACATAAAGAATTAAACATCAATCCAAACACAATGTTTACTGTGCCATTACTTTCAATACTAAACAGAATAAAATTACATCCTGGCCCAGCAAGTACAAATCCATAGTTAAGACTTCTAACTCTGCAACCAACTGCAATGATACTTAGTTTTTCTCAATTTTCCATATATAGCAAAAACTTAAAAATATTGCCCTCCTGGCCCAATGAAAATATCTATACAAAAAATTACACACACACATACACATACACACTAAAGTTGAATAAAATGTGGGTATAATTGAAAAACACATCTCTTAGAGTCAAGAGATTAGTGTTCTAACTCCAGATGGACTGCAAGATTGCCACATGATACTGGGCAAAGCACTCCCCCTCTGTGAACTTCAGTACACTCACCTTTAAACCAAAGGTTAAATCAGGTGAGGTCTCAGAGCTCATTCCATTGACAATCTGATTCCACTTGTAGTGCATGCTGCCGTGCCCCACCATCAGGGTCACCCCTCCAGAAATGAGCTTGCTACTGGGAATGTTGGGTGCCTACAGTTCAGAGCTGAGTGTCTTCTGGAATAGCCTCCAGCTGAAGTAAGGTGTCATGTCCTAGAGGCAGCCCATACCCAGTGACTTTGATAGGGGTATATAAAAGTGGCTGGGTCCCTTTCTACTAATTAAGACACTCTGAAGGGCCATCCCATCTTCAGAGTTCCCAGTGGCATGGACTGATCACTCAGTTGCAACCCCACTGTTCCTGTGTTTAAGCCTGCTTTACTCCCTCTTAAGACATGTTCTCAAAAGTAATCCCTTTTTTCATGCAAATTTTCATCTCAATGTCTCTGTCTCTAAGATAATTTAACCTACAAACATCAACTAAATACCAAGTTTCCTTAAGGAGCTTTACCAGTTATGCAACCACCAATATGCTAAATTTCTCTCTCACTTTAGTCATTCCTTAATTCATTTAACAGTTTCTGAGAATTTCCTATGTGCCATGCACTTGCCATGTACTGGTTATGTGCTTGAGAATCAAACACTCATGATCCTTATTCTGATACAAAAAATGATATTTAAAGCTGTGAGTTTAGATAAATTTGGTTGTGGATTCTCAGGCTTGAAAATAGATTGGATTCAGCTGAGGAGTTCTAGAAACTACTGATACCTCATCCCATCACCCATATCTAGATTTAATTAGTTTTGGATGTGGCCCAGGCATCAGGGTTTTTAAAAAGTTCTTCAGATGATTTTAATGATCAGAAGAATCACTTTTTGAAAAGAGAGTTTATGGTTAAAAAAAAAAAAAAGACATGGAATTGAAATGTGAGGAATTGCAACATTTAATGAGCAGATAGGAAAAGATAAGCCAATAATTCAAAGAGCAAAGAGCCAGGAAGAAGGGGTAAATCCAGCAGTGTGTGGTATCAACAGAACCCAAGGGAAATAAAAAAAGAATATTTCATGGAAGAGTTGGCTAACAGGGCCAAAAGTTGCTGAGAGGTTGAGATGAGGACTGACAGCTTTCCATGGGATTCAGCAAAAGAAAGAACGGTTTTTCAGTTGAGAAAGAGGCGGAAGCTAGATTGGAGTTGATAGAATAGTAATAGGTGAAGAAATGAATGAGAGAGTGCATATGACTCTATTGAAAAGTCTGTTTCACTAGGAGTGATGTCCCCAAGACAGTGAAAAAGGAAGCCCTGGATTCTTCCTCCCCTCAAGGACATAACAATGCAACAACAAATGGATCAATCTTCTTTGTGAGAAATTCTAAAACTAGTTGAGAGTCTTCTGTACCTCAGTTGAGTATGAAATCAGCCACATTGAACTCGTAGAAAAATAAGACATCCTCCAGCCCTAATCCCCACCCCTAAAACCCCAACACAGCATAATATAATCATGAAGGAGTCCTCAGCTTACAGTTTCTTCCTCTGGAGTGAAGCAGTTGGACCATACACCTAGCATCTCAGCTTTTGCATGTACCACCAGAGAGACTGTTTTCTATCTCTCCTGTCTTGGAAAGCTGATAAAGCACAGCATACACTAGTACACTAAGCCCCTGAGGACTACGGAGAAAAAAGTAACAGTTTGCACTAGCATGAAGACATGCCACAGCTCCTCCCCAAAGCTCAGTGCACAACAAGCAAGGGAAGTAAACCCTAGCTCCCAGCTTCTCCCTGAGAACACTTGAACCACATGTCTACCAGCCCAACTTTTTCTGGTGCTACTCAAGGGACTGGCTTTTCTCTCATCTCTCTCGCAGCACTGATAGGGCCCAGTATACACTAGACCACTGAAGGCTACAAAGAACAAAGTGGTACTTTGAACAGGTGTGCAGAACTCATCACAGATGCTACCCCAGCTCAACACAGAGTGAGCACATAAAAAACACCAGAGCTCAGATTATTCTTGGGGAAGGAAAAGAGCTGGATCACAGTTCTGGCATTCCAACTCCTCCAAGAGCTACCAGAGGAATTTACTTTTACCCACCTTTCTTGGAGGATAGACAGGGCCTAACATACTCTGGACACCTGAAAGCCACTAAAAAAAAAAAAAAAAAAAGACAATGATTTAGACTACCAAGAAGGTTTGAGAGACCCAGAAACTGGTCAGGTTGAATGGTGAGGGTCTTCTCTAGCACAGGATCTATCTGTGGAGACTGGGAGATGTAGAGGTTTTTCTGCTGCATAGATAACAGCACAAAGACTCAAGAAAAATAAAGAAACAGGCAAACATGATCCAAACAAAGGAGTAAAACATAACTCCAAAAACCAACCCCAACAAAATGGAAATATATGAATTATTTGACAGAAAATTTAAAATAAACAGTCATATCTTTATAAATAATAGAATGTTCAACATGCTCAGGAGAACAATGCACAAAGTACGAATTTCAACAAAGAGAGAAAATTTTAAAATGAAGCAGGCAGAAACCTTGAAGCTGAATAATATAATAAACTAAAAAATTCAATAGAGAAATTCAGTGGCACATTAGAACAAGCAGAAGAAAGAATGAGCAAACATAAAGACAGGTCATTTAAAATTATCCAGAGCAAAAAAAAGAAAAAAAAAGAGTGAAGAAAACCTAAGGGTCTTATAAAACACTGTGATATTGTAATTTATAATAAGATATATATATTTGATCTTCATTCTTGTTTCCTAGAATAGAGCTAAAACCTGTAAACACCCTGGAGTGTTGAGTGTCTTCCGTATGCTAATAAGATGACTGGCAGTTCAAGGCCCCTAGAATAGCCCCAGGATGGGGACTGGTCACCAGAAAGACGAAAACATGATTAGAGAGTTGAGATTTTCAGCCTTACTCCCACCCTCTGACCTTCAGGGAGGGGAGAAAGGTTGAAGGTTGAGTTGATCACCAACGGCCGAAGATTTCATCAATCATGGCCGTATAATGATGCCTCCATAAAAAACCCAAAAGACTGGGTTTAGAGAGCTTCCAGAAAGCTAGAGACATAGAGGACTATAAAAGATGGTGTACCCAGAGAGGGCATGGAAGCTTTATGCACCTTCTCACATGCCTCGTTCTATGCATATTCTCCATTTGCCTGTTCATCTGTATCCTTTGTATAATTCCTTCACAATAAATGGGTAAAAATAAGTGAAGGGAAGTGTTTTCCTGAGGTCTGTAAGCTGCTCTAGCATATTAATCAAACCCAAGGACATGATCAGGGGAATCCAGATTTACGGTCAGTTAGTCAGAAGTACAGGACACAACCTGGGACTTGTTATTGGCATCTGAAGTGCAGGTCAGTCTTCTTGGACTGAGCCTTCAAGCTGTGTGATCCAACACTATCTCCAGGAAAATAGAATTTAAAAATAAATTATAGGGCAAACAATTGGTATTCACTGGAGAACTGACTGGCTGTCATCTGAAGCGAAATGCCACACACACATCTGGTGTCAGAAGTATTCTACTGGAAAGTATAGTGTAAAAAAGACACTTAGGCTTTTACTACAGATTCCATCAAGCAGACCAAGATAGGCATTATGGGAATTACAGAAGAAGAAAAAAGGGAGAAATAATGAGGAAATTCTAAGAAATAATGGCTAAAATCTTCCCAAATCTGAGGAACAAAATGAACATCCAGATTCAGAAATCCCAGAAAGCCCCCAAAAAGATAAAGCTAAAGTCATACACACAAATTGTATTAGTCCAGTTTCTCCAGAAAGACAGAACCAATAGGAAATACAGCCATACCTCAGACATATTTAGGGATCAGTTCCAAACCACCACAATAAAGTGAATATTGCCATAAAGTTAGTCACACAAATGTTTTGGTTTCTCAGTGCATATAAGAAACTAAACTGTAGTCTGCTAAATGTATACAATAATAAACATACCTTAATTTTAAAATATCACTAAAAATTGCTGACAATCATGTTAGTTTTAAACAAAGTTTCTTCTTTTTTGCTGATAAGAGGGTCTTGCCTTGATGTTGATGACTGCTGACTGATCAAACTGGTGCTTGCTGAAGTTTGCGGTGGCTGTGGCAATTTCTTAAAATGAGACAAAAGTGAAGTTTGCTGGATCAATGGACCTTCCTTATATGGCAGATGTGTCTCTAACATGCAGGGCTGTTTAATAGCCTTTTACCTACAGAACATCTTTCAAAATTGGAGTCAATCCTCTCAAACTTCTGCTGCTTTATAAACTAAGTCCATGTAATAATCAAAATCCTGTGTTGTCATTTTGACATTCTTCTCAGTATCTTCACCAGAAGATCTGAGTAGAATCCATTTTAGGAAACCACTTCTTTGCTCATCCATAGATGAATCAACGCCTCTTCTGTTCAAGCTTTATCGTGAAATTGCAACAATTCAGTCACGTCTTCAGGTTCCAGTTTTAATTTAAGTTTTCTTGCTATTTCCACCATCTCTGCAGTTAATTCCTCCACTGAAGTCTTGAACTACTCAAAGTCATCCAAAAAAGTTATAATCCTGTTAATGTTGATATTTTGACTTCCTTTCATAAATCACAAATGTTCTTAATGGTATCCAGAATAGTGAATCCTTTCCAGAAGGTTTTCAATGTATTTGGCCCAGATCCATCAGGGGAATTACTATCTATGACAGCTATAGCCTTACTAAATGTATTTATTAGATAATAAAACTTGAAAGTCAAAATGACTCCTTGATTCATGGTCTGAAGAATGGACGTTGTGTAGCAGGCATGAAAACAACTCCTTGTACCATACATCTCTGTCAAAGCTCTTGGGTGACCAGGTGCATTGTCAATGAGCAGTAATGTTTGAAAATGAGTCTTTTTTTCATGAGTAGTAGGTCTTAATAGTGTATTTAAAATCTTCAGTAAACCATGTTGTAAACAGATGTGCTGTTACCCAGGCTTTGTTGTTCCATTTCCGGAGCACAGACAGAGTAGATCTTGCATAATTCTTAAGGGCCCTAGGATTTTAGGAATGATCAACAGATATTGACTTCAACTTCAAGTCACCAGTTGCATTAGCCCTTAACAAGAGAGTTAGCCTGTTCTTTAACTAGGCATTGACTTCTCTCTAGCTATGAAAAATGGCATCTTCTTCCAGTATAAGGCTGTTTCATCTACATTGAACATCTGTTGTTTGGTATTCTAACCTTCATCAATGATCTTAGCTAGATCTTCTCGATACCTTGCTGTGGCTTCAACATCAATACTTGCTGTGCCACTTCACATTTCTGTGTTATGCAAATGGCTTATCTCCTTCAACCTCATGAACCAACGTCTGCGAGCTTCCAAATTTTCTTCTGCAGCTTCCTCACTTCTCCTAGCCTTTACAGAATTAAAAAGAGTTAGGGCCTTGCTTAGGATTAGGCTTTGGCTTAAGGGAATGTCATGGGACATTTGGTTTTCTATCTAGACCACTCAAACTTTCTCCAAATCAGCAATAAGACTGTTTCACTTCCTTATCATTAATGTGATATGAGAATGGCACTTTTAATTTCCTTCTAGAACCTTTTCTTAGCATTCACAACCTGGCCGTTTGACAAAGAGGCCTAGCTTTCAGCCTGTTTTGGCTTTTGACATACCTTCCTCACTAAGCTTAATCATTTCTAACTTCTGATTTAAAGTGAGAGACATGCAGCCCTTCTTTTCACCTGAAAACTTAGAGACAATTGTAGAGATATTAATTGGCCTAATTTCAATGTTGTTGTATCTCAGAGAATAAGAAGGCTTGATGAGAGGGAGGGAGATGAAAAGACAGACTCCCAGTTGTTCATACACCACATTTAGTAAGTTTGCATCCTTATATGGGCATGATTTGTGGCACCCCAAAACAATTACAACAGTAACACCAAAGTTCATTGATCACAAATCACTCTAACAGATATAATACTAATCAAAAGATTGAAATATTGTGAGAATTACCAAAACATGACACAGACACAATGGGAACACAGGCTGTTGGAAAATTGATGCCAATAGACTAGCTCAATGCAGGGTTGCCACAAACCTCTAATTTGTATTTTTAAAAAGGCAGTATATAGAAGATGAGATTTAATAGTGGTATTGGCTCATTCAATTAAAGAGGTTGAGAAGTCTTAGGACAGGCTATCTGCAAGCTGGACACCCTGCAATGCCAGTAGCATGGTTCAGTTCAAGTCCAAAAATCTCAGAACCAGGGAAGGTGATGGTGTAATTCTCAGTTTGATATTGAAAGCCTGAGAACATAGATGGTACTGGTATAAGTCCCAGGATCCAAAGACCAGGGAGCCTCAAGTTCTGATGTCCAAGGGAAAGAGAAAAGGTTGTCCTAGCTCCAGGAAAAAAAGAGAAAGAGAGAAAGAATTAACCTATCTTCTGCTGTTTTATTATATTCAGGCCCCCATCCAATTGGGTAGTGTTCACCCACATAGAAGGCAGATCTACCCTACTCAGTCCACCAACTCGCATGCCTATCTACTCTGAAAACACCCTTACAGACACACCCAAAGGTAACGCTTTACCAGCTCTCAAGGTATTCCTTGTTGTAGTCCAGTTGATATCTAATTAATATGCACATTCTAATGACATTGTCAAAAGCAAAGACAGAGAGAATTAGTTAAGCATCAGGCTAAAAGCCACTTGTAAAATACATGTGAACCTCCATAAGACTATCAGTGGATTTTTCTGCAAAAAATCATACATTCTCAAAAGGCAGTGGGATGATACATTCAAAGAGCTGAAAGAAAGAAAAAAGAAAAGAAACTCAACCAAGAGTACTCTACTTGGCAAATTTGCCCATCAAAAATGAAGGAACAACTTTCCCAAGACAAACAATAGCTGAGGGAATTCATCACCACTAGATATGCCTTATAAGAATGCTAAAGGGAGTTCGTCAACTTAAAATGAAAGGATGCTAAAATGTAAAACTTGTTGGTAAAGTTATATACAGTCTAATAAAGAGTATCATATTACTATAATGGGTGATGGTTAAATTATTTTAATTTTGATATAATTTTTTTTAAAAAAGAGATCTACTTTTGATTTAAGGGCACACATAGGCTGAAACTAAAGAGATGAAGAAAGATGCAAATGTTAACCAAACTAGAGCACGGGTGGCTATACCTAGACAAAGTAGACTTTAAGTCAATTGTTATCATAGAAGACAAAGAAAAACATTACATAATGATAAAAGGATAAATCCACCAGGAAGATGTAACAATAATAAGTATGCATGCATCCAGCATAAGGACACAGAAATTTATAAGGAAACATTGATAGAACTGATGAGAGTAATAGATTGCAATACAGTAATAGCAGGAGACTTCAATACCCTACTTTCAGTAATAGACGGAACAACCAGACAGAAAATCAACAAAGAAACAATGAACTTTAACAATATTACAGACCAAATATAAAAAACAAATGCAGAATGTTTCATCCAACAGCAGAATAATTACATGTTTCTCAAGAACACATGGAACATCCTACCAAATAGATCACATCTTAGGTTCCAAAACAAGTCTTAAATAGTTTAAGAAGATTGAAATTACATAAAGTATCTTTTTCAAACACAACGGAATGAAACTGGAAATCAACATCAAAAGGAAAGCTGAAAAATTCACACACGTTGAAATTAACACATTTTGAACAAACAGGAGGCTAATGAAAAATATTAAAATTAGAAAATACTTTGAGATCAAAAAAAACACAACATACTAAAACATGGGATGCAAAAAAAAGAAGTACTAAGAGGGAAGTTTATAATATAAATATCTATATTAGACAAAAGAAGATATAACTCAAATATACAACCTAACTTTATATTAATACCTCAAATAACTAGAAAAAGAAAAAAAATAAGCCCAAAGTTAGTAGAAGGTGGAATATAATAAAGACTAGAACAGGAAAAGAAATAATAGATAATTTAAAATTTTTTAAATAAAAAGCTGGCTTTTCATAAATATTAACAAAATTTACAGCTACAATAACAAAGAAGAAAGAAGATGCAAATAAATAAAATCAAAAGTGAAAGAAGAGGCATTACAACTGATGCCACAGACACACAAATGATTGTAAGAGACTACTCCGAACAATTGTATACCAACAAACTGGATAACCTAGAAGAAACGAATAAAATCCTTGGCACAATTCACTAAGACTGAATCATAAAGAAATAGAAAAGCTGAACAGACTTATAACTAGTAAAGGGATTGAATCAGTAATCAAAACCTCCCAACAAAGAAAAGCCCAGGACCAGATGGTTTCACTGGCAAATTCAACCAAACATTTAAAGAATAAAAGCCAGTCCTTCTCAAAATCTTCCAAAAAATTAAAGAGGAAGGAACATTTCCAACATCTTTATGAGGCCAGTATTTCCCTGATACAAAACCAGAGGGAAAAAAAGAACACATCAAAAGAAAACTACAGGCCAATATTCCTGATGAACAAAGATGCAAAGCTCCTAAACAAAATACTGACAAACTAATTGAATAGCACATTAAAAGGATCATACACCATGACCAAGTGGGATATAAAACCAAGATACAAGGATAGTTCAACATACAGAAATCAATTAATGTCATAAACCACCCAAATCAACAGAATGAAGGATAAAAATCACATAATCATAATGGATGTATAAAAGGCATTTGACAACATTTAACATCCTCTCACGATTAAAAAATGCTCAATCAACTAGGAATAGAAGGAAATTACTTCACATTATAAAGGTACTATATGGAAAGCTCACAGCTAAAATCATTCTCAACAGTGAAAACTGAAAGCTTTTATACTAAGATCAAGAATAAGACAAGGATGCCCATTCTTGCCACTTCTGTTCATCATTGTGCCTAATACATGGAGTAATTAGATAAGAAAAAGAAAAGGAAGACATTCAAGTCAGAAATGAAGAAGCAAATTGTCTCTGTATGCCAATAGCATAATCTCTATAAAGGAACCTGTAAAGACTACACACACACACAGAGTTAAAACTCATAAACAAATTCAGTAAAGTTGCAGGACACAACATAAAAACATCAATTGCTTTTCTGTATACCAATAATGAACTATCTGAAAAGGAAGTTAGGAAAATATTCCATTTGTAATACCATCAAAAATAATAAAATATTTAGGAATAACCTTAACTAAGGTAATCAAAGACTTGTCCACTGAAAACTGTAAAACACCGATGAAAGAAATTAAAGACACAAACAAATGGAAAGACAGCCCGTGTTCATGGGTGGGAAGGCTTAAAATTGTTAAAATGCCCATAGTACCCAAAAGGATCATTAGATTCAATTTGTTCGCTATCAAAACACCATTGGAAATTCAAATAGAAAATTTTTACAAAACAATTCTAGAATTCATGTGAAACCACAGAGTATCCCAAACAGTCAAACAATCTTGAGAAAGAACAATGCAAGAATTAAGTAATGTAGAACAACGCTTAAAGTATAAACTATGCTCTAACTGCCACAAGATATTAATTTTTCTTTATCAGCTAAACAAGCACTGGCCTCTCGGTAAGCACTATTAAAGCAACTGCAGCTCACCACCAGACACTGACTAACTGACCTCCTGTTCCACAAGCCATAACTATAGCTGTAATTGGATGAGAGACTGATTTCAGCAACTTTCTCCTGATAAAAAGACCACTGGCCATGGACTGGTTCTGGGCAGTTTCACAGAGGCAGCGCATTAGAATGCCTTCATGTCCCTATTATCCCTACTTCACTTTTTTTCTTTCTTTCTTTCTTTTTCCTTCTTTCTTTCTTTCTTTTTTTTTTTTTAGACAGAGTCTCTTTCTTTTGCCTAGGCTGGAGTGCAGTGGTGCGATCTCAGCTCACCACAACCTCATCTCCTGGGTTCAAGGGATTCTCCTGTCTCAGCCTCCTGAGTAGCCGGGACTACAGGCATGCGCCCCCATGCCCGAGTAATTTTTGTATTTTCAGTAGAGATGGGTTTTCACTATGTTGGCCAGGCTGGTCTCGAACTCCTGACCTTGTGATCCGCCCGCCTCAGCCTCCCAAAGTGCTAGGAATACAGGCATGAGCCACCACCCACAGCCCCTACTCCACCTTTTGACACAGAGAGCCTAACTGTAATACATTTAAATGCCAAGTCTCCACCCCAAGTTGAACATGGGATGCATGTAACATGTTTGCTTGCATACAACCTCCTTTCATGAATATTCAGAGTTCCTCCTACAACCTGCTAAATATATATACTTGGTCAACCTGTTCAGCATAAATTCTTGTCTCGATTTTCTCTCCATCAAAAGTACTTGCTTTTGTTTTTTTCAGCTGGAGGCTGTGCTTCCTGCCTTCTTAAAATAAAGGTCTCCTTTCTAAATTTATAAATTGTGTGATTTTTAAGTTTATAATAGAAGAAAATAATATTTAGCCTTTAAAAAGAAGGAAATCTTACTGTATGCACCAAGACAGATAAACCTTGAGGACATAATGTTAAGTGAAATAAGCCAATCACAGAACGACAAATAACATATGATTCTAATTACATGAGATATCTAAAAGTCAAACCCATAGAAGCAGAGAGCAGAATGGTGGTTTCAAAAGGCTGGGGGTAGGGGAAAATGGGGAGTTGCCATTGAAGAGGTATAATGTTTTAACTATACAAGATGAATAAATTCGAGATATGTGCCTATAGTTAACAATACTGTATTATACACTTTAAAAATCTGTTAAAAATTTCTGTTAAGAAAGCAGATCTCATATTAAGTGTTATTGTCATAATAAAACTTAAAACAATCTCTAGTGATAATCCTCCCAAAACAATCCACACTGTATATATACATACAACATGATGACTTTTTGAGTTATTGCTCAAGTTAGCACAGAAAAAAATCCATCAAAAATTAGTTGGCATCTTTTTACTGAACCAATTGGGTTATTATTATTTGAATTGTTTGCTTAGCTCTTACTTGAAAACACAATTTAAATTATTGGCTTTCTATTAAGGAGAATCTGGCACATGACAAGATAAAAAGTGAATAGTACCAGGATGAAATGTCAATGAATGTAGTTCCCAAATATTTCAACTTTAAAAATTAATAAAATAAATCTAGTTTTTTAACAACACCCCCTCCCTCCGCCATGTCCAAACCTGAACCAAAAAAAAAAAAGTTTGACTCCATGGACTCTAGAAAAGGAGAAAGACAGAGTGAAAACTAGAGATGGGTGTAGGGTTAAGAAATGTGTTGGCATTTCTCTTTTGATTAGACTGTAATGGAAAACCTAAGTATATTACAGAAGATGCAGTTGACGGAAAAACTTGAAAAAGTTAAACCCAATCTCAGACCCCCTCACCACAAAACACTACGCAATGCGATCTAAATCTCATCTGAATTAGCCTTAGATGAAACAAAGGAGAACTTTCTCATTGTAAGGAGGGGAGAGGTGGAGTGAAATGGCAATATAGGGGAAATTTTGTGTCTGTTAGTGGAAGATTGAGTAAGATAGATTAAGTTTCCTCCTTACAAGTTTCAAGTTAAAAATTGAGAACAACGCTCTCATATATCTGCCAGAAAATAAGAGGTCTTGCATGAACACCTAGAAGATAAAATATGGAATATACTACATTGTATTTTAGAACAATTCAGAACATTATAAGTCACCAAAAATATATTATTTATATTTTATGTTATAATTAATGTGGCTGCTTTTAAAATTTATTTTAAATATATTATGATATAGCATTCAGTACCGTTAGTAAATGATTAATACCATGAATGATTAGTATCATCTATCACCTGTAATTTTCTGCCTTTTTCTAACACTGCTTTTGGGGGAACATGTTCTTTGAATGCAAATTTTCAAGTGTTGAAATTATTTGTCCCTTGTAGAATTCATACTTGGATAGAACTACACAGTCTGAAGACTGTCACATGTAGATACCTTAATTCACTCAATAAATATTTAGTAAGAGTCTACTACCACCAGGCATTTCTCTCAGTCATGAAAAAATACTAGTAAACAAAACACACAAAAACAGTTGACAAAAACACACAAAAACAATTCATGGAATTCAACCCCAAATTCATAACAGTAATTGGCCACAGCATAGGCACCAACATTTTCCGAGTTCTCATTTTCCAAAGTGTACTATTCAGTGTCATAGTTTGCATTTGCTAAGGTTCACATAACCATTATCCCAGGTCTAGCCACATTTATGAAAAGGTGATTATTCCAATCTGAAGGTAAATATCTTCATTCCCAATTGATTTCGATTTGCTTTGCCTTCATTTTTTTTTAATTTAATGTTTGAATGCAAATTAGAAACAATTGAGTCCATACTATGTCAGTGAAAATGTCAGTGAAAATTCCAGCATTTTTTATCTCTGTGTATATGAAAATGGAAACGCTAACTCTAAAATATACATCAAAATACAAACGACTTAAAACAGCCAAGATAACACTGGAGAAGAACAAGACTAGAACAGGATATACCCTACCAGGTATTCAATCTTAGTAATAGTGGAGTGTGTTACTGGCACAAGACTAAACTAATATACCAGTGAGACAGAAAAGAGAAGCAAATAATTGATTTACAATAAAGGTACAACAGCAATTTACTAATATTGTACAAGGATTTTTCAATAAATGTGCTGTATTAATTGGATATGCCTATTTTAAAAATGAGTCTTAACACTGTCCCATATCATACAGAAAAGTAAGTTGAAATGGATTACAGATCTAAATGTGAAATATAAAGTAATAAAGCTTATTTCCAAAATAATCAAAATAAACTGATGTTCATTACCTTGAAGTAGAGAAAGATTTCTTAAGAGATGAAAGAATTAAAAATGAGTAACAAATCAGATTTTATTAAAAATAAGTTCTTTGATTCATCAGAACATACTGTTAAGAAAGTGAAAATGCATAAAAAAGAATGGAGATTTGTAGTACCTATATATGACAGATGATTTGTTCTAGAATATATAAAAAATGCCTACATATTAATAAGAAAATCAACATTTTCATTTTTTAAAGTAGGCAAACACTTGAAAAGTCCTTTTGAAAAATAAATTTACAGGTGAAAAGGTCCTCAATAACATCAGTCAACAAGGAAATGCACATTAAAACTACACCGAAATATAATTATACTTATAGAAGATGGCTAAAATTAAAATAATTACCAATAATATCAAGTTTTTATGAGGAAGTGAAGCAACTGAGACTCGATGATGGGAATATAATTGGAAAACTGTCCATATCTTCTAAAGTTCAATAAACATATATCCTATGATACAAAAAATTTTACTCTTGGATATGTGCCCAACAGATATGTTGAACATAGTTTATGTTCAACAAAACATGTATAAAAATGTTCGTAACAGGCTGGGCAAAGTGGCTCACGTCTGTAATCCCAACACTTTGGGAGGTCGAGGCAGGCAGATCACTTGAGGTCAGGAGTTCGAGACAGCCTGGCCAACATGGTGAAACGCCATCTCTACTAAAAAGACAAAAATTAGCCAGGTGTGCTGGCTCATGCCTGTGATCCCAGCTACTTGTCAGGCTGAGGCAGGAGAATTGCTTGAACCCAGGAAGCAGAAGTTGCAGTGAGCTGAGATTGTTTCACTGTATTCCAGCCTGGGTGACACAGTGAGACTCTGTCTCAAAAAAAAAAAAAAAAAAAAAAAAAAGAAAGAAAAAAAGAAAAAGTTAACAACACCTCAATCATAATGACCCCAGACTGAAAACATTATGAATATTCAATAGTAACAGCTGAACTTCACCTGAACTCCTAGAATACTGAATGGTTAAAAAATAACCCTAGTCTTCATGTTACAGGAAGCACCTTACTGCAAATAACTACCCTGCCCCATATGACCTAGACAAGACCCGCAGATGACCCCTTGTTTGCCTGTGATAAGACCAGATACAGACCTTCCAAACTTCCCTTCTTTGTCTCATAAACAAGTAGCTGAGTTGTTTGCCCTCACTCACCAATCTGAACTAAATGTTCACTAACTCAACTTGACCAAACTTTAGGTTTTTCCCTTCCCTATATGTCCCTCAATTTTCTCCTGCCCCTGAGGTTAAGCAGTCACTGGAAGGCATTCTCCTTTTATGAAAAAAGTGATTTTCAACTGGACGCGGTGGCTCATGCCTGTAATCCCAGCACTTTGGGAGACCGAGGCATGCAGATCGCCTGAGGTCAGGAGTTCAAGACCAGTCTGGCCAACATGGTGAAACCCCGTTTCTATTAAAAATACAAAAAAAAAAAAAATTAGCTGGCATGGTGGTCCACACCTGTAATCCCAGCTACTTGGGAGGCTGAGGCAGGGGAACTGCTTGAACCAGGGAGGTGGAGATAGTAGTGAGCCAAGATCACGCCACTGCCCTCTAGCCTGGGTGACAGAGTGAGACTCCATCTCAAAAAAAAAAAAAGAAAAGAAAGAAAGAAAAGAAAGAAAAAAAGAAAAAGAGAAAAGTGATTTTCTAGGATTATCATCCTTATTTGCAAAGGGCTAACTCTCCTTAATGACCCCTCCTAAGAATCAGCTTACAGCAAAGAAAAACTGTCTCATCATGGCACCTGCTCATCCCACTCCCCAGCAGCTGGTTCCTTCCACCCCATTTATTGCTATAAAAGAGAAGCCCTTTCTGATCTTGGAGAGGCCAATAGATCTTACAATCAGAGCATTCTCCCTATTGCAAAAGTCCTTTTAAATAATGTCTCCTTACCTAAGTTTGGATTTGTCTTTTCATTTGACAGTAAAATAGATTAATATAATATATTTGTAACAATTAAATACTACACAGCAATGAAAAGAGAGGACCTACTCCTATACCAACAAGCATGGATGAAATCTCACAGATATGATATTGAAGAAAGGAATCTAGATACAAGAGTATAAATTGTTATCACTCCATTCATATTATGGTCAAGAGGCAAGAATCTAAGGTAATAAAAATGAGAACAGTAATTAACACTTGGAAGGAGGTATTGACTAGGATAGGGCATATGGGATATTTCTTGACTACTAGTAATGCTCTATTTGTTTGTCTGAGTGGTGGATTCATGAGCTGTATGTAAAAAGTCATTAACCATACCATTAAGATTTATATATGTTGCTGAATGTTGGAACTCAACTTTTTTAAAACATGGAAAAAAATTAGGTGGACAAATTTGGGTGCCCTAGTACACAGCCCATCAAAGTAAATAAAGCAATAGAAACAAATTTTGTAATTTATAAGCAAACATTTGTTCTATGTTTGTATCTCTCATAGTTAAAATTGCAAGAATAATCATAGTTCAATTCTCAGGCTGGGGAGTGGATACATAGGTGTTTATCATCATTCTTTGAACTGTACATTATCATTCTATATACTTTTTCTATATGGTTTTATAATTTTTTAATTGTCAGCATACCATTTTGAGACTTCCTAAAGCACATACGAAAGATTCCTTACCATTAAATAGAAAAAAACAGTAACCCCCAGACATGTGAGGCACTGTGAGTGATTAAGCACACCAATTCTGGAGACAAGCTACCCGAATTTAAATCCTGGTTTACCACTAACTAGCAGTGTGGCTGTGGATGCTTAATCTCTTTACCTCAGTTAGCTCATTTGTAAATAGGGATAATAATTCTAGAAAATCACTTCTTCAAAAAACATCTGTTTTCAGATTTAAATTAGGTGGTAAAAGTAACAAACATAAAGCAGCATCTAACACTTTGTGTGATAACCAATTCACAGTAACCTATTTTATGTCACATGTAGAGCAAGAGAAATCAATGTTACAAAAGTATTAATAAGAAAACTAGTCAGAAAAAATCTAATTGAGTTCAAACCAGTTGAAAGTTATCAATATGTGGTTTGGCTAAGCAAATACACACAGTATCTTGAGTTATTATATATATTCACACACTGTAAATTCATCTATCTTATTTTCCAAATCATTACTTTAACTTTAATGTTCTAGAAATTTATGGCACCAAGTTAATGAAAGCAGGGGAGTTTCTTGCTACTACAAACTAAAAGTTAAAATCAAGGAATTAAGCAAAGAAAAGTCAGAGCAGAAATTGAGAACTGAAACAAACAATTTAAGCATCATAGCTCTTTGAGTAAATTACTTCGAAGGACACTACAATGCCTTGGGATAAAAGAGCTTTTGCTATTGTCAGGAAACCGAATAAACTGAGTGAAAGTCCTCAAAGGCCACCCCTACTATGTAACCTGTTTCTGCTTTAACTACTTTTTGCAGCTTCTCTTTATATAATATCTTATGTGTAAAATGATTCATAATACAGAGATAAGACTATCTATCTCTTTTGAATTTGAATGATATCTTCATTGAAATATTCACAGGCCAATATATCTGAACAATGGTATGCATCCTGGACGCAAATCCCACTCACGATATAGGAGGCAACAAACATGAATGCTATTCTGAGGGATAAATGACCTCCTTGCAATATAAATGTGGTGGCATCTGGACATGAAAAGATAAACCCTTCTTGTTCCTCTTGACCATTGTTTAGAAACCAATGTAATTTTTTATTGAATAAGCTAGAATCTGCAGGCCTCAATTATAAAGAAATTCTATGTTTTCCTCCCACAACACTCATCCAAACTGGCTCTGTGAGGTAAGACTTCCCAATATACCTGGATGAAATCTCCAGCAAATCTCGTAACAATTTCTGTCACTCTCAGATAATAAAAAGTACCCCTGGCACCTTCAGTCTCACTAAAATTGGCACTTCCTCAAGTAAGATGTTCAATAATCAAAACCTGAGCTTGATTTAAAAACGATATCCCCTCCTTTCCCAGGCAGGCCTTCCCCAGACAGGGAAGTCTGCCGAGGGATGGGGGCGTGATTGGCTTTTGCACTGTTCCCCTGACTGGCTAGCTTATCATATCCTTGTGGCTTTCTCAAAATCCCCTCTTTGAGCTCCTCTAATTTGAATTCCCAGGAAAGGACTGTGGCTTTTCTCCAACTGGCCAATCCCAATTCCAGCCATCAGTCCCAGGCATTCTGCAGTCCACACTGTGGGCTTCCATTACCCTCGTAGGCCCCTTTAGGCAAAGTTCCTATGTTGTGAGCTCCAAGCCAGTGCTTCCACTTGTCCTTGCCCTCATGATCTCTGGTTGTCTCTTGTGTGACCACATCTGAGGCACAGTAAATATTCGAGCATGACTTTTCCTCCTCAGATAGAAACCACTCCCATTCCACGGCAGCCGTCTCCTCTCTGATCTGTTTGCTCCATCCTACAGCCGCAGCCGCCTTTGACTTCTCCAGTGTGAGTTTATATCAGTCCACAGAGAGCCCTCAATATGCAAGAGACAGACACGATCCTGGCTTTATGACGTTTTTAAAAAAATTTTGTAGACATAGGGTCTCACCATGTCCTCATTCTCCTTCACCTGTTCTTCCATTTCTTCAACCTCATTCTCAGTCATTTCTCAGATATCTTTACTTTTCTAGCTAAGTCACTTTTTAAGTGACCTCATCTAGTTTCATAATTTACAACTCTTTAAATGTATACCTCCAGCCTAGACCATTCCCTGGAATTTCTGACTCTATATTCAACAATTTATTGGACATTTTCTCTTGATGTCTAATGGATACCTCAAACTTAACACATCTAGAACTAAACTCTTGTTTTCCCCTCATTTCCTATCTACTCTTCCTGTAATCTTTAACAGATAACTCAGTAAATAAAAACCATTCTTTCTTTTTTTTTTTTTTTTTTTGCACAGGCCCAAAATGTGGGAATTGCTCTTATGATGACCTACCAAGCCACATGTGATTCAACCATTACAACCTTTCTGATCTCATATCTATCACTCTTTCCATTGTTCACCCTCTTCCTAATCTACATGCCGTGGTTTGAACACATAAAGCCTGCCATAGAAATTTTGTATTTAGGCCGGGCGCGGCGGCTCACGCTTGTAATCCCAGTACTTTGGGAGGCCGAGGTGGGCGGATCACAAGGTCAGGAGATCGAGACCATCCTGGCTAACCTGGTGAAACCCCGTCTCTACTAAAAAATACAAAAAACTAGCCGGGCGAGGTGGCAGGCGCCTGTAGTCCCAGCTACTCTGGAGGCTGAGTCAGGAGAATGGCGTGAACCCGGGAGGCGGAGCTTGCAGTGAGCTGAGATCCGGCCACTGCACTCCAGCCTGGGCAACAGAGCGAGACTCCGTCTCAAAAAAAAAAAAAAAAAAAAAAAGAAATTTTGTATTTGATGCCTGTTTCCCTGAAATATTACTCCTCTATAAATCTCCATGGCCTTCCTGTAGCCACCTCAATGTAGATCAGCACTACCAAAGTTCTAGTTCTCCCATCTATGTGGTGCTGAATATTATTTTAGTGTGAAAATTTTTAACTGTTTTGAATTAATAAAGCACTTCCAAGTGCTGACAAAATAAATATTTTTCATAATTACAGATAGTACTTCCATAAACATTCTTGTACATATTTTTGGTAAATGTGTACACGTTTCTGCTGAGTACTGTATACACCAGAAATAGAATGGCTGGTTCATAGAGTATATGGATTTTCGGTTTTGGTGAATGCTTACAAATGGTTTACCAAATGCTTATGCCATTTTGAACTTTCACCAGCAGAATTTGAGCATTGCGGTTCTTCACATTCTCTTCTTTTTTCATTTAGCCATTCTGATGGATGTGTATCGGTATACCATTATGATTTCAACCTGCACTCCCTTAATGACAAATGAAGTTGACCACCTTTACATATTTTTGTTGGCCGTAAGGCTACCCTCTTTTGGCCTTTAGGCTATTCTCTTTTCAATTAGGTTGTCTGCTTTATTCTTAATAACTTCTAAAAGTTATGTGTATATTCTCAACAAGTTTTTATTGGTATGTGTGTACAGGTGTATTTGGAAACAACCCAAATGTTTATGAAGGGCAGAACAGAAAAATAAAATGTGGTGATTCATATAATGGAATACTAGGCAGCAAGACAATGAATGAACTGATGTTACATCTAACACTATGAATGAATCTTACAGTTAGTGAGCAAAAGAAGCCAGTTATAAAAGACATATACTGAATTATTCTATTTACATACAGTTTGAAACTAGGCAAAACTAATCTACTGAATGGTAGTCAGTGGAGTTGGCAATGAGTAATTTGGAAAGAAAGTGACTTCTAAGATTTTGGACATGTTCTGTTTCTAGATCTGTGTGCTGGTTACCAATGTGAACATTTATTAAAGCTTATGATTGGTGCACTTTTCTATATGCATATTATACATACTTTAAAAAGGTTTAAAAATAAATGCCCCAAAACAACTTGTGTTTAATTATTTGGTGTCACATATACAGAGGATAAACACAGGCATAGACAGATTGAGGCAGAAAGGCACAGATTGCATAAAGCAATTAAAAATATGTATTATAATCTTTGATCAGTTAAAACTAAGTCTCCGTAATATCCTATATGAGAAAGTAAATGCCTGTATCTAAAGTTTTCATGGTGGTTTAAAAGATAACTCACTTTTCTCTCTCTGAAGAATTAGTCTATTGCTTTTTATACCTTGAAAGCAGAGCCAAGAGGAACCATATATTTTTTTAATTTAATTTTTTTATTTATTAATTTTTTTGAGACCGAGTCTCACTCTGTTGCCAGGCTGGTGGACAGTGTTGCGATCTTGGCTCACTGCAACCTCTGCCTCCCGGGTTCAAGCGATTCTCCTGCCTCAGCCTCCCAAGTAGCTGGGACTAAAGGCATGTGCCACCACGCCCAGCTAATTTTTGTATTTTTGCACAGACAGGGTTTCGTCATCTTGGCCAGAATGGTCTCGATCTCTTGACCTCATGATCAGCCCACCTCAGCCTCCCAAAGCGCTGGGATTACAGGCGTGAGTCACCGCGCCCGGCCAGAACCATGTATTTTATACTTTGCTTCTTTTTAAGTATGTTTTTGTGATCTTATTATATGCATATATATGCATACAGGCAGCATGGAAAGGAAATAAATCATATATTGTTTCCTGACCACAGTAGCTTAGGAATGGTTTCTTATTTACAAAATTTCCATTGATAGCTAACATCAAAATTATATACTATTAATCAAACTAATGATTAGTTTTTAGGTGTGGTGGAACACACATCTACAAAAAGGAAGACTGACAGATTCTGTGCTCAGAACGTAGCATTCTATTATTTAGAAAGAACTTCAATAAACTTTAAATGTATGTAAAAGACCATAAGTAAACCCAATATGTTGCTTGAAAATGGCAAAGATATGCAAAGGCTAAGCAACAATCAAGAAGAAAAATGTGTTCCCATTGGTGAGGGTAATAACTAAACATAAATATAGTGGCAAGAAAAAACTTGGAATGGGAATCAGAAGACCTAAGTTTAACTGCCATATCTGCCACTAGCTAGCGGTAGGCCATTAGGAAAACCATTTTACTACCTTTTGTGACTACAGTTTTCCAATCTTCCAAATAAACAAGGACTCTGATAGGTACAGTATGACTAAAGAGTTAGCTTTAACCACCTGACTACTACTGACTGATTTTATGACCTTAAGAAAGCTATACAAACATTCTCCACATCCTACGTTCTTTATATATGAAGGCTGAATGATGCTGCTTGCAGTACAGATTCATTGTGAAAAGTCGATGGCTCCCATGTGACAAGCGTAACTCTCACATAAAGAAGTCATGCCACAGATGTTGTATCTATCCCAGCCCTAACACTCTGAGTTTGTGAGGAAAGCTATGGGTAATAAGGTGACCCAGATATTTTCCCAATGATTAGGTTTTCTATCTTTAACTATTAGCTTAAGTAATGGTAAAAATAAATAAATAAATAAACATTAAAAAAAAACCCAAGGGTAATAGCAAACATGCAAAACCACTTTGAACTCTTTAAAAGAAGCTCTACTATCACAAACATAGGTAATCCAACTTGTAGAATATTACAGTTAGAAAGTGCTTTTACATATAATTCCAAATTATACTATCAGAGAAACTCTGTGAAATAGGTAGAGATTCTTATTTCCATTTTACAGATAAGAAAAAATCTTGGAAAAGCAAAGTGATCACTTATTCTACGTCACAAATGTATTAAATGATCTATTCTAAAGTAGAACCTATGTCTTTTTACTCAAAAAATACCATTTCTACCTACTAAAACTTCAGAATAAACTTTTATCTCAATTACCCTAAGAAATCATATTGTTAATGAGTTTATCTTAAAGATCAGGACACTTATCCCAAAGAGAATCATCTGAGGATGCACAATTGGTCAGTAACAGAATCAGCTAGAACCCAAGTCTCCTAAATTTTCAATCCTATACTTTCTGCTCCATATTAATTCAACCAATTTCACCTTAAATGTATTCATTATTGAATTTTTATAGCATTTGATTTTGTATAATGTTAATGGCAGGGAGTTCATAGAGTAGCTGACTTAGCTGGGACTAGAAGGATAAGGAGGGATGTAACAGATTAAGGGGGAAAATGATAGGACAAACTCTAGGAAGAAGTTAAAGAATAGACAACAGAATAGTGTCATGAAGAGATCAGGCTGCCCAGGAGCACCAAGAAGTGCAGCACGGTAGGAGAAGATACTGGAAGTGCACAGCAGAACTGAAAAGAGAAAAGGTGGGCCACAAGCAATGAAGTAAGTGATTGGATATACAATGAGCATCACTCATGTTGACACTATAGAGTAACAATCTTCAAAGCGTGGTCCACAACCACAGGCTCCTGAAGGTACCCAAAACACTTGCAGGCAGTCTGTGGACAACACTTTGAGGAGTGTTACCCAGTGTTACACACTCTGTTACTGTCCACAGAGTCAAAACTCTTTTTATTACAGTAATAATAAAATGTTACTTTTTTCCACTATTTTGACATGTGCACTGATGGTACAAAAAGCAATGGTGGGAAACACTGTTGGTATTTTAGCAGAAATCAAGAAAGTAATACTTAAATGTACTAATAGCCATTGCATTCTTCAACGTCATATACTAGCAGAAAAAAAAAAAAATGAGAATTTTAAAAGACAGTTTCCTAAGCAATGTTCCTTAAGATTTAAAAAAAATATTAATTTTATTAAATGTTGAAACTTAACATCTTTTTAACGTTGTGTGACAAAATGGAGAGTACCCATAAATCATTGTGCTGCACGCCAAACTATGATAATTGTTTCAAAAACATTACTTGAAAATTACAAGTGTAGTTACATGTAGAGATAGAGTGATTGTCTGACTTACTAGATAGACTGAGCTTAATAGATTTCATAGATAGATTGACTAGATAGACATTTTCCATGAAAAGCCATTTTCATGCAACACCATAGAAAAACTGTGGTAACTCAGATTTGAATATTTGGGACATATTTTTCAAAAGTGAATGAAGAGAACCTGTAACTTTGAGAAACACTACTCTATTTGTTGCCAGTGATAAAATGTGAACTTCCAAACAAAAATTGGAATCTTAAAATGAATATTAGCCACCATGAGTTTGACAGCTTTCCAACACTCACAGACATTCCAATGAGATCATAAGTGATATTAGATAGATGTGATTTTTTTTATGTCAACATTTGGAAAATCTGCAAAACCCAGAGAATCAATATTTTCCAAATGATGTTATAAAATCACAACTGGACAAAAGAACCATTCAAAGTGCTAGACAGATGAGTTGATTTTAATGCAACAGAGGACAAAATGTTCACTGATCTGATTTCAGATTTCACATTGCAACTCTCTTGTAAGAAACTAGCACTGGTTACATTTTGGCATGACATTAAAGAACAATATTCACAGTTACAAGGCCATTAAAATACTCTTCCCTTTTTCAATTTTATGTCTGCATGAAGTCATAATGTCTTCACGTACTTCAACCAAAACAATACATCACAACAAACTGAATGCCGAAGCAGATATGAGAATCCTGCTGTCTTCCATTAAACCAGCCATTAAACTGATTTGCTACAGTAAAACAATGCCCCACTTCTCATTAATTTTTTTCTTTTTGAAAATGTAGTTAATTTTCATAAAAATAAGTTATTCATGTTAATATCAGTACAGTTATTTTAAGTGATTTAATCTTTTAAATTTCTGTTTCCATTTGCAATAATGTAATGTCAATAGTAAAAGCCACATAAACTAAAGCTCTCTGTGTCCCTAAACATGCTCCAGGTTGTAGAGGGGACCTTAGACCAACAATTCGAGATCCACTGTTGTAGAGGATGAGCCAAGTAGAGAGGACAGGATCAGGTTCAGGAATCTAGGAAAGTACTGCAATAACAGATTCAAGGTGACATGATTATGACCTGACAGAGACCATAAAAGTAGAGATGAGAAGTAGCTAGATGCAAGAATCATTTCTGAACCATAAACAGAATGAGTAATTGATGAGATGATGAAAGTGAAAGGGCATGAAGGATTTGAAGATGCTTTTGCCATTTCTCATAAAAGGCTGGGTGTAGAGATGGGGAATACAGCTGGGAAAGTCAGTTTAGTATGTTCGGTATGTTAATTTTGAGGTCCAGTAAGAAGCTGAAAATAATTACTTGGAAATCAAGAGTGAAGTTACATATAGAGGTAAAGATATAGAAGTAATCATAGATACCAATAGATATTACCCAGGTGAAAATCGATAAGCAAGAAGCTAAAAGAACTAAGGATGAATATCTGGAAAACCCAATGTGTCAGGAAGGACAGAAAGAAATAGCCAGTGAAAGTGGTTAATCAGCTGTAATCAGAGAGGTGGCTAAAAGGAGCCAAGAGTGAGTAGTTCAGGAAGCCAAATGTGGGATGGGTGAAATCGGAGATTGTTTCTGTTTACAGAAGAGAGTTAGCCCTTAGTGAGTAGTAACAAGGACTTAAAAGAAAGTCACTATATTTGTTTTAAAATAATAAAATTCATATCTTCATTTACTTATTTCTTTGAAACAAGGTCTCGTTCTGCTGCCCAGGCTGGAGTGCAGTAGCATGATCATAATAATGGCTCACTGCAACGTTGTCCTCCTGGACTCAGGTGATTCTCCCACCTCAGCCTCCCAAGCAGCTGGGATTACAGGTGTGCCCACTCCCCATGCTTGGCTAATTTTTTTTTATATTTTGTAGAGATGAGGTCTCACTATGTTGCCCATGCTTGTCCCGAACTCCTGGGCTCAAGTGATCTTCCCACTTTGGCCTCCAGAAGTACTGAGATTACAAGTGTGAGCCACTGGCGCCCAGCCCAAATCTTTAGTAAAAGTAGAATTGTGTCAGGAGTCAGTCTTAATAGAATGATTAAGTGGTACATATTGTTTCATTTGTTGCAATAATGTTGCATGCCTTTTGTAATTTAAGGAAATTCAAGGTAAGTGAAGAAAAGAACTAGTGAATTAGAGCTCAAAAAGTATAGGCCATTTTATCCTACTAGTTGAAGAAACATGGTAATTAACAAAGGGGAAAACCAAGGTTAATAAAATAGGAATATAAAAACTATATATATTTTCTCCAGGTGGGTGACCCTTTAATAAGTTTGTAAGCACTTAGGAAAAATGAGCCAAAGAAAAGAAGAAGCTTTAAAACATAGGAGAGCAGAGTAAGATAAGAGGTACATCTCAGAAGACAGTGGATGAGATGGTATTAAAAAAAAAAAAAAATTCATTTTTTTGCAAAATCAAGAGAAAAGGAGAAAAGGAAGGATGATGCCTCAGGTAGCTTTAGAATGAAAATCAAGAAAGACTGAGGGGGTTCCCATCCAAGGACTTGTACTATTTTCCTTTAAAAATAAAAGTTAAAATTTTATGCTAACACTGAAAGGAACAAGATAAAAGACAGAAACAATGTGTAGAGAGAAATTTAGAGCCTCTGAGGGGTAAGGAAAAGAATTTGGAACCAAAATGAAGACTTAGCCAAGATTAGATCAAAATAAATCAACCAAGATTCTAGATCACTGAAAACATCTACATTTGTACCATTAAGTCAAAAATATTATAGAGATTCCAGACACATAAAAATAGAATGGATAGAGAATATTAAACAATGTTGCAATAAGACCTTTAGATTATTCTGTTAGCCATGCCCATAGTGTCACTGAGAGTTAAACATTGATACAAAGAACACCACACATCCACTCATTAATAGGTAAGCCTTTTCTATTAGGTTATTCTCAGCAATCAGCCCAGGAGCAGTAAACTCCTACTATTGTTTTCTTACATGAGGACTAATAAATGTCAAATGTCTCAAAGTATCCAACATATTTTATTAGCAATTTAATAAGTGTTTCACTGTTATTCCAATCAGAGCTCTAGAAATATTATTTCATATTTACATCATTTCTCAGAGGAGCCATTTGTGTGTACGTAAATTTGAATAATTGGCTTCATGAATTCTAAGTGTAAATTTCCATAAAATACCCATGGTAAAGGAATTCATTTATAAAGGGACCTCAGCTCTCTTTAGCAGAGCAATGATATGTCTATTTCAGGTAGTAGCATGAGGAAAATATGGGAGACTTTTGCAAATATACTTTTTTTTACTGTATTACAGAAATTATTTGCCTTATTTCAGTAAGTCAAATTCCTTAATCTGTGAAAATTTCGTAGGCTAAGAATGCAGACAATTCACCTTCCTCACACCTTACTCTTCTACTTTGGAGTTCAGTTAAATACCTACGTTTTGACAAATCAACTCTGAAATTAGGTTCCCTTTGGAGTTAACTTCTTTAAGAAATAGAATTTTGTGTATTATTTTTCCACTGGTCAGGCTTGACTGGTTAAAAATTGGGAAACAGAAAGCACCAACAAAACACTAAAGTAGTTAACCCTGAATATAAAGTTACAAAAGCAATTGTAAACAAAACCGTATTGTATCATAAAAGATATGGCTGCCATAAATTAATGAATGAATAAAATTAGGAGATACTGAGATCAAACTTTTCACTATACAAATGAGAAAACTGAGACTCAGATTAAGTGACTTATTGAAAGTTATACAATCAATTAGCAAAAATGCTAAAGGAGACACAGTGGTGTTCTTTCTGCTATCTTATTATAAATGCCTTTGCCATCATGATTTAGTAGACATTTTAAAAGTAAATTTTAAATTTAAAAGTAAATTTTAAACAACACACGTTTTACGTCTAAACATCTAAACACAGTCCCAGTGAACCACTAACCCATCAAAAGATTAATTTAGGATTTGTCTATATCATCAACTACCCATTTAATTTCCTTTGAAATAGCAAGCATAAATGGAGCTCTTATGCAAACAATTTTGAAGTAGGGCAGGATATAAAAGTATATATAACCATTTCATCTCAAGTACTTACAATTTAGTTAAAGAGTTAAAACTACACAATAGAGTTCAACTAGAAAATAAAAGACATCATTGTATAAAGAACTAATTCTAACCAAGTGTCAAAACATCCAGTATGCACAGAAAGGATTCCGAGATATCAAGAACAGGGAGTTTAATTTCAGTTTTAATCATAGGCCCGTGAGATTTGGGGCATAAAAAGAATTTTTAAATATTCGTAACTTCCCATTGATGTTATTTGGGTCGTGTCCCTACCCAAGCTATGTTCAGTCACTCCAGCAACAAAGAAGCTCCTAAAGAAACCCATTTTCTCTTTGGACAGTTCTATATCTTCCTTTAATTGAATTTATCTTCCTCTGTTTCTCTCTTTGGTCTTAATTCTGTAACTCGGAGTCAGACAATGAAAGTCTAGTTCATTTTATACGACAACATCTCAAATAGAAGGTAATTACTCTTCTATTCTTTAGAGAAAATAATGCACATTACAATTAATCGAACAGCACAACAGACTTTCACATTCGTGCAAATACCGATCGTGATTCTCCAAACAAACTCACATGTAATTCTAACTCTCATAAATTATGGCAACCAGAACTCAACATAATGCTTCAGGTAATATACTCACCATGAGATTAATACTTTTCTCTTTCTAAACATTGTCTTTCTATCAATATCCAAGACATCAAAGCATTAATAAGTCACAACACTATTAATTCAGATTAATCTTATTCTCAGCTAAAACCTTTTTTTAATGTTTTATAAAGCAAAGTAATATCTAAGATGAGCTCTGAGGGACTAGTAAATCCTAGATATATTAAGCAAGAAGTTGTCATTCCAAACATAAACATGTCCAAGCATACCTAATAGCAAGGGAAGATAGGAACAAGGGCAGATAAGTCTTCCCAAAATAAGAGAGTAGGCTTGGGTATGGCTGACAACTGTAACCCCAAGACTTTGGGAGGCCAAGGTGGGAGGACCACTTGACGCCAGGAGTTTGAGGTTGCAATGAGCTATGATTACACCACTGAACTCCAGCCTGGGCAACAGAGTAAGACCCTGTCTCTAAAAACATACATGCATATATACATACCTACATACAAAATATAAGAGAATTGTTTCACATACATTTAGAAATATAGGTTAGGGAGGCCCTTGAAAATCGAGGTAAGAAGTATGTACTGGAGTTCAAAAACCATCCAGTAATAAGATATTGTAAGTTCTTAAACATAAGAATAACAAGATGAAAATACAGGCTGGGCACAGTGGCTCACGCCTCTAATCCCAGCACTTTGAGAGGCCGAGGTGGGTGGATCACAAGGTCAGGAAATCAAGACCATCCTGGCTCACACAGTGAAACCCCATCTCTACTAAAAATACAAAAAATTAGCCAGGTGGGGTGGCACATGCCTGTAGTCCCAGCTACTCAGGAGGCTGAGGCAGGAGAATCACTTGAACCAAGGAGGCGGAGGTTGCAGTGAGCCGAGATCGTGCCATTGTACTCCAACCTGGGTAACAGAGCAAGACTCCATCTCAAAAAAAAAAAAAAGATGAAAATACAGACGGCATGTTAAGATGGATAGTAATGATAGAAAAGCTAGGGTGAATAACTAGGAAGATATAGTAATACATATGTTAAAAATAAAGTTGGCTGGGCATGGTGGCTCATGCCTGGAATCTCTGTACTTCAGGAGGCCAAGGCAGGAGCACTGCTGGAGCCCAAGAGTTGGAGGCTGCAATGAGCTATGATCACAATACCGCACTCCAGTCTGGGTGACAGAATTAGATCCTGTCTCCAAAGAGGAAAATAAAATAATGGTAAGAGCAGATGCAGTGAAAAAATAATTGAACATGGCAGATACAGCAGATCGTTTTAAGAGAATGTTAGATTCCATTTAAGCTTCATGCCTGGGTAACTGGAATAATAAGGATGCTGATTTCCTTTTGGAAAAAGAAGATCAATTCAATTGATTGCAAAATAACAGCATGCCATTAAAATTGAATTGTTCAATAGGTAATAAGAAAATACATAACTAAACATCAGTGAAAAATTCAATCTAGCTATGTAACAGTAATAACAGGCAATTTTCAATAGTATCCATTTTATAGATTACGCATATCCTTTTCCAATCAGCCTTTCATCTTTTGGCCAATGTCTTTGTCTTGAATATTTCCACTAGGAAGTAAGAAACTGGAATTATACTAAAATCTATTTTGTCTATTAATAAATAGAAGATAAAGGAGATAAAAGAGTCAGAATAGGAAGATGGCTAATATAACACCCAGTCAGCATATGGTGGCATTGGATTATCAATGAATAATCAACAATAATCTACCCTTCTTAGTACATGCAGACTGAAGTACAAAAATGCTATCATTCAATGGTACAATCTCTCTCTGAAGGAGACAAAAAAATCTCATAACAGCATCAAACCATTTACATATGCACACACAATTTTTAGCTTATGAAAAAACCAACAGAAAGAAATCACATTTTCTCAATATACACACAGAATGAGAATAAAAACTAAAAGTTATTTATGCAATTATTTTAAAGCTAGAGTGCCAATAGCTTGAAGGAAAGATAATTTAGAAGGTAAGATAATACCTGCTAACACTACTATAAATAATAGCAGCCCTCAACACTTAAGGGCTTGTTATTAAGCTTTCCAGACCTAAGATATTAGTATGGAACAAAATGGGAGAAAAGAGGTGATATTTCAAATGCAACTTTCAAACATATTAGTTTCACTTATTGTAAGCTATCAAATGTTTGAAATTCAAACAGTCTTCAACAAAAGATAGAAGTTTCCCTAACAGTGGTGGCAACAATAAATGTAGTATGTGACAAGGAGTTGTATAGCTTGGCCAAGTTAATTGTTAAAAAGTGCTTATTATGTCTGCTATGAGCAAAAATAGAAATGGCAAATAATATTCAGTTTCATTTTTAGTTGAGGGAGTTCTGGTTTTTAATCACTGTTATTCAATCAAAAAATCTGAAAGTTTATTTTAGTATGTTCTAGTTCCATATATGATGTATCTACAAATATAAAACCATAAAACTAAGCCTTATAAATTATGGCAGGCATTTATTAGATCATTATATTTGTTATCCTGTGATCATAATTTCTTGAAAATTATAGTAGCTTGACATATTTCTTACTATTACAGCTAAGGTCAGAAAAGAGAAAAGTTTTTCTGGGTTTGAAAGAAATGTTTTAAAAAATATTATTCATGAAATATCAAAACTTAATAATAAGGTTTTTAAATCCTTATTATTAACACACACCAACATATATTTATCTTATGTACTAGAGCTTTCTAAGTGAATTCCCCTAAAATAAAGATATACGTATATAGATAGATCAAGATAAAATTTTTAAAACATAATTCTCTATTGGTCACTTTGCTATTAGATAATGATGAAGCTGTATTCAAATATGATAAATTAGAATCGCTGAATCTTAAAAATTGCACAAGTTGAAATCAGATTCTATCAGTCTCTGGTCTAACCGCCTGTCTAATGCTCAAACTTTCTCTAAAATATGCCCACTAAGTAATTATCCCACGTGCCTGCATACCTCCACTTATCGTGAACTTCACTACATCCCTTCCCAATCAATTACATCTAGGCAGAACTCTTAGAAAGTTCTTAACTTGGAGTCAAAAATATCCCTCCCTGTAGCTTCTATTCATTAGTACTGGTTTTAATTATTGGTGCCAAGCAACAAAGTCTACTTTCCCATCACCATCACAGTTTTTTAAAACTTTGGAGACAATTTTCAAGTATCTCAGTTCCTTCAGCTCTTCCTAATATGACATGATTTTAATTACTTCTACTATTATTATTTCTCTCTCCTGAAAATATTTCTGCACTAGCACAGAGCAGAAATCTCTGTAAACCTTGCTTTAAATACTTCCATTATGTAACATACTTACCATAAAATTAGTAAAATAGTTTTACTACTAAAATAAATAGTTTTAATTTTACTAATTTTATGTTAAGAATATGTTAATTTTAAGAATGTCTTTCTTAAAATACTAAATTGTATGTATGTGTGTATATGTATATATATGAGAAACACTATTCATTTGCCTGATAATTCTTATGTAATATTTTGCCCAAATGTTCTCTGCCAAGCTATGTTTTTCCTCATCCTATACTTACCCAAGTGGCTTCTAGACCAAAGTGCAATTTATTCTTTGACAGTGTTAGACCAATCTCATTTAGCCCTTCAAGATCATATTGGATCCTAATTCTGTCTCACATATTCACTACATGTCTGAGTATCACATAACCTCAGTTTGGATTTTTTCTCTGTATAGTTTTATTTCAGTCACTGACAAATAATTGATTATGATGAGGCCAAAACTGAACCAGGTAACATAATCCAGGATGAAGATGTTCCACTAATTACCTAGCTGCTAACTCACCTAGTTATCCTTATATTGAGACCATATTTCTAAATTTTCCATAGAGATCATGTCAGTCAATTTCAGGTAACTTAACAAAATCCAGATATAATGACTTAATAAGAGATAGTCAAAGATCTTTAGGTTTTTATTCACTTCATTAAATAAATTTGTATTATATGTATATTTTGCACCAAGAACTATGTCACTCTCTGGTGATGAAGTTAATCAAGACACTGCTCTCAAGGAGCTTACAATCTAGTGGGGAAAGCCAACAATTACAATAATTATCATACTATATTATAAACATGAGTGGCAATTGGGGAACTGTAGGGGCACAGAATGTGATTATCTAAATCTCATTGTCAGGATTAGGAAAGATTTCCCAAAGAAGATTTCCCAAAGAAGGGTTTGAGTCTGAGTTAAGTTTGAGGTCATTATGGAACAATCAGATTAAAATGTTGGATGTATGAGTGTGGTGCTCTTCAGAGAGGTAAGGGCTGTATATACAGACATAGAAATCAACAGTAAGTGGCAGTTATAGCCATGAATTTGGATGAGACCCACTGACACAGGTTAACTAAAAAGAAGAAAAGCATTGGCATTTCAGGGAAAGGGAAGAACACTTGCAGAGATGTGAAAGAGCACGGGTGTATGAGAGTTGATGTGTGTGAGGCTTAGGCAGGGGCAGGGGTCGGGATAGGGAAGATACTGCTGGAGGTATCAGAGGCCAGTTCATCAGGAACCTTGTGCGTGGAGCCAAAAAATTTCCACCTTATCTAGAACACTGTGGTGTCCCTAAAAGTGCTCTCAATATTGACATGACCTGACTAGACGAAGGACACTATTGGGAAAACACACAGTAAGGTCAGTGTGGCACATGAATTGATGGAGGAAGGTAAGAAGCAGGAAGGTTGAAAAGGAGTCAATGAAGAGGGTGGGAAAGAGTAGCTAAAGCAATGCCCCACATGGGAATGAAAATGTAAGACGTATTCCAGAGATAGTAATTGACGAATTCTGATGACTACTGAATTTGAGAAGCTAAGGTAGAAAGAGATGGTCTAAGGTGATCCCTAGGATTGTAGTATGAATGAAAAGGTGGAAATGGTGTCATCTGGTGAGAAGAGGAGTTCACCACTCTTTATACAGTGATTGTATTATTCACATGATTCTGAGTACAGGTTTTATCATTCCAAGCTAAATTTGAGTTTCATAATGGGACGGTCAAGTTGAAATGGTGGATGTATGGGTGTGGCACTCTTTAGAGAAATCTGAGCTGTACATAAAGACTCAGGGGGATGGTAACTACAACCATAGATTTCTACAAAATCACTCAGGTAGAAGGAAAGTCAGAGGAAAGACCAAAAGATTAAAGGCAATGTCAAATGTAAGCTGTAAAATAAGAAGGTAACTGTCCAAGGACTTATCTAAAATATTTTTATTAATTTAAAGTTTATTTCTTATTTGTTAATACATATTAAATTTCTAAAGTTTTTGGAAGCAAATTTATCAGATACTTTGTCAATCTGGTACTAGTGCTTCACTTACATATCAAAAAAACAACAGGTTAGAGAAGAGAAACAGCAAAGAGTCCAAGAAAAGTTTATGATCTGACTCAAGCTCAGCATCAATATTAAATCCTAGAATATCAAGGAACTCAAGTCTTTATTTCTCCTACATTTTAAAACATGTTTCCTCTTTTTACACTCTTGGGGGGAAATGTTGTAATAACAGTAAAACTGGAAGATTTCACTCCGGATTGCTGCACATGAACTGCTTATGTCTGTGCACCCACATTGCTTCATCCACTCTACTCAAAAAAAAAAAAGAAAAGTGTAAACAAATGAAAACATCACTGGGCAAGAATTTCACCATCCTGAGGAGTATTAGGGTAATCTTTACTTGATTTCTGGGTTTTGTAGTTTTAAATATTCCTCTTAGTCAAGATGTTTAATAAATAAGCAACTTACATGGGCTAAACAAACTGGATCATTCTCTAAGATACACACAATTTGCATATTGTTTCACGGCTCATTATTATAGCTCAAATTCTTAATCAAGACTTCTGAAAGAAATTTGATATGATAGATCCAATCATAGTCAGGGACAACCCTAGTCTTCTGAAGTTCTTAATTCAGTGATAATCAAATCAGAATTCTTAACAAAATGCACAAATGAAAAATACACAACTCTAGCTCTCCAAGGTACATCCACCTTTTAACAAGCCAAACTTCTGGCAGCATCACATCACAACTGTTCATAAAGCTTGATCTAGTCTCATAATTTTTAAAAATAAAACCTATAATATAAAAATTCAAAGATAAAATTTCTCAATTTTATCGCAACATATCTAAATTACTCAACATATCTAAAATGCTGAGATATGGGCTTAACAGGTATATGTTGGGTCTTCCACTTGAAGATGTCATATTCATAAGAAGAGAACTCTTACTGTTGTACTCTTTACTAAATTTCACTTTGAAAATTTGTCTTAAATAACTATACACACCATAAGCATATACAGTCTACACATAAAGCTATTTAATAATGTAGCTGTGAAAAGAGAATGTCCTCTAAAATACTCTCATAATATATATGGTAGTTATAAGATTTGCTGTTGCCATCTTCAGAATAATTTGATTATGACATTTGATGTAGGACCGGGGGGGGGGTGTACTGGGAGAACAAGAGCCTTATCAGCTTCCTCATACAGAGAAACCCAAGATGGCTTGATTCCATACATAGAATTACGGTGACTATACGACACAGACAACAGTTTGTGTTAATGTGCCAACATTCATCAAAGAAAAAGTAATAGAAAGAATATCTAAAACACGAAGAAGTGTCCTTTCGCTTGAGAAGACTAAGGCCTGACAATGTCCGGTTCCCTAAAATACTAATCTCCAGCTTGTGGCACAAAAAACGTAACAGTGAAGAGTTGAGATGATTGTAGATTGTGGTTATTCCTGAACCTGCCTCTATTGTTCCCAGTTGATACCCAGCTAGGCAGATGGCAAAGGAGGGAAACACAAACATAATTCAGGGCCATTGTGTCATATATACCCAGAAATTTGGCCCTGACATCAGATTGTGCTGCAGCACTAGAATAAGCAGGACTATTAAGGGTGAACATCAGGAACTATCCCTTCAAATGGAGCTTAATTTAATGCTAGACATTATGTGAATCATGATACTGTCTCCAGAATTTTACTCTCACAAATTCATACAAACACCTATTACAAAATACAAATTTTAGTGTCCTTTCTTTACAAAATATACTTCCCAAAATGTACCTTATCTCTTATGGAACATCTGTAAAACCATAACAATCTCTTTTTAAATAATAATGATGCTGGAATAAAATGTTATCTATGATCAACATTATAGGTGATAAATATTAATTGAAGATGACCTGTAATAGAAAGTTAACTTTTGTTCCAAATCACTGCATATATTGCATTATTACCTAAAAGCACATTATATTTTGAGAAAGTTGTTTACTTATATACTATACAATTGCTCTATTTTACTTTCATTGACCAGTCACGTTAATCTTTCCTATTAAAAAAAATACTTGGCCAGGTGTGCTGACCCATGCCTGTAATCCCAGCACTTTAGGAGGCCAAGGCGTGCAGATCACCTGGGGTCAGGAGTTCGAGACCAGCTAGGTCAACATGGCAAAACCCCGTCTCTACTAAAAAATACAAAAATTTGCTGGGCATGGTGGTAGGAGTCTGTAATCCCAGCTACTTGGCAGGCTGAGGCAGGAGAATTGCTTGAACCCGGGAGGTGGAGGTTGCAGTGAGCAGATATTGTGCCACTGCACTCCAGCCTGGGTGACAGAACAAGACTTCATCTAAAAAAAAAAAAAAAGACTCCACACCACAAAACTGTCTTTTGTGATGGATGTGTTGGATTTAGAATTTGTGTTTTCAAGCAATTTCAAATTTAATGACCTGCTTTCTACAAAATATCCTAATTTCCTAATATAACTTATTTACAATTACTAAAATAGAAAATTGATCTATCATATGAATTTCCTTTTGCCTTGCATACATATAAATTGACCTTAAGTTCACAGTTACCTATCTGACTTTTAAATAAAATATTGTTAAATATTTTAGGGTTTTTTTTTTTAATAAAAACTTTTTGAACTGGTATTTGCCCAAAACACAGTATATCAGTATCCAATTAAAGTTGCACAGCACATTTAGCATAAGAAAAAAAGTGACTTTTTCTGCTTTTGCAAACAATGTATAAAAATTATACAAACCTATGGCATGATAAAAAAAAAAAAAAAGAAAACTATAAAACCACCTTGAACACTGGGAATTAATTCTCACATTCTAAACCTCTCTTCACCCTATCATTTTCTGTCTCTGCAACAGATGGATATACATTGTGATACGAAAAGTTTTGTTGATGTGTGTCTTCATAAACCACCTTACTTTTACAAAACACGCAATAACATTTCTCCATATAAGAATATAAGACATGAAGAACATACGATGGGCATAGATACTGCTTCTTTTTCCCCTTCCCTTTCTTCGAAGACTTTTCCTTAGAATAGGCTTCTTCCACCCACAAGGAAATTAAAATTAAAAAGGCAGTTGTCAATAAAAACTTCATCTTGAAAACTTAAATTTCGGAAGATCGATCTACAAGAGAGAACAAGAAAATGTTTACACATATGAAGCAAACGATAACTATATGACTGTTCCTTTAAGGAATATAATCATTACTACCCAAAAGGCAAGTACATTTGTACATCAAATCTTCATTGCTCAGTTCTACGTGGTAATATTTCACAACATATTTAGTATTTTTCATGTAGTATTGGAAAGTCTCTTTTATATAGCAATAAAAGTCAATTTAAATAATGGCACATAGAAAACAAGACCGCCAATGAGATATTATAGGTTACTGTATAAAATTTCTGATTCTACAGCTACACAAAATTATAAATTGATACTGAATTGCACAGTATATCAAAAATATGTTTAGAAAGATACTTGGAAGCATGCTTTAACATAGCGTTAAAATTATTATCTCGGGCTAGTACACTTTTTCTTTTTAAATTTTTATTTTGTTTGAAGTTCTTACGTATAGTTTTTCAAAAACAATGTATTTTAAAGAAAAAGACAATTCTAAGTATTAAAAACCTGACAAATAAAAGAAAAAATCAATATCAAAGAGTTTCACATTCAAAATTCATTGCTTTTTTATTTAAACACATTAAATTGGCGAGCTACCTTTTTGACCCAAAAAGGTGCCTCTTAAGTTAGCTTTAAAGCTTTCCTACTTATTTGCTACTAACATTTACCATCAGAAAGATTACTTCAGAAATTCTAGGTAACATTATATGAAATAAAACAAGTGTTGTTACATTTTTTCCAAATTATCGTCCTAGCTATATTTTGATAATATTTTTCACGCTCAAATTAGAATTATATTCTTGCCAGAGTCTGATGAATAAAAAATAATTAAGCCTCTACTGACACTAGAGAAGTTCAACCTCTTCTGCATCCTTCATTTCCAAACTATAAATTGTTTCTCTTTCATTGTTTTCTGCAGAGTAAAAGACCTGTCATATTCTTCAACGCTAACTTAATACCCATCTCACCCTCATAAATTTGCTTTTCCTTATGGCATGTTTTTCATCTTTTGTTCCCTCAGGATTCTTCCCCCCATATTTATCTTTAACACACACTCGAGGCAAGCCAGAGGGGCTTCTCCCTGGGTACTTTAAATTGAAGACAACAGGGGGGCTCATCAGACCAACAGCAACAACACAAGGTTCTCCTCTGGCAACTTTACAGAATTGGACGCTCCCTTCCCCCATCTGACAGCGGCACCTTCTTCCAGACACCTTTGCCCACAGCAGCAGGTACTTCTCCCACTTTCACCTCCTTGCCTCCCAAAAACGGAGGGCCGGGCCCTCCTAACGGTTCGAAGGGGGCGACAGAGAAATTCAACACTCTGCTCTGTCCTCACCCCCAATCTTTTCAAGGGGCACAGCTGCATAGACTGGAGGATCCTCATAAACAAAACAACGCAAGGAGCACTCCTGGCCAACCTTGCGTTCCCCAATTACCCCGGCCCTCTGCATCCCTCCACCAGGAGCGTCTCCGCGGGCGCCACCGCAGCGGGGACCCGGCTGCCGCGGCCAGGCGCCCAGCTCCCCTCTCCCGCGCAGGGCAGCGCGCCTCCTCCCCTGCACGCCGCAGTGCTCCTCGCGCTCCGCCGCCCCGGGTTTGACCCGCTCTTTCTGCAGAGGCGTCTATTCCCGTCCCCAGACCACCGTCGCCGCCCCACCCTGCGTCCCCTCCTCCTAAGTGGAGCTCCTGGCACTTACCCGGAGGCGCCCCTGCCCACAACCGCCGGGCGAGATCGTGGAGGCTCCCGGCAGAGGTGGCAGTGGCTGCTGGGGGTGCAGCGGGCGCCGAGCGGGGGCAGCTGCGTCCCAGCCGCCCGCGCCACCGCCGAGCTCGGCTGACGCGCCTGCTCGGGCCACGGAGCCTGCGCCGTGGCGCGCCGCGGTCGGGGCCGCTGCGGGGACAGCGCGGGCCGCGCGGGAACCTGGCGACCGCCGGCGTGGGAGGGAAGAGGTGTCCCGACAGAGCAACGTCACGACATCGTCCCCTTCAGGCATTGGAGGGGTTACGGAGCAGAAATGTGCCCCCCCTCACTGCTTAGGGGACTGAAGGAGTTGGGGACGAAGGGCGGGAATGATAGTGTTGGTACAAAAAGAAAAAACCTTTCAAGGAGCTGGGATTGCTTAGGGTCAGCTTTTGACCACTAGCAACAAACAACAACAGAACAACAAATGACCTTCTTGGGTCAAAGCGAACAAAACACATTTTCTGTCATTTCATCATTTGCCTGGAATCCAGACATCCAACTTCATCTCCGGGTCTTCCAATTTCTAAAAGCCTTACCTTTCTGAGCAAGCTTAAATTGGTCAAAATTACTGACAGTAGAGTCATACAGGTAATACTATTTTTAACATGGGTTACATAATTAACATGTGTATAGAACTTGACAGTTTCAAAAAAGCTTTCACTGGCCTTATCTCCTGTGGACCTCACCACATTCCTGGGCAAGTTTTGTCATCCTTCCACTTCTGTAGATGAAGAACCTGAAACTCAGTTATATTAAGAGATTTACTTAGAGTTACAGATCTTGAAAGAAATTTACCAGAGAGTCAAAGTTAGTGATTTTTACATATCTGAGCCAGATATGGTCTCTGCCTTAGGAGAGCAAAATGCTGTTGCCCTCATCCTTGTGAAGAAGTAGCCATTACTTGGATATGCAGCCCTTAGATAACAGATAAGGTTATCCTATTATCTCTTGAATGTATGCCTGATTGATTTTTTAATTTTTACTTTTTAAGCAACAGGATCTCACTTTGTTGCCCAGGCTGAAGTGCAGTGGCACAATCATAGCTCACCGCAACCTTGAACTTCTGGGCAATCAAGAGATCCTCTTGTCTCAGTCTTCCTGGTAGAGTAGCTGGAACAACAGGCACAAGCCATTGCGCTCCACTAATTTTTTTTTTTTTTTTTTTTAAGAGACAGCCTCTCTGGCTTTGTTGTCCAGGATGGTCTCCAACTCTGTCTTCAAGCCATCCGCCTGCCTCAGCCTCCCAAATTGGTGAGATTACAGGTTTGAGCCACCCCACCCCACTGTGCCAGGCCCTGATGGATTTTTTTATATTAAAAAAGCATTGTCTCAAGTGAGCATCACTTAGCATTGTATTGTGGACCTACAGATGTATCCACTAATAAATTTTTCCACCCACAGCATATGGAGGAAAGGAACATTTCCTGCATATAATCGTGTTCCATAAGCTTCACGAGATATTCCACTACCTAAGAGTAGTGATCATTAATAAGTGATCGTTACCTTATTGACATTACAAAATGATCATTATTCAAAGAGCCATACTGTTTGGAGCACCCCCACCCCCAAAGTGGATCAGGATATAACTTTGGATTTTAATGCTTTATTTAAAAGAACTATATCAGTAATATACGTTTCATAAGATATAATTTTAGGTGAGTAGGTCATATGAAGAATGATAAAGGAATTAGTTTTCATGCAACCAGGGGAGTTTAGAAGTTGAAGAAAACCTTACACTTAGTTTTCAAGTAATCGAGAAATTATTAAGAGTTCAGAATAATAGGATATTCAGATTCCTGTAATAAAATGAACATCTTTTATATACAAACTCTAATGTCCACATTTGGAAGAACTATGCTGAAAGTACCTACAATTGACTTGCTCACCTTCCCTAGTATTGTTTCTATGCCATCCATGGGTGTTATATTGGAGAATTAGGTTATTTAGAAGAAAAGCATGTCCAGCAGTTTGGATGGGTTTGTGGGATTTTTGCCCAAAGGTTAAGAAATACAGTTGATGTCCTAAAAGCACTTCTTCTAGGCCTGTAAAATGGTCAAGTTCAGAATTTTGAAAATTTTTTCTATGAAGGTGATCTGCTTACCTATATTTCTATAACTTTTACATCATAGTGTGAAAAGGGATGCTTCTAAATAATGTCATGAAATAACCTATTTTCCCCAGTTCTGTCAAGTGTTCTACTTTTCTCTGTTTATTTCTATCAACATTCACTCCTTTAGTAATTTCGTCTGGTCACATGGTTTTAAACACAGTGTTGATAGCTCCCAAATGTACTTCTCCTCACTAGACGTCTCTCCAGACTCATCTATCTAACTGCATTTTCGACATCTCAACTTGCGTATTTAATAAACATGTCAAACTCAGTGTGTCCCAAACTGAACTATTGTTCTCCCTAAAATCTGCCCCACATTCAGCCTTCTCCTTCTCAGTTGATGGCAACCTCATCCTTAGGGTTGCTCAGGCCAAAAATCATGAAGTTGTTCTTGATTCCTCTCTTTTTCTCACAAGCAAAATCTCTGAGGAAATCCTGTTCACTCTCAAATGACAACAGGAATTCAGCAACTTCTTATGATTTTTTACTGCAGCCACCCTAGACTGAGTGACCTTCATCTTTACATTAGATTACTGTAGTAGCATTTTAGCTACTCACCCTGCCTCTATCATTGTTCTCTCCCTTCCCTGAGTAATCTCAAAACAGCAGCCAGAGTGATCCCTTTAAAACATGTCATATGTCAGTTTATGTCATTCCTCAGCTCAACACCAGCCATTAGTCCCCATTTTACTCTCATTATAAACCAAAGTGTTTACAATGGTCTACAAACCTTCAATTGTTATGCATCTCCTCCCCCTAACTCTGATTTCTTCTCTCCTAATGGCTGTTTCTCTTTCAGCCCCACTGATCTTGCTGCTTCTCCAACATGCCAATGCCAGGTATGGTCCCATCTTAGGTTACTGGCTCCTCTGTCTAAAATGCTTTCCCCCCAGACCACCACACACGTAACTCCCTCATATCTTCAACATCAGGAACCAGATGACCCAGATGTCATCATCTCACAGAGATTTATCCAATGTTATTTAAAAGTGCAAACCCTCTCCCATCCAAAGATTTCCAATCCCCCTTTGCCTGCTTTTCTTTTTGTTTTCATAGTACTTTTTACCTCCCAATTCATCATACAGTATACTTATCGTTTGTGACCTGTTTTCTTGCTAAAATGTAAGCTTCATGAAGGCAGAGATTTGTATCTATTTTTGTCCATTGATGTTGCCCACACACCTACAATAGTGTTGAATGAATGTATAAATCTTGGCCTCATTTCTTAACTTCTTCAAATTTCATGTTTCCTTATTAGCAAAATGAAAATGACAATGCATAATTTGCAGGATTGTTCTAAGAAATAAACAGGTTAATTGACGTTAAAAATCTGCTGCAGAGAAGAAAAGTCAGCAATAATTGCCCACCCCTATTTTCACTTGTTTTTATTTGCTTAATGGAATGATAGAATTTTGTTATGACTGGTTTTTTAAAAATTATTTTTAATTGTTGTGGGTACATGGATTTTTCACTTACTGGGACCCTGTTTTCCATTTCTTTCTGTACATCTACACTGAAAATATTTTGTAGGTCTACATCTAAACACTAAAAACCTTCTAACCTTCTCTTCTTTTTTTTTTTTTTTTTTTTTTTGGACACAGGGTCTGGCTCTGTCACCCAGGCTGGAGCACAGTGGCATGATCTTGACTCACTGCAACCTCCTCCTCTCGTGCTCAAGCAAACTTTCTACCTCAGCTTCCTGAGTAGCTAAGGACCCTATTTTCCATGCATCCATCTTCACCTGGCCTATAATATATTTATTTGATTTGATTTGATCATAAAACCTAAATACAGCCCTAAATATCTTGTGTTATACTAAGAAATCAAACTTTGGATACAGAGAGAGTATTCTCACCAAATCATTTTTTGTGTGTAATGTAAATACTCATCACTGTTGCCACTGCCTAAATAGCCTTACAACATGCTTTAAAGATACAAATTATTTTTTTCTGTATTCTCTCTATATGAGTCATACTTCCTCTTTAATGACAGCCTGCACTGTAATAGTCATTCATGAGATTTTTTCATCAAACTTTCAGTCCGTTTACCAGTATAATAATCAGATATTTTCAAGAAAAGTATGTCCAGCTGTTTTAGATGTGGTTCTCCTCCAAATCTTTAAACATTTATCAAAATAGATAATGAGAGAATAAATATAAATAAAGAGAAGATTACAGCAGGAGATGATGAGAATAGTGGGACACTTATTCAGCATCTTGCAAACACTATTCATAAAACTTAAAAGACAGTAAAACTTACATTAGGAAATGTTGATGTGTAGCCAGTCTTGTTAGAATAATAAAAACATTATTTGATATTTGATAAAATCACTTCCATATGTTTTCTTCAAATAGCATATTATCCTTAAAATGTTCTCCAATCTCTTATTTTTAAACTAACTTTTAAACAATAATAGCCATCTTTCATTGATTACCTATTAATTGCAAAAAAAAAAAGTTTCTACATTATGGTTTTAAAACTTCAAAATGTACTTGCAAGTTATTTTCATATCCATATTTTTGATGAGAAACCAGAGGAGAGGCTCAGGGAATTTAACTTATTCAGAGTATTAGAGCTGGAAGAAGAAGAGATAGGATTATTTCATCTTGCATGTCCTTTACAACATTAAGACTCTGACTCCAATTGCACATAGGCAAGTGAAAGAAGCTTAGTTTTTAGACATAGATGTCTTTGTACAGAATACTGAATGCAAATTAAAAAATTGAAGTCAAAGGGGTTGCTCTTACCTCCAACTCCAGATTGGCCTTAAAGATGAACTAATAAGTGAGTCATGTTTACTTAACATTTTTTTCTGTTCATCATATTAATAGTAGCAAAAATAATAATGACCATCATCATTGATTGACAGCAAAGTACTTTGAATTTATTATCTCCTCAATACCTTCATGAGGTTAATACTATTATTGTTGCAATTTACAGATAAAGATCCCCAAGCATCGTATAATTTTTCCAAAGTCAGTTTACTAGTAAGTGATTGAGAGAGATATGTATCTAAATATGTCTGATTCTGGAAACTGGCCCTTAAAATATTTTTGTGTGACTATAAATTGTATATTCAATAACATCTCATGATACACAGAATAACAATACTCTTCAACCAAAATACCACACTAATTGTGATACTATGAGAAGACAGAAGAAGCATGAATAAGATATTTCTATTTATAAATTTGAGCATCACACTATCTTTCATCTAGTTGAGGAAACAGTCCAGAACAATTAAATGGCCCACATTAGTATCTACCAATCTGCCATCAGTGCTTACCCCCATGGGGAAGAATCATGTGTGCCTTGATGTGTGTGGACTTAAAACAGATATCAAAATTGTAATGCATTGTCAAAGTATTCACTACTCTGACACAGCTTTTTAGATAAATTAGACATATATCCTAAGTCCTTAGCAAAAAAAAAAATAAAAAAAATAAAAAAAATCACCTTCCTCTATGAAAATGACATGTTATTATTAGTGTGTTTCAGGAATATGTCTTAAAAACAAATAAATCTATTGATTATTCAGAGTTCTATTATTAAGGCAAGGCCAATATTCATAATACAGAATCATGAATTTTAGCCAAAATTCTTTACATCCAAGTAGGTATTACCAAGCAACTGTCAACCACAGATCAGTTTGTGTGAGTTATTTATTCTTCTTATTTTGTGGTCAACATATGACAGGCAGTTCATTCGGGGCTGCTCCAAGCCAAACATTGCTTTGAAGCAATGATGACAGTTATTGTGGCAGGAACAGATGACTAGTAACTCAGCCCACAAATTTCCCAAACAGAATCTCTTCCAAAAGCAGTTTTTACCAAGTCTGAACAAAGTTATTGTTGACTCTTCTGAATCTGCCCATCAGCATTCCTGCAGATCTGAGAAGAGGTCATGCTATCCTCCACAAGCCAGAATTTCAAGTCTTAAATATTCATGGCAACATGTCCTCTTCCCTTGGAATCTAAAATAGACGTGTAATCTCAGTTTAATAAGCAATCCAAAAATCTGCGTTTTAGAAACTTGTCAATAATGTCAATCTTGATTTGTTTTTGTTTTCTCCTTCCTTTAAGACCTAGGTAAACAGTTAATATTGCAGGAGCATTACATGAGGATCATGTAAAGAATTTATTCTTCCAGATTTTCTAATACCAAGACAGTTCCACTGAAAACTCCAAACATGCAGATTATGAATTCTAAATCTGGTCTTGTGGGAAATGTTTTATATTAACTGTACCAGTAAAATCCACTTATAATTTTTATATATATATGGTATGAGATAAGATGAACAAGAACCAGCTCTCTAATAACTTTTTTAGAATAAGCAAGTGGATAGGCAACAGTCATACAAATAGTACAAATTAGCTATAGAAAGAAAACCACTGCATTTATCAAAGTACTAAAGTTTTAAAATAAGACTTTGAAAATAGCCTCCCTGCGCCAGACCCAGTGGCTCACACCTGTAATCCTAGCCAAGGTGAGTGGATTGCTTGAGTCCAGGAGTTCAAGACCAGCCTGGGCAGCATGGTGAAACCCCATCTCTACAAAACATACAAAAATTAGCCAGTCATGGTGGTGTGCACATGTGATCCGAGCTACTCGGGAGGCTGATGTAGAAGGATCTCCTGAGCTCGGGAGGTTGAGGTTACAATGAGCTGAAATCACGCCACTGCACTCCAGCCAAGACAACAGAGTGAGATCCTGTATCAAAAGAAAAAAAAAAAAAAGAATGAAAGAAAAATTAGGCTCACCAGGCAAGCTCTCAACATGTCATCATCATTAAGTATGTACTTATTTAAGTTTGTCAGGGATTTTTGAGAGCATATCTTTCTAGCTGAATTAAAAAAATTATCAATAGAATTTATATGTAGTACTGATGCAGAGGTAGAAGAACATTTGTTCTAGGGTAATAGCATCAGCAAAGAGGTAAAAATACAGTTCTGAGGCTGGCTTGGCTGGGAAATGTGCCAAAACGAAAGTTTCTTACCCATTAGGTTGGGTTAGAAAAAAAAAGGGACCAGAATAAAATATTTGGAGAAAATTCTGCAGGTTAGCATATTTTAAAGCATGTTCTATTCAACATTAGCCCTCAGGATGCTTCATGGTGGGGGAAAAAAAAGAAAGAGAGAAATCAATGAAAAATGTTGTCTTTCTCTTAAGATTTATAAAGTATTTTAGCATATTAATTTTTGTTGTTGCTTTTTAAACATTCCTTTTTTTTTTTTAATAGAGATGATGTCACACTATGTTGTCCAGGCTGGTCTCGAACTCCTGAGCTCAAGTGAACCTCTGGCCTTGGCCTCCCAAAGTGCTAGGTGCTTACTGACATAGCAACCACACCTGGCCTGTTATATTATAAATTAAAAAAAAAATTGTCGATATAGTTTCACCCGGTTCAATGGACTGAATGTTTTTGTACCCTAAAAGCTCCTGTGTTGAAGTCCTTTCCCCCAGTGTGACGGTATTAGGAGGCAGAGCCTTTGTGTGGTAATTAGGTCATGAATGTAGACCCTTATGAATTAGTGCTCTTATAAAAGGGACCCCAGAGAGCTCTCTAGCCCCCTTCCACCATATGAAGACACAGCAAGACTGCTATCTGTGAACCAGAAAGTGAACTCCTACCAGACACTGAATTGGCAGACACCTTGATCTTTGAATTCCCGGCTCAAGTGGCAGGGAAGGGAATGTAAATTGTGGTTAGACAATTTCAGGAAAAACTTTCTTATAGATAGCCTGAACTACTTCATTGTCCTTCTGCTACATTCCCTTGACAAAATTCCAATAGTGGGTAAAGCCTACTACCTGCTTTCTCCAAATTGAGTCAACAGATTAATTATGCAGTAGAATACAGATGGTCTTTAATTTAAAGTGGTGGACTTAATAATAGGTTTATCAGGATATAACCCCATCAGAGCACAAGAAGCTTCTTATGAACAACAAGGTTTCTATGAATATGTATCACTTTTGCACCATCATGAAGTTGAAAAATCATTAGTAGAAACACTGTAAGTCAGAGACCATCTGCTCTGTTCCCAGCATTAGATGCATTTTAACTTATACTACTTTTGGACTTAAGATGTGTTTATTGGGACATAACCTGATGTAAGTGGAGATGCACCTGTAGTTTAAAATGACATGTATAATAGAGAAGCCCTTTACATGCTCAGGAATTTTATTAACGTTGCTTTTGTTTTCCATGGTTATTTCATGCATTCTCCACTCTCCTCAAACCTCCAAGCATATTTTTTCCTCCTCAGTCTCAAGAGATGAGAAAATGGAAGCCATCAAAATGGAAATGACTTCAAGTTCATTCAACAAATCTACTTATGCTATGAATTTTTCTTTTCTCCTTCTATTCTGTTAAAATAAAACATTTCTTCTGTGTTTCTTCTGTCCAGGATCAATTCCTCCACCTGTGCTTTGAATTTTATCCTCCTCTCATGAATTCAGGAATTCTGATACATCAGTTCTCCTCTCCCTTCTCTTTACCTTCATCTTCACCCTTTCCACTGACTCCATCATTCAACAGACCAAAGTTTCCAACATTTAAAATAAAAACCTTGTTCTGCCCCAGCCTAAATATGAAGCACATTCAACTTCCACACCTGACCCTCAACAGCCAGACCTTCAAGAGCAAACACTTGCAAACCCTCTGTCTGTCTTCATTTTCTTACACGTCTCTCAAATGTATTGTAATCCAGTGTCTTCCACTGCACGTGCCCTGCTCAAACAGCATCATCAATGATTTGAACATTCTAGAATCTTTACTTTGTTTGACCTCTCTTCATCCCTTGATGTAGCAAATGGTTCTCTCTTACACGGAAATTGCTCTTCCTGTGACTCGCTCTTCTCTGCTTCCTTTGGCTATTTATTGTTCATCTCATTTATAGGTTTTTATTACTCAACCCATTTCTTAAAAACTGATGGTCCTCAAATTTCCTTCTCAGGCCCTCTGGTCTTCTCACTCCACATAGTCTCTCTGTTCATTTCATCTACTTCTATCACTTCTATCACCATCTCTATTTGTGAATATCTGAGTCAGTTCAAGCTGCTATAATAGACTACCATAGACTGAGCACGTTAAACAATAACCATTCCTTTCTCACAGTTTTGGAGGCTGGGAAGTCCAAGATCAGGCACCAGCAGATATTATGTCTGATGAGGGGCTGCTTTCTGTTTAGCAGACATTTGTCTTTTCTTTGTATTCATGCATGGCTGAGAGAGAAATCATCTCTGGTGTCTCTTTTATAAAGGCACCAATCCCATTCATAAGAATTGCACCCTCATGACCTAATTACTTCCCAAAAGTCTCACTTCCTAATATACCATCACATTGAGGGTATTTTAACATATGAATTTGAGGGAGACACAAACATTCAGTCCATAATAATTAATGACCTAAAAATATCTTTTAGCCCAGAATTCTCTGGGAGTTTCAGAACTATGTAACAACTGCTTCCTAGACATCTCTATTAGAGGATCTTGTCAGAATTCCAAATTAGAAATATACAATCCTCTGCAGATCTTTCCAAACTTCTCATACTCCAGGGCTTAACATTTCAATAAAAACTACTATTGTGCATCCAGTTTCCCCAGTCAGCTTGTACCATGTACAACTTCACACATTATACTTCAGTACATTCACCTCTTTCTCTTCTTCCAACAAGCCAAACCTATCTCCACCGGAAGGCCTTTACAATTGTGCATTTTATGAGGAATGCTCTTTTACCAATTCTTCCTACAGCTAGAATGTTCTCCTTTATCATTACCTGAAATGTGTTCTTAGCATTTCCTGTCCCCCTAATTAGCATCACATGTCACTTTGCACCTCATTATGCTATTTGGTCTCCTTACAGCCTTTATCACAGGTGTTTGTTTACTTGTTTGTCTCCTCCACTAAAAGGTCAGGTCTCTTAGAGATTATGCCTATCTGAATCACCACTGTATCATCTGCATTTAGCACTGTCATGGTGACATAATAGAAACTTAATAATATAGTTTTAATAAACTTATTAGATATTTCCCTAGGCTGAAATGCAGAAGGCTACACAGGTAACCCAGGAAAGGCTACTCAAAGTTATAAACAGAAACATATCTACAGCTAATAATCCTTGACAGTAAATATACCATTGGACAACATAGTAAGATCTCATGGCTACAAAAAAATAAACAAAATTATCTGGATATGGTGGCACGTATCTAGTTCTAGCTACTCAGGAGGTTGAGGTGGGAGGATCACTTGAGCCAGGGAGGTAGATGGTGCAATGAGCCGAGATCATGACACTGTGCTCCGGCCTGAGAAACAGAGTGAGACCCTGTCTCAAAAAAAAAAAAAAAAAAATATATATATATATATATACACACACACACACACACACACACACACACACACACACACACACACCCCACTGGAATATTGTATTGTGCAGTGAGATCTTTTACTAATTTATTTAATTAAATCAATTAAATTACCTTTTGCTGAAAGGAAAAATAAGAAAATTGGGTTATTTAATTTTATTTTTCATACACATAGGGATAATCCCAAAAGTCAAGAAGAGGAAATAAAATGGATACTTCTACAACTCACTTCATTTTATAAACTTGATGCTTCATTTGAATTTTGTTGAGCGCTGTAGGGATAAACTGACAGACTAAGTAACCTACATTTAATTTTATAATTAAAAATAAAGGAATGGGTTAAAAAGTGTTCTAATTCTGAAACTCTACATCTACATTTATGCTCGCCTTTTGGTAGTACTTTCTTTTTTCCTGCTTACATAATCAACTGTCTTTAATATGTTTAGGAGGAACAAGATTAAGATTATCAAGTTATATTATAAATTTAAAAAACTCTTTACATAGCATTTGCATTATATTAGTTATCATAAATAATCTATTTTTAAATTTGTATTTTAAAAAATTTCGGTTAGTTAAATTTTCTCCAGCAATGGGACTGGAAAAGGAACAAAGAAAACTGTAACTGGTTGTGATCAATTAGTTGCAAATGCTACTACACTTGGACCAGCCTATTATAAGTAATCTACAGATAATTTAAAGAATACAGGAGGATGTACATAGGTTATATGAAAATACCTCATCTTTTATATCAGGGACTTGAGCATCTACAGATTTCAATACAATCCCCCACAGATGTTAGAGGAACAACTGTACCACAGGCGGGGAAGCTTAAACAACAGAAATTTATTTTGTCACATATCTGGAGGCTAGAAATCGAAGATCAAGGTGCTGGCAAAGTTGGTTGCCTCTGAGGCCTCACTCTCCTTGGTTTGCAGGAGACGGTCCTCTTGTTGCTTCTTCTCAGGATTATCTTCTGTGTATAGGAGTCGTTAGTGTCTCTTTCTCGTCTTATATGGACACCAGTCATATTGATTTAGAACTCCACCCTAATGGGATCATTTTAGTTTAACCACCTCTTTAAAGACATTATCTCCAAAAATGGTTGCAGTCTGAGGTATTGAGATTTCGGGACTTCAGCATATCAATTTTGGAGGGACTTGATTCAGTCATGATAAATACTATAAGCAAATGTAAAAAGAAGGATAGTGAAGACTCTTACAACTTTATTGGCTACTTAGATATTAGCATATTAATTTATTCCCTATTCTAAAAGTAGAGGCAAAAATTGCGGACCTATTATAACAATTAGGTTTTGGATATAGCACCTGAAGTAAATACAAGATATGTGAATAGGACTTTGAAGAAGAAGCTGAAACGGAGAAGAAAGTGGTGAAGGAAATTTCAAAAGAAGGATCCTTGCACCTTGGAAACTGATTGTGAATTATGGTAAAAACCACTCAAAGACAACTTGTAGTTTTTGAATTCACATAACTAGGTGCTTAATGGGATATTTATAGAATTATGAAATAAGTGAAGAAGTACAGCTGTGGGGAGAAAGATATTCTATTTCAGACAAATTCAGATTGAGGCACCAAATGATGATTTCTAATAGTCTATTAGAAATGAAAGATCTGGCTGGGTGCAGTGGCTCATGCCTGTAATCTCAGCACTTTGGGAGGCTGAGGTGGTGAATCACTTGAGGTCAGAAGTTCGAGACCAGCCTGGCCAACATGGTGAAACCCCGTCTCTACTAAAAATACAAAAAATTAGCGGGGCATGGTGGTGCAAACCTGTAATACCCAGGCTACTGTCAGGGATAGAGGTGTAATACAACGGAGAATACCACTTGATACACCATGTGGAAGGTGGAGGTTGCAGTGAGCCAGTGCTGTTGTTCTCCAGCCTGGGCAACAGAGTACGACAGACAGACCGACAGACAGACAGACAGACATGAAAGTAAAGAAATGACAGAGTTTGCAAAAGTGTAATTACCAGAGCCAAAGGCTGCAATTCATCATCTTCAATGAGTATGATGGAGTTCACAGGAAAATGAGGTATGGATGGAGTAAAGGACCAAAGGCAAGCATGTATCAGTTACCTTGTACCAGAAACTTTATGTACAATATCTCTCATTCTGAAGGTAGATACATTTCTTTTTTTCTGTGCATTAGGGTCAGGATTAAAATGTAGCCCTTTTATCTTTTCATATCCTGCTATATGTAAATAATTTATAGCAAATTATCTAGACAGAACTTAAAAATATGGAAGTCAAAACAGTACTGAAGGGAAAATATAATTGGTAACAAATGACAAATAAATAGGTAGACAATTGGACAGATAGATCAATCTACTGTGAAAACAAAATCTTACATTTGTCAACATCACATATGGGCCATCAATAGGAGAAGATTTCCATGATCATTCATGGAATTCATGATTACTCAAAATTGATTGTCCCAACTGAAAACTTTTTATCCTAGAACAAAATAGTCAACTGTACTTTTGATAAGGATTTACCTCTTATTCTTGTGTTCCATTTATTTTATTTATTCATTCCAATTAATTCATTTTAGTGCCCTGTACTTTCCTTTGTAATTAATGAAACCTAGGGTCTCCCTATCACGAGTTTGTGAAGGTAGGATAGACAGCTAGAATGATAATCAGATAGCAATATTTTTTTCTTCAACTTTTATTTTAAGTTCTGAGTACATGTGCAGGATGTGCAGGTTTGTTACATAGGTAAACGTGTGTCATAGTGGTTTGTTACACAGATGAACCCATCACCTAGGTATTAAGCCCAGCATCCATTAAGCTATTCTTCATGATGCTCTCTCCCCACCCCACCACACCACAGGCCCCAGTGTGTGACAACTGTGTTTAAAAAAAAAAAAAAAGTAAGAAAATTCCTCATTAAGAATACCACATAGCTCATTTTAATTTGATATTTCTTTTTTATTTTTACTTTTGTCTTTTTTTGAGACAGAGTCTCACTCTGTCACCCAGACTGGAATGCATTGGCACAATCTTGGCTCACTGCAACCTCCACCTCCCAGGTTCAAGCGATTCTCCTGCCTCAGCCTACCAAGTAGCTGGGATCACAGGGGCCAGTCACTATGCCTAGCTAATTTTTGTATTTTCAGTATAGACAAGGTTTCACCATGTTGGCCAGACTGAACACATGGTGAAACTTTGTCCAGACTGAACACCATGTTGGCCAGACTGAACTCCTGACCTCAAGCTATCTGCCTGCCTCAGCCTCCCAAAGTGCTGGCATTACAGGTGTGAGCTGCTGCGTCTGGCCTAATTTTATATTTATTTTAATAAAAACATTTTTTGGCTATTTACTATGCTTTAAACGTTAGGTTGAAGGCTATAATATGAAAATTAGTAGGAAATGGACCCTCCTGTAAAATGGTCTGAAGTGGGAGAAACAGACCGATGGTCATAAACAGTGTGGTAAGAGTTGTTCTGCAGGCAAGCACAGAGAAGTCTGGAAGCAGGGAGCCCACTCGGGGGAATCAAAGGTTTCTCGAAGGAGATGACTTGGATGATCCTTGCAAAATAATTAGGAGTTCACTGGATTACAGTCCTTTTGGTGCAAAGATTTTGATCCCAAACAGTTAGACCACAATGTGTATGGACATTTGAATTAGGCATGAGCCAAATAGGCATTAGTCAGACCATCGGTATTGCTGGAACATTGTAGGAAAGTGGGAAGAGATAAAGCCAGGGAGGTAAAAATGATCAGATAATGAAGAACATCGAACACCATGCTAAAGAGTTTATTTTTACCTTATTCTGAAGATTAGGAGAGCCATTGAAGAATTTTAAGTAAGAGATAAAACATGACCAGATTTATATTTAAGAAATATGCTTAGCAAAAGAACATGTTGATTTTGAATTGTTTCCAAATATTAAAGAATTTCATTAAAATAGATTAAGCAAACAGTGTAATGAATTTGCTCTGAGTAAATCTTTTTAAAGTAACATTGTGATTCTAAAATCACACACCATTTTTATTTCAGTTTTGTGCTATATTAATTCTCTTTTGGTATTTTTATTAAAATAGTTGTATGACTCATTTAAGGAGTTTTTATGAAATTTTTAAAAACTTTAAATCTCTCCATTAATAAATTCTGTAAGAAACTTGCATGCCAATCGATCAATATCCTCAATTGATAACTGGCTCTATTTCAGTGAATTTGTTAAATAATTTTATATCTAAATAAATTCATACAAATGGCACTGGCAAGAATGGCTGCTGTAACACAAACCAGTGTTATCCAAGGAGCTTCCACCTCTACTGCTATAACTGTAACCTGGGGTCCCTGGACCACCAGAAGCTTGATGTCAGATGGGAGGCAGACATGTGCAAAAAAAGAGTTTACTTGCATGCAACAGACAGGCTTATACTGTAAATATTTAAAGAGGAGGAAGACAGACATTTTATCTCAGACTGGGAATTAGAGCATCCCTGGGGAATCTTTTTAACTAGATTAATGAATCAAAGAACATTTCATCTACCAAATTTTAGAAAAAAATCTTTAACAATAAAGACAGAATTCCTATCTATTGAATATAAATCTCTGTTCATGGATTTTGGAAATTTCCAGATGAATCATATGTTTAGATGTTATAAGGACAACATATTTATCTTTTTTCTCATATGGAATATAATGGTCTATATTTAGGAAAACAAATAAATAGAAGGAGAGTTGTGTCTATGCTCCTTTAGAAAGTTACAGTTTTTAATTTTTGCTTTGGCATGTTATCAAAAGAAATGTAGGAATTTCCAGAAGTAATTGTTCATTTATCACCATTCCATTTTGGTTAGTATAAGTCCTGGGGAAAATATGTGCAATTGATTGAGTTAATTGTTTCCATTTGAAAACCAAGACAGGATATCTCAGCCAGATGCCAGTTCAGGTACAGTGTTACTGATGGAACGGCTAAATGTAATAGTGGCTTTATTAGGCTAGTGAAAGAATAAGTTTTAAATTTTACTATAAATGACAGTGCAGTTTCACTGATTTTATTACGAATATTTAAATCTGATTGAACAAATGTGTAGCTCCAATTGGTAATGGGTCTGGAAGAGGATGAGAAAAGCCAGCAAGAAAGAGGGAGTAGGCCAAAATTTAAGAAGGTCCAAAGAAACTGGAATGTTAACATGTGAATAAAGCTCACTAAATTTAATAACATTTCCACTGTTTTTGAAGTAATATATTTCATTATATCCATATTGACAAGTAGACGAAAATACATTTCAAGAAATAGGTCTCTTCATTTCCACAATTTATCAGGATAATATTATCTTGTAAATAAATAGGACAGTATTGGCTTGAGGGCTTTAGCTTAGCCAGATACAAAGTAATAATTGAAGAACTCTTTTTTTTTAGACATAGTCTCCTTCCTTGTCGTGGAATCTGGAGTACAGTGGCGTGATCTCACTGCAGCCTCCACCTCCCAGGTTCAAGCGATTCTTCTGCCTCAGTCTCCCGAGTAGCTGGAATTACAGGTGCCCACCACCACATCTGGCTAATTTTTGTATTTCTTTTAGTAGAGAGAGGGTTTCACCATGTTGGCCAGGCTGGCCCCAAACTCCTGACTGCAAGTGATCCGCTCACCTCAGTCTCCCAAAGTGCTAAGATTACAGGCATGAAGCCATTGTGCCTGGCCTGAAGAGCTCTCCTAATACATAGATAAAGATATATTTCTGTACTTAAGCTAATTCAAATGTAAGGATCGTGTTTACTTATAAAAGCCAAAATATAAAAATTCTTCCATCTTTTTTAGGCATACATTACTGTGTTTAAACAGACTTCAGTATAAAGAAGTTACTTTTAAACACTTTTGTTATTCGAGAAGATGGAAAAAATAATAACCAGCAAGAGAATCTATAAAGATGATTTATTTTATTTTATTTTATTTTTGTTTTGAGACAGCGTCTCGCTCTGTCACCAGGCTGGAGCGCAGTGGCGTGATCTCGGCTCACTGCAACCTCTGCCTCAAGGCAGAATCATTCAAGCGATTCTCCTGCCTCAGCCTGCTGAGTACCTAGGACTACAGGCGCATGCCACCACGCCCAGCTAATTTTTGTATTTTTAGTACAGGCGTGGTTTCACCATGTTGGCCAGGATGGTCTTGATCTCTTGACTTCATGATCCGCCCACCTCGGCCTCCCAAACTGGTAAAGATGACTTTCTATGTTACTAATGAATCCTTCTTTTTAAAAATTATCTCTTTGTTAATTACTCTGTATGTATGTTTTGAGGAGCTGTACCTGGGTTAAGAAAATATCAGGGAATCTGGGGCCAAGGGCTACAGTTTAGGGAGAAGTGGAGAATCCCACAGTAATTTAAGTGTCCCCTTTTACAAGGAGGCTCCACAAGAAGTAGCTTTCATGAGATGTGTTTTCCTATCACAGAAGACCAGGCAGTCTGAAAGGAGAACCTGCATGAGAAAATTAGGGTGATGACATCCCATGCCGTAGCTTTCGTGGAATAACTGTTTCTACCCACTTTGTAATCATAGCACAGGGAAAAACAGAATACTCTTAGTTCATATGTCTTCCTAAGAAAAGAACTGTGGCAGGAGAATCGGAAGCCAGGAGAAGAATGCAACTTACTGCTCTACTCCATGAGGAGCTCACAAACCTGGAGGCTTCCAAGCACAGCCACTAGATCTGTGGATTATAGCAGACCAGAACATTGTCTCCTAGCCAGCAGGTGATAGAATTCATTTTTAACCTTTCACCACCTGGGTAAAATGTTACCCAGATATGAGTAAGGAAATAAAAATAAATTCTTAGGTGATCCAAGAACACATTTAAAGGAAATTATCAAATAACAAAGAAGAGGTTTTAAAACTTAAAAACAACAACATGATTTTTGAATATTAAAAAAAGGTTAACAGAGGAAGTAAAAAAAACAGATTGCTAAAAACAAGTGATCAATTTGGAAAATCAAACGTCAGATTCCTTAAATGACAAAGAAAAGAGATAGGTGGAAGGTGCAACGACAGTATGGCAGTAGTGGGTTGAATTAGCCTATTAAAATACCAGATTGCATTCAAAAAAGAAACAAAATTTAGCTATGTGCTTTTTACAAAGAGTGAAACAAAAACTAAATTACATAGACAGACGGTTCAACATAATAAAATGACTACACAGGAGACGGCTAAACATAATGAGATGACTACACATGTTTTAAACAAACGATATATTAAAAATCAGATAAGTGAGATATAATACCAAAACCATTAAATGAGCCCCCCCACAATGTATATTTATCATGATAAAGACTGGATTCAGGACTTCCAGTTTTAGCTCCAAGGTATAAAGAGCTTGGAAGTTGTCACTCCTATCTATCCTTCAACAAGAAAAAGTTGGATAAAATGAAAATCAGTGACTTTTTAAGCCCTGTCAAAGAACTAAGTTTGCCATGCAAACCTCTACCGTGGAGTCTGGAGAGACGAAAATTCGGTCTGAGCTGAGATCTGCTTACCTAGAGTGGAGCTATTAAAAATATAAACTGCTAAGGACACTTAAATGGTAATTTTGACAATTTACTAGAGACTGAGTAGACTAACGTGACAAGGTGATATTGCTGGGGGCTCCATACTTCATGAGCTTTTCTTCCCTGAACTCTACCAGGTTCTCGCAATGAAGACTGGAGAAAGATCCTCCTTGCTCTGGCAAGGGGAGGGGAAAAGTGATCACTGTGGAATATGGGTTTCTCCATAACAAAGACCTACTCTCCAGGGAAAAGACCTTGTTCCTGAGCTGTAGAGAAAGAGCGTTCCTCTTACTCCAGCCTACTCTAGCTTTTCTGTCTCAGCTAAGAAGGGAAGTCATACAAGAGGAAACCCTTGTGAAGCTCACAAGCCAGAGACACAGGCCCCAATGAAAGACTAAGATTTAATTAGGAGATTACAGAATGCTTTTCTTTACCTACCTTATCACTGCACCCAAAGAAGTCTTGTATCATAGTGAATTACAGCTGAGAAACAGACTCTAAGGAAGGGTACAGTAGTTCCCCTTTATGTACAGGGGATTCCTTCCCAGACCCCCAGTGGATGCTTGAAATCATGCATGATACTGAACCCTATCCATACTGTGTTTTTCCCTATGCGTACACGCGTATGAGAAAATTTAATTTAAAAATTAAGCAAAGTAGAAGGTTAATGACTATTATAATAAAACAGTAATTCAAACAAAATAATGTCATAAAAGTTACGCAAAATGTGGCCTCTCACTCTCTCAAAATATCTTATTCTACTATATTCACCTATTTTTGGACTATAGTTGATGGCAGGTAAATGAAATTGCAGAAAACAAAACTGTGCATTACAAGGGACTGCTATAAGCCCAAAGTCAAGAAGGAAGTCAAAAGTAAAAACACTCAAGCCAAGCTTTGGCACCTATAGCTACAGCAAATATAAATAAAGCCCAGCTCCTAACCAGATTAACATGAAACTTTATTCTAAAGGCCTACTTGTCTCTGTTCCTATAACCAATAAAACGTGTTCAGCATTCGACAAAAAATTACAAGGTACAACCAAAAGCAAGAAAAAATAACAGTCTCAGATATAATACACATGTCACAATCATCAAACAGGGAATTTAAAATAACTATGATTACTGTAGTAAAGGCTCTAACAGGAAAAGTAGCAACATGCAACATCAAATGGGTAACGTAAGTGAAAGATGACAAGTCTCAGGAAGGATAAAAAGAAAATGTGGAAATTTGACAATATTGCAATAAAAATGAAGAATGTCTTTGATAAGCTCATTAGTCGATTGGACAAATAGATTACATAAAATAATTAAAACAATCACAAATGTTTATGCATCACACACTATAACTAAAGTATAATAAAAAGTTCTATAAGGAAAAAAAGAAGTACACAATTCAACAAAAGTAGTGAAAGATTTTACCATGCTTCTTTCAAATTAAGCAGACAATAAAAAGTGAAAGATACAGAATTTTAATGACACAAGTAACATGACATATAATAATTGAGATAATTTTATAATTGGTTAAAAAGAAAATAAATTTAAAAAAATAAAATAATCCATAGATAATCTTATCAAAACCCCCAATTATTTGCCCCTACCATAGGTGACAGTAGCTATTTATAAGGCCACAATGAATAATTCAACTGCTTCCATGCAAGGGAATCCATATAGCCCTGATTTTTAAGCCAAAATGCAGTAAACTAGAAGTTGACTATAAATAACTGGAAACATAACACAAACACATAAACTCCTCTACTTGCAAAATTAAAACATACTTCCAAATGAAGTATTTGAAACTTGAGTTGAAGAGCTTATTAAAACTAGAAACATAAACTTTAGAAAGTAATCACGAATATTTATATTTCAAAGTATTGGACTTAATCCAAAGCAGTATTGAAAAGAAAATGTGTAACTATAAATGCATTTATTATAACACAATAATATTTTAAATAAATGGTTTAAGCATTCAATCAAATATATGATTTTTAAAAGGTTATTTCCTTTTAAATACAAAAGGAAACAAAATCAAAAGCAAAAATTAATTAAAATAAATAACAAATTATGCAAAACAAGTAAAATAACTTCTGGTCAAGTCTAATCAAAACAAAAAGTATTAGAAACGTTATTAGTAAAAAGAAAAGAAACATGAAAGTATAAAGATAAAGAATAAGTTTAAAAGCAATCGGATGACATTCAAGGAGATATGTAAATGATCAAAATGGACTCAAGAAGACAAAAAAACACAAAATATCAATATTCATAGAATGTATTAATAGATTTTCTATTGCAAAGGTTGAGAAACTTTTTTCTGTAAATGGTAGATAATGAATATTTGAGACTTTGCCAGCAGTGCTGTCTCTGTGGCAAATACTCACCTCCCACATTGCAGCATGAAACCAGTCAGGGGCAATTCATGGGTATGACTGTAATCCAAAAATACAGGTGGCAGGATGGAATCGGCCTGAGGGTGCTAGGTTACCCACCTGTATCTAATGTCAACTCAGATCCTTGCCACTCTTTTCTAAGGTCTCCTCTGCATTTCAGAAGAGAATCCTGAAATAACGTTTTCCGGAATCCATTTACCAGCGTAGTTGTGGGTTAGCGACTACCAATGAGAGAAACTCACATGTGACATAAACAGTGAAGCACAGGCAGAAGTCATAGTTGTTGAGAGTAGACTGCAGGCAGTCTATCAGTGCTTGTGACTGGATGGGTTGTTTGCCCAAGTCTGGAATTCAGTTAGAAAGCCCATTTGGCTCTTACAACAAGCTACATCCTGTAACTTAGATATTTCCAGTAAAAATAGATATCTTGACCTCCACTTCCATTCCTTTGTTTTCTTTATTAATTTGTTTAGAACTCATGAAAAGAAGAATGGTCCAGTTGGGAGAACACCTCAAGATACTAACAGTTTTTTTAAAAAAAAAAAAAAAAAAAGTTCAAAATTGGCTAGCCATAAGTAGAAAGCTGAAACTGGATCCTTTCCTTACTCCTTATACGAAAATTAATTCAAGATGGATTAGAGACTTAAATGTTAGACCTAAATCCATAAAAACCCTAGAAGAAAACCTAGGTAATACCATTCAGGACATAGGCATGGGCAAGGACTTCATGTCTAAAACACCAAAAGCAATGGCAACAAAAGCCAAATAGACAAATGAGATCTAATTAAACTAAAGAGCTTCTGCACAGCAAAAGAAACTACCATCAGAGTGAACAGGCAACCTACAGAATGGGAGAACATTTTTGCAATCTACTCATCTGACAAAGGGCCAATATCTAGAACCTACAAAGAACTCAATCAAATTTATAAGAAAAAAACAACCCAACCTCATCAAAAAGTGGGCAAAGGATATGAACAGACACTTCTCAAAAGAAGACATTCATACAGCCAACAGACACATGAAAAAATGTTCATCATCACTGGCCATCAGAGAAATGCAAATCAAAACCACAATGAGATACCATCTCACACCAGTTAGAATGGCAATCATTAAAAAATCAGGAAACAACATGTGCCGGAGAGGATGTGGAGAAATAGGAATACTTTTACACTGTTGGTGGGACTGTAAACTAGTTCAACCATTGTGGAAAACAGTGTGGTGATTCCTCAAGGATCTAGAACTAGAAATACCATTTGACCCAGCCATCCCATTACTGGGTATATACCCAAAGGATTATAAGACATGCTGCTACAAAGACACATGCACATGTATGTTTATTGCAGCACTATTCACAACAACAAAGACTTGGAATCAACCCAAATGTCCATCAGTGACAGATTGGATTAAGAAAATGTGGCACATATACACCATGGAACACTATGCAGCCATAAAAAAGGATGAGTTCGTGTCCTTTGTAGGGACATGGATGCAACTGGAAACCATCATTCTCAACAAACTATGGCAAGAACAGAAAACCAAATACCGCATGTTCTCAGTCATAGGTGGGAATTGAACAATGAGATCACTTGGACACAGGAAGGGAAACATCACACACTGGGTCCTATTGTGGGGCGGGGAGGGATAGCATTAGGAGATATACCTAATGTAAATGACGAGTTAATGGGTGCAGCACACCAACATGGCACATGTATACATATGTAACAAACTTGCACATTGTGCACATGTACCCTAGAACTTAAAGTATAATAATAATAATAATAATAAATCTCTACAAGGAGAACTACAAAACACTGTGGAAAAAAATCAGAAATGACACAAATAAATTGAAAAATATTCCATGCTCATAGATTAGAAGAATGAATATAGTTAAATGGCCATTCTGCCCAAAGCAGTGTATATTTTCAATGCTAACCCTATCAAAATACCAACATCATTTTTCACAGATTAGGAAAATCTATTCTAAATTTCAGTTGGAACCAAAAAAGAGCCTGAATAGCCAAAGCAATCCTAAGCAAAAAGAACAAAGCCAGAGGCATCACATTACCTGACTTCAAACAATATTATAAGGCTACAGTAACTGGAACAACATGGTACTGGTACAAAAACAGACACATAGACCAGTGGAACAGAGTAGAGAACCCCAAAATAAACCCTGCACACCTAAAACCATCGAATCTTTGACAAAATCAATAAAAATAAGCAATGGGGAAAGAACTGTTTAATAAATGGCACTACAATAACTGGCTAGCCATATGCAGAAGAAAGGCACTATTTCAACTGGGGAAGTAATAGGTGGCTTGAAGTCTTGTGTCTTGAGAATCATCCCTTTCTTTCTATAGGCAGTTGAAATCATCAGGGCTGACTCCCTGCAGTTTCTTTATTTTCCATGACTTCCCATGATTTTTAAAATTCTCTAATTCCCTGAATTAAATCCCTTTGTGCAAAAAAAAGAAAAAAACCTTCAGTAACTGATAATACTTACAGTGAATATAACATATGAGAATGTTGTATTTACCATAGATATTTTAAAATAGGTACTGTATTTCAAAAGGCAGAAAGTTTTCAGTGCAGATAAAATGAGAAAATATAACTTTAAAAAATTATGTTTATAAGAGGAACAAGAAAAATAAAAACTTAGGAATAAAACCTAGTATAAATAAGCAAAATCTACATCAGTAAAACTGTAAAACTCTATTGAAGAATGTAAAGAAAAACCAAAGTAAATAAAGAGTCATATCATAATCCTAAAGGGAAATGATCAATATTATGAAGATGTTAACACTTTCCAAATTAATCTATAAAGCCATGAAATTATCAATATCATAAGATGTTCACACTTTCCAAATTGATCTATAAAGTCAATGACATCCTCAAACACACCCAAACAAGATTTCTCTGTGGAACTCAAATTTATTATAAGAACACCTGGAAGAGAATACCATAAGAATATGCATAAAAATATTACTTAAAATCGTATTTTTGAAACCATTATACAAGGATTTCTTGACCTCAGCACAGTGGAAATTTGGGGCCAGATAATTCCTCGTTGTGGAAGGCTGTTCTGTGTATTTTGGATGTTAGCAATATTCCCTACCTCCACCAACTAAATGACAGTGGGATCCCATGCCTCAGTTTTAACAACCAAAAATGAATCCAGACATTGCGAATTCTCCTGGGGCAGTGAATGCTCTGTTCCCCCAGCTGAAGTCACTGCCGTGTAGATACAAAAGATCGATGAAACAGGAGAAGGGTCCGGAAATGGTTTCATGTATATATGGAAGTTTAATTTATGACAAAGGTGGCATTTCAAATTAGCATGGAAAAGATGAACTCATCAATAAATGAGCTTGAAATAATCAACTCTACATTTGGAAAAAAAATCGTTAGATCATTTTTCACACCAGCACCAAAATAAAATCCATGTGGATTAGAATCTAACTGTCAAACAACAACTACAACAAACAACTCTTGGGCCCGCAAATTTGCAGAGGCAGAAAAAGTAAAGTGTGTTGTGAAGGTGATCCCGCCACCAGGGAGAGCGCACTCCTCCATTCTCAATTTAGAAACAGTCATGGAGGGTAACGGACAAGGAATAACTTTCAAGAAAGCCCAGCCAGGAACCACAAAGAACCTGGACAAGAAAGTATGTCCCAGAAAGCAGAATCAGCGATTCATCAAGAAAGTTCTCCCAAAGTCAGAAAAGAGAGATCTGGAAATGCAGCCCGCTAGAATTTCAGCATTGCCAAAAACTGGCATTTACCATGTGTTTTCTCATTTTTCTTTTTCCAAATGGGAGTGTTTATTATGGTATTCTGCTCCAATATATTGTAGGTTTTTGTGTGGGGTAGGGGTGGGATAGGGATGAGCAGATAACTTGTTTTTTAAGTTCATGGGTAACTAGATCACAAGGAGCCACATCTGGATTTCATGGAGAGACAGCACATGACCCAGACATCCTGGCACTTTGAACTTGATGGAATTTTCTTGTCTCCCTTGGGGAGGAGATGTGGTAAATTTGTACTGTGCCAGTCTAGCAAACCACAAAATTCTGAGAATCCCCTTCCCTGCAGTTTCAGGTTAGCTTGTGCCACAAGAGGCATTTTGTATGACATTTGGAAGGGAACAGGAAGAAGCAGCCTGATTCTTTGCATGCTCAGGTCCGCGCTGGAGGTCCAGCACTGCTGCAGATCACACATGCAGCGATCCATCTGCTCCCCTCGTTGGTTTGAGGCGGTAGCCAGCCGGCAGGTTCTTCCCCTCCCAACAGATCTCCTCCCTCAGCTTCTCTGGTTGTGGGGTAGGTATGTGTGTGGCTCCATGACAAAGGACTCCAGCTTCTGACAGAGCTCACACTCAGTGTCATAGCTGGCGTCTTCAAGATGTTGAGAAAACAATGCAGGGTTCATCTTGTCCTGGGAGGGTCCAGTTTTGTCTTATTCATTCCCATTTCGTTTTCTTCTGTCTTCCTCTATTATTTGTCCTGCTGACCTCAGGCCCAGCCTCAGGTACCGAAGTAATCGCTGTCTAGCAGCTGCTTAATATAGAAAGCGAATTGCCTATAATAAATCCTATGGTTTATAATGTTCCCTGTGGCTCTGCTCCTCTGATTAAACTCTAATACAGAAGATTAGTATGTTCTGTGGATGAGAAGAATAAAGGCATCTTTGGTGACCAGAGGGCAGACTGTCAGATTCCAGAAACACACCCGCCAGAGCACATAGGGAGGGAGAAGCTTTCGTCAAAGAACATAGTGTAACAAAAAGGAGGTGAGCATGGCTATAAATGGCAGGTTGAAGGGAGAGATGAAAATGCTACCTTATCCTTTAGGTAGGAGGCATGATTGTCTGGTAAGGTAGGAGGCTGGGAGAAGGAAAGTGGGGCTTTTCAGCATAGAGGGCATGTATGAAACAGCCTCTGCACATTGGTTACTTGACTAGAGTATCTATAGAATAATAATACCAAAAGTTTATTGAAGGGATACTGCAGGCATTGTACAGGCACTTTCTATACAAGAACACATTCAATCCTCACCAAACCTTTATGGGTGTGCTATTGTTATTTTATTTTTATGGATGAAAAAACTGAGGTACAGAGAAAATAAGTACCTAGCCTAAAGTAATATTTTCAAAAAACTAGCCAATATTACAAAAAATATCTTATGCTAGAAACCTATAATTCTTGGCACATAAATTTCCAATGGACTATTAGATATTTTCATTCCCATTTTACAGGTAGGCATAATGAGGCCCAAGGAAGTTTAGTATTGTGCCCAGGTTATATACCAAAAATGCTAAATTATGATCTGTTATAAGTGATAATAACACTGCCTACCACAACCCTAAGGATTTATAGTTTTAGACTATTAATACTACATGTAATGAATATTTTATTTGTGTATGTGTACAAATACATACATACACATTTATATAACACCTATATTACATTACATTAATACATTAATGTGTATTACAGATAAAAATCAGAGGCTAAAAGTATATAAAGTGACATGTTAAGTAAACTTGGAAATTGAGGGATGTGATTGTTAATTTTATGTGTCACCTTAAGTACTAAGGGAAATGCATCTTTTTCTTTTTCTTTTTCTTTTTTTTTTTTTTTTTTTTTTTTTTCTTTTTTAAGATGGAGTCTCGCTCTATCTCCCAGGCTGGAGTTCAATGGTGTGATCTTGGCTCACCACAATCTCTGCCTCCCGGGTTCAAGTGATTCTCCTGCCTCAGCCTCCCGAGTAGCTGGGACTACAGGCCCATGCCACCATGCCTGGCTAATTTTTTGTATTTTTAGTAGAGGGGGGTTTCACCATGTTAGCCAGGATGGTCTCGATTTCCTGACCTCATGGTCCGCCCACCTCGACCTCCCAGAGTGCTAGGATCACAGGCATAAGCCACACTCCCGACTGGGCCCTGTGTAGTCAACTTTCCACCCAGTGACAGGTAGATGTCTTCAATGAAAGATAATATAGGAGGATGAGTGTTAGTGATATGGTTGAATGTGTGTCCCGCCCAAATCTCATATTGAATTGTAATCCTCAGTGTTGGAGGTGGTGCCTGGTGGGATGTGATTCGGTCATGGGGGCAGGTTCTCATGAATGGTTTAACACTATCCCCTCGGTGCTGTTCTTGTGATAGTCAGAGAGTGAGTGAGTGAGTGAGTGAGTGAGTGAGTGAGTGAGTTATCTTGAGATCTTGTTGCTTGGAAATTGTGGGCACCTCCCCGCTCTCTCTTAGTTCTGCTCCTGCCATGTAAGATGCCTGTTTCTGCTTTGCCTTCTGCCATGAGTAAAAGCGCCCTGAGGCCTCCCCAAAAGCAAATGCTGCCATGCATCCTGTACAGCCTGTGGAATTATGAGCCAATTAAATCTCTTTTCTTTATAAATTACCCAGTCTCAGGTATTACTTTAGAGCAGTGTGAGAAGGAGCTATTACAGCTGATTTCTGTTCTGGCAGACTGGAAGTTTGGTAGTAAGAGTAGATGGTTCGGCCTTGGTAAGTGACAGCCCATGCTCTGGGGCTCATGCATTTTCCCAACCTCTGCCACCATATTCCATCACATATCCATATGTCAGCATTGGGTTGACTAGTACAGCAGCTGGATGATGTCAACAGGCTGAGTGACTTTGTCTAGCTTGATTAGCGACTCTGTCTTAACAGATACTCTTTGGTGGTCATTAACATGTAATACAGAGATTTTCACATGTTGTACCCACTCTCACATATCCATCCAAATGCTCCTGCTCAAGAATTCCTTATCTCACATCTTTCAATCTTACCTCTCCCAGCTCCCAGCGGGGAGGCAAGCCATTTGCCTCTGATCATGAATCCATGTATTTCTAATTTAGAGCCATTTATCTTTTAACACAAAGTTTATTACCAGGTACTTGCCAAAAGCTCTTTCCATTAGAAAAATTTTCCCTCACATACTAGGGTCCCACACTGGAATCAAGCTTGCCTTTTTCTCCTTCCATTTGGCCTTAAGTATGAGCTGAGAGAGACACACCGTGCAGCAGTGGGGGACGGCAGGGGATCTGAGCTGCATCCTTGGGCAAATAGCTTGTGTCTTTCATTCCTGCTCATGCGTACTCCCCAGATGCACCACTCCCGTCTCACAGTGGATTGTTACTAGGGTCATTTGACATCCTTACATGGTAGAACTGATAGAACTCAGTTTATGAAGGGCAGTTCTGGCCCCATGGTCACCTGAGTAGGTACTCGATTTTTACTAGAGCACAGTGATACACCAAAGGCTACGTTTGGAAAGGCATGTAATTATTCACTGAAGATGACATGGCCTTGCTACAGAGCCCTAAGGGTCTATGTTATGATTTCGTCATTGGGATTCTCCATAAACTCATCACAGCGTATTTCACTACTGATACATTAAACATCACAGGTTCTGTCAGGAGGAACATTACAGTTTTGTTTTTTTTTAAGAGAGGATAGGCTCTGCTACAGAGCCCTCTTCTGCTTGGGTCCTATTCAAAGGTGGAAGACTTTTGTGTTACCTGGTATAAAAGAGCAGTATTCCAAGATGTGCACATGGTGCTTTCTTAACACAAATGGGCCTACCTAGTATTGTCCTTCCTTCTTTGTAGTAGGAAATACAGAATGCAATAATTTATCTTTTAATATGGAGAGTAAAGGATCACAGCGGGCGCAGTGACTCACGCCTGTAATCCCTGCACTTTCAGAGGCCGAGGCAGGCGGATCACGAGGTCAGGAGATCGAGACCATCCTGGCTAACACGGTGAAACCCCGTCTCTGCTAAAAATACAAAAAGTTAGCCAGGCATGGTGGCGGGCGCCTGTAGTCCCAGATACTCAGGAGGCTGAGGCAGGAGAATGGCATGAACCTGGGAGGCGGAGCTTGCAGTGAGCCGAGATAGCGCCACTGCACTACAGCCTGGGAGACAGAGAGACACTCCACCTCAACAAAAAAGTAAATTAATTAACTTTAAAAAAAAATGGATTGCTTGACTCCTAAAAGTTTTACTGATGTGATGGCTCGCTGAATCACTGTGAGTTTATTTACCACTGTTTGCAACACATAGCTCTTACCAAGGACTCCAATCCACTAGGCCCTTCTTGCTCATCCAGTCCAATCAAAATAATGGCGTCAATACAGTGAATCTGTATGATGTGTGGAATATCCAGAGGATTTAGATCACCTTAGACTATAACAGTGCAAAAGAGTCATCATAATCAAGGGACAAAAGTATACCTGTCTATTCCAAGTAAATGCAAAGTGTCTATGATACTCTTTTCAGATAAGAATAGAGGAGAACACATTCATCAACACAATGGCCACATATCATGCACCTGCTATGCTACTTTAGCAACAATAAGCACATCTGGCCCAGCAGCTGCAACTGGGACTACTACTTGGTTGACTTTGCAGTAGTCCACTGTCATCCTCCAGCCAGGCAGCACATGATCCAGCTCTGAAATCACATTTTAGCATCTGCTTGTTTGAACACTTCTTGGCACTCACTGCTGCAATTTGGCTTCCATGTGAATCAGACTCTGAGAAGATTAGATTGCCAGACATTTATTAAGAATTGCTCTTAGAATTTCACAACTGTAGAAGAGTTATAAAAGAAACAGAATTTCAGAGAAGGAAAATGCTATCCCAATAAAAGCTTCTGTGGATTTCATGGAGAGATATGGAGCTGGGATGACCTTCTGAAGTTGTCCTGAGTTGAGCAGAGGGGACTAGGTCTTTACATCCCTATGCTGGATGCAGGCTAACCCTGGAAGTAAGTGTAATCTTGAGTGAGCCAATTTTCTTCAGCTTAGAAAATTCCCATAGAGGGTTGACAATTAAGAAACATCTTCCAGGAGCATTTCCAGCATCTGAGACAGTAATTCCTTCATGTGTTAAGGGAGATATGGGCTTCTCATATCTGAGAGCACCCACCACTATTAGATGACAGTAGGTGGGGGACAGTTCTGGGCTTTTTTGTTGTTCCATTGCTCAACTTGTCTATTCTTGCACGAATATCAAATTGTTCTAATTACTATAGCTTTATAATAGGTCTTGATATTTGATAGGGTCTGGCATTGTTTTCTTTCTTCAATGTTGCATTAGCAATATTGGTCTTCTCTAATAAGTTTATCAATTTTAACTTTTTAAAAAACCTGCTGGAATTTTGGTTATGATTGCATTGAATCTACACATTGTCTGGAGAAAATTGACATCTTTATACTATGCCTCCCAATATCATACCTTCCAATAATCATGAATCATCTCTCCATTTATTTAGTCTTCTTTAAACTTAATAAGAATTCTAACTTCTAGTATATTTTGAACATATTTTGATACATTTTTTCCTTGATATTTGACGTTTGTTGATGCTAGTGTAATGATACCAATTTTTTCATTTCACTTTTTTGTTGTTTTGTTACTAGAATGTTTGTGAATTGAACATATATCCAATAACTTTGCTAAATTCACTTATTAATTCTGATTGTTTGCAAGTTCTTTATATTTTCTAGGCACATGATTATTAGGCCTGTGAATAATGATGGTTTTATTTCTTTTTTTCTAATTATGTTTTTTTCTTGCCTTATTTTACTGGCTAGATTTGCAATACAATATTGAATGTAATATTAGTAGTGAACATCTTTTTCTAATTCCTAATTTCAAGAGATCATTTTTCAATATTTCCCCATTGTATAAGATTTCTGCGCTAGGTTTTTTGTAGATATTCTTTCAGATTAGAGGTAGGTTAATATGTTTCCCCTATTCCTAGTATTTTTGGAGTTTTATCATAGGTAAATGTTGAATTTTGTCAAATGATTTTTCTAAATACATCAAAATAATCATGCACTTTCTCTCCCTTTTCTTTTTTCTTTGCTGTGGTAAATTATACTGATTGATTTTTCAATGCTAAACTAACTTCGAATATGGGAAAAATCCCATCTGATTTTTATATATGTAAACAAACGTTGAATTTTAAATACTCATATTTTGTTAAGGATGTTTGCATCTATGCTCATGATAGGTCTGTAATTTACCTTTCTTGTAATTTCTTTGTTAGGTTTTGGAGTTAAGATTTTGGTGTTTATCTCACAAAAAGAACTAGAGACTATTCACTCTTTTCAACTTCCTGAAATAATTGATTTCTGATTTGTGTGATTTCTTATTTGCATTTATTCTTTATATGTTTGCAAAGATGCATCCATGATACTATCTGGGTCTAGGATTTTCATCATTGTGAGAAAGTTTTTAAATAATGTGTTTAGCTTTTAGACTATTAAAGAATGACATTTAATCCCTAAGTATTTATTGCGTGTGTGCTATGTACCAAGTGTTGTACTGAATGTATGTTATGTATCACTGTGATAGAGGTCGATGAGTGTATTAGCCTGTTCTTACACTGCTATAAAGAATACCTGAGACTGAGTGATTATACACAAAAGTTTAATTGACTCATGGTTCTGCATGGCTGGAGAGACCTCAGGAAACTTACAATCATGGCTTAAGGTGAATGGAGAAGCAAGGCACGTCTTACATAGCAGCAGAAAAGAGAGACAGCGCAGGGAAACTGCCACTTATAAAACCATCAGATATCTTGAGAACTCACTCACTGTTGTGAGAACAGCATAGGGGAAACCATCCCCATGATCCAATCACGTCCCACCAGTTTCTTCCCTCACCACGTGGGGATTGCAATTTGGATTACAGTTGTTGTTGAGATTTGGGTGGGGACACAGCCAAACTATACCAATGATACATGGTGATCCTATGAATCTAAAGTGAGACTATGTTGAAGATACAGAGGTGAGATGTAAGCACCTACCTGCACTTGTGAAAAGTATATTCTGGGGACAGGAGGGCAGACTTGTCAACAAAACAGTAATAAATACAAAATTTCAATTTCGGTGAATTCCAAGCAAAAGTTCATGGTGTCATGAAAGTTAAAAATTGAATGATTTTATCTCATTTAGACATATTAGGAACAACTGCCAGGAGCAAAGGGTATTTATAAATAATTAAATGTTCCCACTTATCTTTAACACATTTTTATTATTTCTTTCATTTTAAAAGAATATTTTCTTAATATAGCTCTTCTTCTGCAAAGCTACTCTTCTAACTTTGGTTGTACGTTCAATCATACCTCTATTACAGTCTCATATGTCCACATTAGGAGGAAAGCTCGATTCTTTCTGGGCTTTCACCTCTCCCTAGTCAAATGGGACAGCTTGATTTCTTTTCTCTACTGCCATTGCTTCTCTCTACCACATGGTGTCCCTGTTGACAACTGGTCCTCCACAGTCAGCTAGGTAATTGAATCCATGAATCTCCAAAGGATTCTAGTCTCAGAATGAAAATGAAACAAGGATCTCAACTGCTGAGATTCACATAATCCAGCTACCTGGGCTCATCTCTCTCAGCCACATTCAGCCATCTCTCAGTCTCTAAGAGTACTGTTTCAAAATTTTCACAGCAATTGTCTTTGTAGCTCTGCAGTGGTACCTGGATGCCCAGAGGTATAACTTCCCTTTATAACTTCCCTTTATAAGTCTAAAAACTCAAAAAGCCCTGTATAACCCTCCTGTCCAATTCACCCACTTATCCTCCTAATGATTGTTTGACTAAATGTCCTGAGCCTATACCATCTAAAATCTAGAAGATACTTGTGTAGCCCCCTTCCTACACCAAGGAAGCTATTATGTTCAGAAAAAGAGAGACCTATTTTCAGATCTCAAGGGAGATTTATCCTCCTAAGAATTACTGAAATAAGGTTCTAGCACTTCCATCATTACATCAAAGGAAGGAAAAAACAAAAACAAGTTTAATTTATGGTATGCGTGTAATACATACATATACATACACACACACACCCTTATGTTATTTAATTAAACTTCCTTTTGTTCTAGGTAACACTAGTGTGGAGACAATATACTGATTAGTTACAATCTTATGAAAATACTTCGGTTAATAAAAACAATCAGACTGCTCTCTGTTATAAACAACATGATTCTTTAAACCTTTCGTAAGGTCACCATTTTCTAACCCTTATTCATTTTTCTCATTCTTCCTTGATTTTTTCCAGTTTGTCCACATCTTTTAAAAAGCATAGTGACCAAAAGTAGCCACAATATCCTAATAAATAGCTCATGAATGCATAATATAGCAGAGAGATTACTTCCAAATGCTTCATGAATTATTCCTTTTAATCAGTTCCAGAATCTGAGTGGCTTGGGGTCAGCATCAACACCCCAGGATTTTCTTTTCTGTGTTCGCCTAGTCAGTCCTTTCCGTTTATTTATTCCTTTACTAAATTTCAATCCTGTTTCAAAAACCAATATTTTTGCTAATGTCACCTTCATTCTAATTTTCATATGTCAGAATAATGGCAAGACTTCTAAATATTAAATTCTTGCACATGTCAAAGTCTTTACACATACTAGATTGAATTGATTATTCAGTAGTTTTAATTTATTGAGTTTTAAAATACTATAGTACTTTGTATTTTCCCTTCCGAATTATAACATTTACAAAGAAAAGCATGATTAAGACAATAATTCACAATTGCCTTCTGATTTGGGGCAAATTATATTGCATTTACTCCTACTTTAGCAATAATATAGCAATGTTGTACAAAACAAAGACCTAGTTCTGTTACAATTGAGCACTTCTTTCAACAAAGTGCTATCACTACAGAGATTTTTTCTTATGATTTAATGTAAATTATGTATTTATTTTTGTACAGATGGAGCCCTGCTATGTTGCCCGGGCTGTTCTCAAACTCCTGTTCCCCAGTGATCTTTCTGTCTCAGCCTCCCAAAGTGCTGGGATTACAGGACTGAACCACTGCACCTGGCCTATTTTAGTTTTATATACCAAGGCAGCTCTGTGCATGGAAGCAAAGAGGTAAATCAAATCATTTCTTCATATTCTTTATAGCATCATTATTTTATGTTAAGGTCATGGATATCACCCCATTCAGAAAATAATAACAAAATGTGTCAGATTGTTCCATAATTCATTGAATCAAATACTTTCTAATCAAAATCCCCGGATCTTGAAATGACATAGAAATCATCAAATAAGACCCCACAATGAGAAATATGAGGTTCAGGCAATTTTTAAGAGATTTGCCCAAAATCAGTTAGTAATCAAAAGTGGCTTGAAAATTAGTTATTCAGATGCAAAATCTTAAGTTCTTTCTTCTACACAACATCATCTCCTGAACTTTCCATTTCAAGAACTTTTAATAAAATGTAGAGCTAAATATGAATAATATATAGAAGTTTAAAATCTATGAACTTAAGCACCAATGAGATGTAGCTTTATAGCAGAAATATATTTTATTAGTATTGAATAGTTTGTTGTAAACTCCATTTGTAATGAGACCCAATTGAACTTTGATATGTGTAATCAAATAATGTAATAAACAGGCATTGTCAGTGACTGCTTCGTAATTGTGCTGTTTTTTATTTTATTTATTTATTTATTTTATTTATTTATTTTTTTTGAGACGGAGTCTCGCTGTGTCTCCCAGGCTGGAGTGCAGTGGCGTGATCTCGGCTCACTGCAAGCTCCGCCTCCCGGGTTCACGCCATTCTCCCGCCTCAGCCTCCCAAGTAGCTGAGACTACAGGCGCCCGCCACCACGCCCGGCTAGTTTTTTGTATTTTTAGTAGAGACGGGGTTTCACCATGTTAGCCAGGATAGTCTCGATCTCCTGACCTCGTGATCCACCCGCTAACTTTGTCATTCAGTTCCCAATATATGCTTTCATATAGTGTGCTCTGTAAAGCTGGAACCACAACTCTGCGAATTACACTTCAAGGACTTCTTTACCAGTGGCATCACTTAAGTTCCAATAGGAGGAACTAGAGGGAGATTGGGAGATAGGAGATGGAGAGGGACTTCTTTAATCCTGTTTGCTTGCAGTGCTTGTCAGCAGCACCGCAGCAGTGGCAGTTGATTTCAGCATTCAGCCTTTTCTGCTTCACTTTTCCTGCTCAGAGGTATCAGCTGCAGCCAGGCAGTGCACACTACTCAGAGGTCTGCTACTGGGTTCTGGTTACTCTAATCCCTTCCCTTTGTTCTTGGAACGGAGTCTCCCTGTGTCACCCAGGCTGGAGTGCAGTGGCCTGATCTTGGCTCACTGCAAGCTCCGCCTCCCGGGTTCATGTCATTTTCCTGCCTCCGTCTTCCGAGTAGCTGGGACTACAGACTCCCGCCACGACACCCAGCTAATATTTTTGTATTTTTTTTTTTTAGTAGAGGCGGGGTTTCACTGTGTTAGCCAGAATGGTCTTGATCTCCTGAACTCGTGATCCGCCTGCCTCGGCCTCCCAAAGTCCTGGGATTACAGGCGTGAGCCACCGCGCCCTGCCTCTAATCCCTTCCCTTTCTTTCCCAGCCCTGGGGGTGAGAGTTACTTCCTGCTCTTACTTCATGCGGTTTGCTTCCGTGCTTCCCTTTGCTCCCAAACCCTCCAACAACTGGTTAACAAATTTCCTATATTAAATCTCCCCATATTTAAAAACATTTGATCTCCAACAGAGTACCCAAATCAAGAGGAAGCCTTGACATTTTGTTTCTCTTTATTACTCAGAATGTTGTACTATTAAATTCAGAATTCTCTACTATTTGAGAGAAGGGGAGAAAAAAAATTGATAGACTTAATTTCTAAATGTCTACCTTCTCTGGAATAAAGCTCTCTAAAAATAATCAGTCATGTAAAATAACATATCTTCCACCAAAAGTAGATTCTAAAGTCACTGTGCAAAACCAAAATAGGGTCCAATGAAATTATCCTTGAAAATCCTTTAACAGTTCATTAATACAGTACATGTAGTTTTGAGTAAAATACTATGTTTAAAATATTTATATAAAATATGTATAAAATGAACATTTTATTTTACTAGTACCTATGCAAAATATAATTTAAATAATTCTATTTAAATTGTCAACTTTTGAACATTTGTTGAAATCTTACAGTTCAAATTTAAAAGTGGATTTATACAATCTACTAGATCACTGAATTGTGCAACTAAGTCAAGTATTTGTAGAGTTGTGAGAAAATGTAGAAATTAAAATGCTATTTGTTCCGTAGGATATAGTTTTGGAATCCAAGAAACATAATGTTAGCTAGCCAAGTTTTAGTTGTCTAGAAATATAAGACCTTTAAAAAATGCTGATATAAGCATATGCGTACTGTGCTAATTAGAAATGATTTAATGTACTTCCTACACTACATCTATTTCATAAGGATTCCTAGGAGGATTTAATAACTAGAGTGAATTTGAACATAAAATAAATGCTTATAATTTTCTATTAATTTTCAAATGGATATTATATTAGTCTGGAAATACTTGTGAAAATATTCTTGTTTTTAAGTTTGCTGTTAACTTTTTACAAAAGATAGTTTTCATCATATAGATGTAATATATCATAAAGATACAGAAAAAGACTTCGATTTTTTTTAATGCAAAGTTTTACAGTAATTTTTCTATATAGTCTTAAGTTAACCTTTTTTGTAACTAATTTTTATCTAGGTAAATTCTTGTGATTCCCGCAAATACTATGTTATTAATAATTTACTTTATGGAACAATTTCATTTTCACTCAGAATTTACACACTCTCAGTTTGGCTTTTCATATGTTTATTCAACTGTGTTATTCTCTATGCATTTATTCTATGTTTTTCAAAAAATCTTTTTCCTGAATCAGCAGTATAAACAATTATGGCAAATTATTTACTTACTTAATTATACAAGATAACTAACAAAATTAAAAATATGTAAATTATAATCCAGCTATTACCCTCACCATAAACTGTGTGATAGTAAAGTGGATATTGAAAAAATTTTCAACACCTGTGACAAGGGAAAAAGTTTTAAAAAGAAAAAATATTAACAGATAATTCAGACCAAAAATTACTTCCTCATAAATATTAAAAATATATTTAAAAATGACATGATTATTTAAATCATCTTTATTCATATATAGAAAGTCTGTGTTGCTTTGTGTACTTTGTTTGGTGTGACTTTTGTATTAGTTAGTCCTTAAAATTCACTAAGCTTCAGACTTTAAATATAGGGTGCTTAATTGAATTAGAAAGCTCTTCTACAACTAATAGTCTCCCAATATAATAGTCCTGGGCAAAATAGGACATAGATAAAATTTGAGTCTGTTCTTTTACCTTCTTTCTCTATTACTTTGCTTTCCACCCACGACGTCTTGGAGCTCCAGGAAGCTTAGATTGTTTACTTAGCGCCCTTACTAAACCTGTCATCCATAGGTAGTGTTCTAAGCTCCAGCATTATCCTTTCCTTTTTATTCCCAATGACATTCCTCAAAACACATGCAACCCATCACAGCTAGAGGTAAATAATCTGATAAAAAGATTCGGATATTTGCGTGTTTATAAAAATTACCCCAAGACTTCACAACTTAGAAATTAATATTTGGAGATGATATGATTTCAGATAAAAGTAATATATTTTTAGTAAAATGTTAGTGCAGCAGATCGCTTGGGAACCAATTGAAAAGTTTGAGTTCCTATGACATATATATAATTTTTAATATCCTGCCTTTCAGCTTTGAAAAGTAATATCAAATATAGCAAGAAGGGAAAGGTCTCTGATGAGGATGAGTGAGGGGGAAGATCTTTATGACGGTCTATAAACTTAGAAGTTTGAAAATTTTTACTTCATTGCGAACAACTTCTTCACTTATTAGGTTTGTAAATTGTGATTCTTGAACTGAAAAAGCCAAGACAGAAGAAAATTAATCTCACTTCAGAGAAAGACATGGATGATAGTCTTCCTCAAAAAATAATGTGATTATTTTCTGTTTGGCCACCACAAAGTATATTTTCAAAAAAAGTTAAAGATGGAATTTTGGCATGATTTTATAAAACTTGAGCCAGATTATCTTATTTTATTTGGATCCCTAGTTTATCTCAAGAGTTGGAATTCAGGGCCAGCCCATTTGTGAAACTTTCTAATTATCTTCAGAGCCTGAACTAAGCTCCACACATCTTTACGAGAACTGCTTATCCCAGAATCTTGGCAGTTTTGTGAAGAAATGGTTACCTTCAAGAAAAAATATGTAGAACATAATTATAGTCAAATAGTGTACCTGACAAGACTCACAATATTAATTATGATATTTGACATGTTAATACTTTTCATTGTCACAAACACAATGTACTATTAATGAAATAACTCACAAGATGTCATACAATATATGTGAAACAAGATTTCTCAGTTTCAAAAATTTCTACAGTGAGCAGTTTTGCAACTTGGGGAACTGCATTGTTTTGATGATTGTATAATATATTAAATATCTTTAAGTTGGTATACACAATGCGAGTACATGTTATTTATTATCTTTGCTTTTATTAGATTACCCCCATTATGTTTGTTACAAGTGTAGATACGTAGTTCTACTCATTCAGTAGAACTTTGCAAGGTGTTGACCTCTTCATGTTGGGAAAAGTATTTTTACTATTCAAAAATGTGGTCACTCATGATGAGCAGGATTTCGCTTGTTATTTTGTTTTGCTGTATTCCTTTTTTTTTCTGAGAATCCCAACAAGATAAACATGGTTTCAGAGTTTAAAATAAGTTTGTGTTCAAACAATTATAGCAAATGATTAACTTATTTAATTATACAACTTGGAAAATTGTAAATGTAGAATAATTATTGCTATTAAACTATTAACATAAACTTATAAGGACTTAATTGTGGTTCTAGCATTGAACAAAAAGAAAATCTGAGATACAGTCCTGATCTCTAGGGGTCTTCATCTCAAAAATTAGGCACATTTTAACATCATTTGTCTGCAAGAAAGTTAATATTCAAATAATACTAAAAATAAAAAATAATAAAAATACTCAAAAATGACCTCTTTATAGCACTGAAGTATCTACATATGCAATCCTAGATATTGTGTACAAAGTGCAGATCATGATTCAGTAAGTTTGGGATGGTGTCTACGTGTCTATTTCTCTAATAAATTCCCACACTATGTTGACACTGCCAGTCCATGGAACGTACTGTGAATACTGTGGCACTAGAATAGCACTATCCAATAGAACTTTCTGCAATGATGAAACAGTTCAATAGCTGTGCTTTCCAATATGATAGGCAGATATAGATAGCTATTGAGACTAGACATGTGGCTAGTGGGACTGAAATTTTACTTTCAGTTAAATCAATTTGCCTATATATTGCCATGTATATCTAGCGACTATCTTATCGGAGACTGCTGCTGAAAACTGCCTAACCGTTAATACAGTATCACTAGATATACAACTTACAGTCTAAGAACTAAAGGAAGCTACTTCAGTAAATATATATATAATGTTATGAATAATCATCTTTTTCTAATAAAAGACATATCTACTAAACTAGGGAAAACAGTTGATGTTTGGAGGTAAATTTGAAGAATTAAACACATGTTTAGCCCAAAATTGCACTGCTAGTGAAAGGCATGCATTCTCAAAAGGAGGATAGTGTCACCAACAAAATAAAAATTGGTTCTTATTAAAGGGGCAAAAATAACATTTAGATATTACCATGGTTTGTACCCCTCCAAATCTCAAACTTACTTGGGAAAATTTTATTCCTTAGTATTTAGTTTATCTCATTAACAAGACTTGCTATTTAATTTTTTCTCTTTAGAGGGGTGATCATGTAAAAAAGATTGAGAGACACTGGTCTAAGGTAAGTATCATGATAAAGTGTACCTGAATTTGAATCAATTCATTTATTTTTGACAGCTCCGTAAATCGCTCACAAAATAATATAATTTCACTTTTTAACTGTCAGAAAGTGTCATAAATGGGACAGTTTTAGGAGGTGACTTTCTCTAAGTGGGACTTGAATTTTTCCTTTTATTTTTTCATTTTTTGAGACAGGTTTTCTCTCTGTTGCCCAGGTTGGAGTGCAGTGTGGCACGATCCCGGCTCACTGCAGCCTCCACCTCCTGAGACTGAGGCAGTCCTCCCACCTCAGCCTCCCTAGTATCTGGGACTACAAGCGCATGCCACCACGCCTGACTAATTTATTGTATTCTTTGTAGAGATGGGTTTCGCCATATTGCTTGGGCTGATCTTGAACTCCTGGGCTCAAATGATCCACCTGCCTCTGCTTCCCAAAGTGCTGGGGTTACAGGCAAGAGCCACCGTGCTCATCCTTCGATATTTTTAAGAAAGCTTGCAAGGCATTTCTCACTTTGCCTTTGAAGAAACAAAAAAGATAAGGTGGAAAGGAACGATATTCAATTAGTGTAGACTTACGAAAAATGTCACAAATACATTACCAATAAAATTAAAAGTCAGTTGTAATTTTTTGACACTTAAATCGACTTGGGAAACATTAAGACCATTACCAAACTGTCGAGATGTTCACCTCCTTGCTTAAGACTTGAGCTGTGCAATTAGTTTAGGAAGTCCACATGTTCTGCCTGTGCAAGCTAAAGCACTCAATGATAAGATTTGTGTACACCAAAAACCCACATGTGAAATCTCTGTGGACCAGAATTTGAGGTTACTGCGGTGCTGTGGCAAGGAGCAAGAGCTCTCAAGGATCATGAAGAGGAATTTTGAAATTGCCATTTCCTCAATGTTATTGGCTAACCTATTAAATGATAACATTTTCCTAACTGTGAGCTTAAGTAATAACAATTTCTGGTGTCAGGGGAAGCGTGATTTAGTCTGCACCGATGACTGTCCCCATGTTCTCTGCAACATCTTATAGAAATGTGACTTACAGTTAGTGGTGTGCTAGTACATGCTTAACAACCAGCTCTTTGGGGAGACAAAATCCATGATTTGTAGAATTTTCCAGTTCTCATAAAGTACTCCCACTATGTCTGACAAGACATTGCTGAATATGCAACTGGAAGAGATGTATGGTATCACTGAATTCTACAGTATTTCTACCATACAGCTACAATAGGTGTAAATCACCTCAAAAGAATAGATAATAGTAAAGTGCAGTGAAATAATTAAAAGTGATGAGTTTTAATCATTTATTACCATTTATTTTAATATAATTCATTTAATTGTAAGCTATGTAAATTAATTTTTGCTAATAGTTCTTTTTAACAACTGGTTCACAAAATGTCTAACAAGATGTAACAGTCAAAGCTTGTGAGCAAGTAGCAGTAGGTTCCAGCCCACCACTGCCTGTGACAACAACAAGAGACCGTGGGCTGAGGATAGATTTATACTGCAATAGCTGTAGGACCTATGTGCCTCCAGGCCTTTTTATTTTTTTTCATGGATAAGACCTTCTATGAGACCCATAGGTTAGTGGCTTTATTGATCAATAAATGTATTAGGTTGGCTTTATGAACATGACCCAGTTCCCTTAATATTTTATTTATTCCAGCAGGAAACAATGTGCTTTTATGTTATATTTGTTTATCATATACTTTATTTACATTCTATATTTTGGCCTCAGCATTATTTCTTGAAAAGTGTCTCCAACTGCTTTCTGTATCATCATATCTACTATCAGTAATAATTATTCCTAAAGTAGAAGATTTGGTTTGCATGTTACATTGAAAGAGGACATGAAATCATAATAATACATGAGGCTTGCATCACATTTTACTGTTTATAATGTGTATAGCCTGTTGATATACCATAGAAACTTCATGTGGATACATTTTAACTTCAACACAAATTTTACGCCCAGTTGCAGGGTTTCTGTGTCATAGTTAAATCCACTTCAGTGCACATTTATTCAGCATTTACCATGCATAAAGAAATGTGTTGTAGTATATTAAATATGAAAAACATGAACTATTTTGTCATTTTAATCAGACAGGAAAACAAGATGCTTATTATAATAATTTGGTCACTTCTGAAGAGCATTGAGAGTTAGAAATTTTAGGCTAGTAAGTTTTTACTGTATATTGAAGCAAAAAAGAATATAAGTGCATAATCTGTCTTTCTGTTTCCCTAACACCAACCACTACTACTGTTATCATCCAATATTGAGGATTTTTATTTGTACCTTTGATTGTTAGAAGCAATAATGGAGATTGAAAAGAAAAAGTCTAGGAAGAATTATCTTGATTCAAATAATAAAGGGATTGCTCTGGATTAAGAAGAAAAACACCAGCATAAAATGGTACAAGAAAAGTTTAGAATTTGGAGATTGGAAGGGAGTATTGAAGGAGTAGCCATCACTTTTGAGGACTCTGAAGAGATCAAAAGATTTGAATAAGTTTAGGAAGTTTCACCAGGTATTAGGTATTTTTCAGTAAAACTCCTTATTATCGCAAATTTTTTTTTTTTTTTTTCAAATTGGATTTGGTTTTCTTCTAGGTGTGTCACCTCCCACTCAATCTTTGATGGAAAAGACAGCAAAGGTAGATAGCTACAGTGCAAGCATATTATTGCTGCTTTCCTCCCCAGTTCTCTGTCATTCATATCCATCAAACTCTAGAATGATTCTTTGAATATTTGCATTCTGTGAAAATTTTGTTTTAATCATCAATTAAAAAGGGTAAGAATGTTATCACATTGAGTTATAAAACAAAATATCTTATTTCTATTCTTATAAAACTTGCATTGTTAATATTTTTTTCAGTCTTCAAATAGCATAATCTTCTGACCTTACTCCTTTTATTCCCCATATCAAAATGGATTCCAAGTCAGCTGGGACAATAATGCCTGTGCTGCTGATTGAATCACACTGCATTTTAAAGCATACTTCAGCAGTTTTATTTTGTCTTTTGACCTAGACATCTCTGTATAAAACTTTCTGTCCTGATAATCTATTCCAAATTTCCTGCTTACCTGCAAGAGATTCCTGCAATGTATTTTTCAGCCTTTTTCCATTCATTTGTTGAGTTCACAAAATCCGTGCTTAAAATATGACATTGGTGAAAGCTATGAAGAAAACAGCTATTGTTCAGACTGGAAATGTCTGTGGCCAAGAATAGCAAAGACTTCTCTGGTGCCATTTCTATCATCAGTGTTCTTATTCCTGGCAATTCAACATCAGCATTTGGGGATTTTATTGAACAAAGGAAAATTGAATTAATGAGCCAAAACAAATGATCAACATCAAAGACTGGATGTAGTTTGAAAAAGTAAGCAAAAGAATGAATGTGTTCAATGATGTTAGTTCATTGCATGACTATTCTAAAGGATGTCACCTCTCAACCTCTTGAATAAACAAATAGGTTAAGATTTCGTTCTGCAATTCCCTTTTTTGAGTATAGATTTGGACATGATCCCAGTGAATATATTACCAAGGCATAATGGAGGACTTTCCCTAAGCTGTAATACTTTAAATCCAAAGCCATCCAACTGAATCTTAGAGCCTTCTAATACCTATTTAATTCATAGCTGTTTTGATTATGCATGCAAAGTACACAATCATTTTAACTGGCACTAACCAAAAGGAAAATGTTGAAAAATGTATACTTATAAATCTTTATTAGTCTACATGCTTGGGCTATAATTCTAGTATGATTCTGATTATGCACTGCAGTAAGGTAAGGAGCTGAAAATACAGGTATTTTCCAAGGTTCTAGTAGTAAGATAAGTAGGACTCAATACCAAGAAACTAGGCTCACCAGCTGGGGAAGACAATACAGTGAAAGGTAGACCTGCTAGAAAGTACTGACTGACTTTCATGCATGAGCTACCAAACCAAGTATAATAAAGTACACTCTTGAATCTTTAGGCCTGTAGTTGAGCTGAGATATTCCAAAATGTGGTTCTGGGTAGCTATTCATATCTTCTTGAAATTTTATAGTTGGGTTAGTTGTCATAGTCAAATTAAATAAAGCATTGAGACATTTTGGGGTTATGGCCCAAATTGATCTTATAAATATTTGCCCCAATTCTGTACCTCACTGTGGAAGCTTGCCATAGTAGGGATGTTGCAGAAAAGGAAAGCTTAAGGAATCTAAATATTAACAGCTTGGAATTAAATGGTGTACATAACCAGAATTTTATGGGCATTGACATTTAATCCAAATCCTAGGGCTTCCTTTATTTGAAAGCACTTGATGCAATTTTCTTCACTTTTGCATGAGGAGAACGCTGATACCTTAGGCTTAGCATCTGAAACTGTACATCAAAAATATAAAAATTGTCCTGGTGCGGTGGCTCATGCCTGTAATCCAGCACGTTGAGAGGCCGAGGTGGGCAGATCATTTGAGGTCAGAAGTTCAAGACCAGCCTGGCCAACATGGTGAAACCTCGTCTCTGCTGAAAATACAAAAATTAGCTGGGCATGGTGGCACACGCCTGTAGTCCCAGCTACTCATGAGACTGAGGCAGGAGAATTGCTTGAACCCAGGAGGTGGAGGTTGCAGTGCGCTGACGTCACACCACTGCACTCCAGCCTGGGTGACAGGGCAAGACACTGTCTTAAAAAAAAATGTGTATTATAATATATAATTATAATTATTGCATTGTATTATATATAATATTTTATAATAATTAATATATAATATTTATTATATTTATAATTGTATATACTAATTATTATATAATAAAATTATATTATATATAATATAATGATTATATTATTATATTTTATTATACAATAATTATATTATAGATAAATATAATTATATATTAAATTATAATTTAATTACATATATAATTAAAACCTGGAATTCTAAATGTGTGAAACACGATACAAAGTACTTGAAGAGATTATAATTCCTCTATTTTCATTTTGGGAAATAAGTTTTCCTTGAGAAAGAATTTGCCCTAAATTGTTGCTATTGTGTCTTAGAATCATCAGAAAGGGAATATAAAACATGAAAATCCCTGGGCTCAACTCCCTAGAGATTCTGACTTAGTAGGTTGGCAGCATGTATCCTTGGTGGTTCCATTATAAATGGCCTACAGAGCACTCTGGCACACACTGCACATTGACCTGCCCTGTTGTAGAATGTATATAATTTTCAAAGCAGCTGTTGCTCTCCCAAATGTTACGAATTAATCTGTAATGAGCATGTGTGTGTTAAACGAATCAAATTGGGTATTTAATTTAATCTGGTCTAATATTTGATAAGTCTATGAAGCATTATAAGGGAAAATTTTGCATACCATCCTTATCGTTTAAATCATTGCTTTTATCTCCATTATCAAACACCATGACTACTGCATGAAGAAAAAAATGAGGTCTGATCAATGATTAAATGTTTCTCATTTACAATGTTTATGAAAAAATGCTAGAAATAATTTAAAAATTGTGTATTTTAATAAATCAACATCTGATAGTGTTTTCCTGTCATAATCAGGTGTGCATATGTGTGTGCGTGAGTGTGTAGGGGTGTGTGAGAGAGAGAGAAGAGAGAGAGACAGAAAAAGAGAGCAAAACAGAAAGAGACAGACAAAGAGATAGAGTATTCTTGGTTGTAACAACTGAAGACACAGGAAACCGTGCCTGAACACAATGCAGTTGTAGCATGGGACCACATTCCCTAATAAAGGAAGACCATCAGCAGATGCTGGTTTTTACAAAGTGTGGCTTATGTCTCTTACACAATAAACCTCTACAGATTAGTGATGGTAGTCCACCACTTTAAAGTTCTCTTATGAGTTAGTCAAGTTGTTCTTCAGCAACGATACTGATATTATAGTATGATGTTATGAGATTTGGTGTCTAAAGAAGTTTACATGGATAGGAAGAAGAGGTGCTAACAAGGTAATTTAGAGGGAGAAGAACCCTGTAATTATTAAAAATTCCTAGCTTTTGTAGATGTTTATGGCTAGGTGGAATTGTTTCGTTCTATTTCTTATTCAAGTTTAGGTAACTGTGTTGAGAATCTAGATGTTTTTCTAAAAATAAAAAAGAAACTGTTAATTAGACAATATTACTATCATTGGCCAATTCCTAGATCTTGCTTTTAAGAGCTAATGTTGTATAATATTAATGGTATAAAACCTCTAGATGACATGTAAAAACGTACATTTTATCTCTTTAGTATTTTGTATATTACATAAGTTTCTGAATTAGTTTATGTCAAATTTACCGTACTTTCCTTTTAGAATTTTAGAATCTAAGACACATTGTGGCAGTCTTTCCTAAATCACTGCATTTGTCATTTTATAAAGTTTGTATCAGACATACAGATGAATGTCATCTGCAATAAGCACTTTGAAAATATAAATGAAGTAGACACCAGAAGACTTTGCCTACAGGACTTCCTGAAAATACTAAAGAATTATTCTTGCATATTTCCCTCTCACCACTGTAAATCTTCAACATCCATATGCCCTTACACCACACAGCATCCAAATGCCTTTTGCAATCCGATAGATTTCCGCATCTTTGTGCCTCCTTTTCAGTACCCTTCTATAGTGATAAGTTAGTCTTATTATTTTCATTATGTATTTATTAGTTGGCAAATGTGATTTACTCTTTTCTAAAATAAAAACACTTGAGTGTAGTTAACAGCTTTATAATCAGATTGTTGTTATTATTATTATTATTATACTTTAAGTTCTGGGTTACATGTGCAGAATATGCTGGTTTGTTACATAGGTATACATGTGCCATGGTGGTTTGTTGCACCCATCAACCCATCACCTACATTAGGTATTTCTCCTAATGCTATCACTCCCCTAGGCCCCCTAACGCCCCATAGACCCTGTGTGTGATATTTCCCTCCCTGTGTCTATGTGTTCTCATTGTTCAGTTCCCACTTATGAGTAAGAACATGCGGTGTTTGGTTTTCTGTTCCTGTGTTAGTTTGCTGAGAATGATGGTTTCCAGCTTCATCTCTGTCTCTGCAAAGGACACAAACTCATCCTTTATTATGGCTACATAGTATTCCATGGTGCATATATGCCACATTTTCTTAATCCACTCTATCCTCGATGGACATTTGGGTTAGTTCCAAGTCTTTGCTATTATGAATAGTGCTGCAATAAGTATACATGTGCATGTGTCTTTATAGTAGAATGATTTATAATCCTTTGGGTATGTACCCAGTAATGGGATTTCTGGGTCAAATGGTATTTCTGGTTCTAGATCCTTGAGGAATTGCCACACTGTCTTCCACAATGGTTGAACTAATTTACACTCCCACCAACGTGTAAAAGTGTTCCTATTTCTCCACATCCTCTCCAGCATCTGTTGTTTCCTGACTTTTTAGTGACCACTATTCTAGCTAGCATGGGATGGTATCTCATTGTGGTTTTGATTTGCATTTCTCTAATGACCAGTGACAATGAGCTTTTTTTCATATGTTTGTTTACCACATAAATGTCTTCTCTTGAGAAGTGTCTGTTCATATCCTTCGCCCACTTTTCGATGGAGTTGTTTTCTCTTGTAAATTTGTTTAAGTTCCTTGTAGATAGATTCTGGATATTAGTCCTTTGTCAGATGGATAGATTGCAAAAATGTTCTCCCATTCTGTAGGTTGCCTGTTCACTCTGATGATAGTTTCTTTTGCTGTGCAGAAACTCTTTAGTGTAATTAGATCCCACTTGTCAATTTTGGCTTTTGTTGCCATTGCTTTTAGTGTTTTAGTCATGAAGTCTCTGCCTATGACTATGTCCTGAATGGTATGGCCTAGGTTTTCTTCTAGGGTCTTTATGGTTTTAGGTATTACATTTAAGTCTTTAATCCATTTTGAGTTAATTTTTGTATACGGTGTAAGGAAAGGGTCCAGTTTCAGTTTTCTGCATATGGCTAGCCAGTTTTCCCAACACCATTTAGTAAATAGGGAATCCTTTCCACATTGCTTGTTTTTGTCAGGTTTGTCAAAGATCAGATGGTTGTAGATGTGTGGCGTTATTTCTGAGGCTTCTGTTCTGTTCCATTGGTCTATAGACCTATTTTGGTACCAGTCCCATGCTCTTTTGGTTACTGTAGCCTTGTAGTATAGTTTGAAGCCGGGTAGCATGATGCCTCCAGCTTTGTTGTTTTTGCTTAAGATTGTCTTGGTTATACAGGCTCTTTTTGGTTCCATATAAAATTTAAAGTAGTTTTTTCTAATTCTGTGAAGAAAGTCAATGCCGGCTTCATCCCTGGGATGCAAGACTGGTTCAACATATGCAAATCAATGAATGTAATCCAGCATATAAACAGAACCAATGACAAAAACCACATGATTATCTCAATGGATGCAGAAAAGGCCTTCGATAAAATTCAGCACTGCTTCATGCTAAAAACGCTCAATAAACTAGGTATTGATGGAATGTATCTCAAAATAGTAAGAGCTATATATGACAAACCCACAGCCAATATCATACTGAATGGGCAAAAGCTGGAAGCATTCCCTTTGAAAACTGGCACAAGACAAGGATGCCCTCTCTCACCACTCCTATTCAACATAGCATTGGAAGTTCTAGCCAGGGCAATCAGGCAAGAGAAAGAAATAAATGGTATTAAATTAGGAAAAGAGGAAGTCAAATTGTCTCTGTTCGCAAATGACATGATTATATATTTAAAAAATCCCATCGTCTCAGTCCAAAATCTCATGAAACTGATAAGCAACTTCAGCAAAGTCTCAGGATAAAAAATCAACGTGCAAAAATCACAAGCATTGCTATACAGCAATAATAGACAGAGAGCCAAATCACGAGTGAACTACCCTCCATAATTGCTGCAAAGAGAATATAATACCTAGGAATCCAAGTTACAAGGGATGTGAAGGACCTCTTCAAGGAGAATTACAAACCACTGCTCAGGGAAATAAGAGAGGACACAAAGAAATGGAAAAACATTCCATGTTCATGGATAGAAATAATCAATATCATGAAAATGGCCATACTACCCAAAGTTATTTATTGATTCAATGCTATCCCCATCAAGCTACTTTCTTCACAGGATCAGATTTTTAATACACATTTAATATGACTTATACTTAACAGTTTCGGAAGTAGTTTTGTATTTTATACTTAGATGTGATTTTAGAATTTGATAGTTTCCAGGTGAAAATATCTTAAATCATTGTTTAAATTGCTTTCATAAAAGTCTTGCTTTAAATAAATATATATATATATATATGTGTATATATATATATATATATATATTTTGTATATATGTATATCCCTTCCCTCCTTCTCTCTCAAGACAGGGACTTCAAATTCAGCTTGTACTTGACTTTTGAAAGTACTTCACTGAATAGTACAAAAGGATATGTTGAGATCCCTTTAATTCTGATAAATTTAAATATTTTCAATATTTCATAATAAGCAATTCATTTTCTTTTAAATTAGGTAAATTTCAATCTATAATTAATTTTGATAGAATTATACAAGTAAATAATCAAAAGGGAAAAAACCTGCAACAATAAATAAGAATCAGTAAAACACTAGAGAGAAATACTTGATTTTTCACACAAGTCCAGGGAAAAAATGTATAAAACTAGTGCATGTCAAGCCAAGGAATATATATATATACACACACACACACACACACACACACACACACACACACATACATAGAGAGAGAGAGAGAGAGAGAGAAGAGAGAGAGAGAGAGAGACAGAGACAGGCTTTTGCTCTATTGCCCAGGCTGGAGTGCAGTGGCATGATCTTGGCTCACTGCAACCTCCACTTCCTGGGTTCAAGCAAATCTCCTGCCTCAGCCTCCTGAGTAGCTGGGACTATAGGCACCTGCCATCATGCCCGGCTAATTTTTGTATTTTTAGTAGAGACAGGGTTTTGCCATGTTGGTCAGGCTGGTCTTGAACTCCTGACCTCAGGTGATCTGCCAGCCTCAGTCTCCCAAAGTGCTGGAATTACAGGAGTGAACCACTGCCCAAGCCAAGGAATTTTGTAATAAAATTCATGCATAACAATGAAAAAATGTTGAAGTACATGTTGAAAAGACACACATTAAACTTCTGGTCTTGTAAATGGTATTTTTATTTTTTCCACTATTTTAAATTCAAAACGTTTTTCTGCTTTGCTATATTTATGCTCATATAACAGAATTTCCTTTTCTGGATAGCACTCTAGAATAGTGCTTTGGATATTAATGTCTTCAGGATCTTGCATGAGACCACATTTAGAACATAGCATCAAATTAAATATGTAATTAATACAGAGGGAAAGAATTTCTAAAATGACTCAAGACTTTAGAAGGCTTAAATTCTTTCTGCTTATAAATGAGGGCATTTCATTGGTAAGCTGAGAGACGCAAGTTCAGTTCTCTTTTAGTCTCGTTACAAATGACAAACCTCAGACTTCACTGATTTGCATGAATATGTAGACATGGCATTGGCAATTCTATTTCACATCCCTTGAATTTTAAGCTGATGCCAATGCAGAGGAATAAGCTAATATACTGACAAATCAAATAAACTTGGGAAAAAAAAGTCTCAATTCTCAACATTAATCATATTTTTCTCAAGAATTCTTGAGACCTCTTTTGTGATTTCTTTACTTCTGGTTGTATTAGAAAAAAATTATTGGTGGACCCTCTTTTCTTTAGGGCAGTTTTCCTCAGTATTGAGATATTGGTGCTTGCCATCCTTTGTCAGAAACGCAATGGACTCCAGGTCAATATATATTTTGCGAAAACATATATTTATTATTCTTATATTTATATGAATAAATACAAATAAAGTATTACCGCTGGTGCTTCTACTTGTTTTCTTCATCATGTTTCAATTGAAGGCTTTTGCCCACGTGAAGAAAATATATATTTACATTTTACATGTTAATTTGGTAAGCTTCGAAGTTTGACTTTTAATGCAGGATACACCTCCTTCATTTATTCAAAAGAGATTGAACATCTAAAATGTAGGAACTGTGGAAGATACTGGGAAAAATTTAAAGATATACATATGCCATTTGCATATTTATCTAGTAGTTATTACTGAGTATATACACTGGGCTAAATCTCAGAAATAGGAACTAGGATGGATAGCGAATTATAATAAGGCGTAGTCGCTTCTTGCAATAATTTTTTTTTTTTTTTTTTTTGAGATGGAGTCTCGCTCTGTCACCCAGGCTGGAGTGCAGTGGTGCAGTTTCAACTCACTGCAACCTATGCCTCCTGGGTTCAAGAGATTCTTCTGCCTCAGCCTCCTGAGTAGCTGGGATTACAGGCACACACCACCATGCTGGCTAATTTTTGTATATTTTGTAGAGACGGGGTTTCACTTTGTTGGCCAGGCTGGTCTCAAACTCCTAACCTCAAAAGATCTGCCCGCCTTGGCCTCCCAAAGTGCTGGGATTATAGGCATGAGCCGCCACGTCCAGCCTGCTTCTTGCAAGAGGAAGAATGTGTGTGAGGAGAAACATCCATTAAAGGAGGAGGTTGTGATAAAATACAGATCGCTGTAAATGCAAATTATTTTCCATTCTTTCCTCTGAGAAGTGAACTTCAATTTAATCTGGACTGTCTTTAGTGATTTATATGAATAATAGAGTGCATTAGAAGTAATACTGTGGGACTTCTAAGGCTAGGTCATCAAATGACATCCAGCTTCATCCCTGGCTCTCTGGAAATGCTCATTCTTGGGAGCTTTTTCCCTCTAAGAATCAGTAGACATTCAGTGAGAGGCTGCAAGGCTTGTATCCTGGTCAAAAGCCCCAGCTGGGCTCCCAGGTGAAAGCCAGCATCATCCACTGGCCTGCAAATAAGCCATCTTGGATACCCTAGACCAGGAGAACTTACAGGTAACCAGAGCCCCAGATAATGTCTGTCTTCAACTATGGTAGAGACCTCAAGTTAGAGCCAGGGTATGGTATACTTTAAGTTTTCTAAACAAGTATTTATAAACATAATTTTATTCCCCATCACGAAGTAGGTGCCTGGAGGTCATTTACATTCACTGTTAACGTAGGTTAGAATATAGCATGGTAACGGCTGGGCTTGGTGGCGCACACCAGTAATGCCAGCACTTTGGGAGGCCGAGGCAGGCGGATCACAAGGTCGGGAGATCGAGACCATCCTAGCTAACATGGTGAAACCCCATCTCTACTAAAAATACAAAAAAAGAAAAAGAAAAAATTAGCCTGGCGCAGTGGCGGGCGCCTGTAGTCCCAACTAGTGGGAGGCTGAGGCAGGAGAATGGCGGGAACCCAGGAGGCAGAGCTTGCAGTGAACCGAGATCACGGCCACTGTACTCCAGCCTGGGCAACACAGGGAGACTCCGTTTCAAAAAAAAAAAAAAAAGAATATAGCATGGTAACAAACAAACTGGGAAATCACAGTGGCTCAACACATCAAGTTTTTATTTCTTGATCACGGTACATATCCAACTTAAGTTGGCAGGTGGCTCCCCTTCATCAATTACAAAAAGATCCAAGTTAATAGATGCACCACTATCTCATAGCTACACCTCCTGGAATGCAAGTTCTCCTTGTGTGCTGAGGCAGGGGAACTAGAAAACTGGAGAATCACAGGTGGGCATTTCAGTCTCACTCTTTCACTTTCACTTACACTGACATTTAATTGGCCGGAAGTAGTCAGATAGCTCTCACATGTAGGGGACCATGCAAATATCGAAGAGCAATGGGAATATTTGGTATTGCTGACTCTTTCACACTCACAGATTGTATTCCAGTCAGATATTTCATGAAACATCTAACTTACATGCTAATGTTAAGTGTGGACATAGATAAATTCCATGAAAATTTGGAAACTTGAAAATTAAAAGAAATAAGGGGAACACGACCAAGAATAGAAATAATAATGTTAATAGGGAGAAGAGTGAAAATAAGAAGTGACATTTACTTTGAATTTATGGTACTCTAGGTATGTTCTAAGACCTTAAAATGTGTAGGCATGTTCTAAGATCTTAAGATATATTACTTTATTCAATCATCACAACTACCTCTAAAGTAATTATTATTATTATCATTTGATATGGTTTGTCTGTGTCCCCACCCAAATCTCATCTTGAATTGTAGTTCCCATAATCCCCACATGCCATGGGGGGACCGGGAGGGGGAAGTAATTGAATCATGGGGGCCAGTTTTTCCGTGCTGTTCTCATGCTAGTGAATTAATCTCAGGAGATCTCATGGTTTTACAAAGGGCAGTTCCCCTGCACCCCTGCACATGCTCCCTTGCCTGCTGCCACGTAAGATATGCCTTTGCTCCTTCACCTTCTGCTGTGATTGTGAGGCCCCCCCAGCCATATGAAACTGTGAGTCCATTAAACCTCTTTTTCTTTAGAAATTACCCTCAGTCTCAGGTATGTCCTTATAGCTGCATGAGAACACACTAATACATCATCATCTTACTGAAAAGAAAACTGAAATACAGAGAAGTTGAGTAATTAGCTCAAGGTCACAAAACCAGATGATGGTGGAACTAGGATTTGAACCCAGGCAGTCTCACTCCAGATTTGACTAAAATTGAAAAAAAAAAAAAAAGAAGAAGAAAGAGGGCAACACTTGGAACAGATCATCTTGTTTTCCAAAGAGCATCACAGAGTAGCATCATTATTGTATTAAAATGCTTTAGACCAGAATCTGATTCTCAGCCTTCCAAACTCAGAAACATCATGGTCTTTCAGGAGTGACTGGAGACTGATGTATGATAAGATGCCACTACATTAATTTATAATGGGGCTTCATATCCTTCAAGAGATTCATTCTCTTTGTTTAGAAAAGCTGCAAGTGAAATATAACTCTAACAAACGTACTTGTTTATTACTTTATAATTAATGGTACAGCTGCTAAGTAGACTGAGTACCCGAGTTCTCAGACTAGAGCAACATTGCTCTCAGGGAAGTTGACATGGAACCTCAAAGGTGCCTGGTGATGAGGAAGTGGAACCAGAATAAGTTAATCATGTGACTCCATTATTTACTGGCATTAAAGAGAGTAGAACGACCCCCTCTCCATGATAAGAATTATACCTGCCACTGAGATAAGTCAAGTGTAGTTTATATTCAAACTGACCATCACTACTCGTCCCCACTCTGCAACATGAGAGTCTCAAATATTCTCAGTTCACTGTGCCCTTAGTGTCCACAGTTTTTTTTTTAATAATGTTCTATAGGCAACATTATTGGCTATAGGACTTAACAATTCTTTTATTAAGTACTTAACAATTCTTTTATTAAGTAGTGAGGGCCAAGCAATTTAATAAGTATTCATGTCCTATAACTCAGTAACCGTATGAAAAGACTACATAAATTAAAAAATTAATATTTATAAATTATTATTTATTAACCACAATTATTTACTAATGGTATATGAACATCTACTGGACCTACCCAAGTTCTCAAGCTTTGAAGTCAGATTAGACAACAGCACGTAATTTCCTGTTCCATGATGATTTTTACAAGGTACTTGCCTTTAAAACTTATATTCTCAAGGATATGATATCACTGAAAAGAGGGTAGTCCAATCTACTGTTTTATGTAGCTTGTACCTCCAGCTTCATGAGCGACCTTGTAGTCTCTGCAGTGGCCAACAAATATTGGGTATTGCTGTGTCTCCTTTGAAAATGACTAATACAGTAATTTTGAGCACTCATTTGCTCAGACTACTTAGCAGCTGTTCCATTCATTAAAATTAATAAACAAGTACCTCTTTTTAGAGTTATATTTCCCTAATCAAAGAGAATGAATATCCTGGAGCATATGAAGCCTCATTATAAATCTCCTGAAAAACACTACACTCCAGTGTGAACCTGGAGGCCTTAGACAATGTGGAGACAGGCACAGTCAACATTTGTTTCTGAGCATTTGTCCATACTACCTTGAATGACCAATCTTCCTTTGACTTGACTCATTCTTTCTTCATTTATGTTAATATATTCTAACTGATACTTTGGCCTGGGGTGAAGTCCTTAACTTCTGCTACTGACTACACATCTTCTCAGTCTTTCTCTTCTGTTTAACACTCAGATGGCAACTTCATTTACCTTGTTGCCAAATTCTTAGGGAGAAATTCAATATTGCTTCCATGGACAAATAAGAGAAACTATGCAAAAGTACTCAAGGATATGATATAAAACCTACAATTATAAAGCTGGGCAGATCATGAATCTAAAAAGCTTTGGTCTCAGCACTGTGCTATTTTTACTATCAGTCCAGTTTCAAATGAAATGTGTATGCTAGGTAGGCTTTGAGACCTCCAGCTCTTCACCTCCAGCACTTGGACTTGTTTTATAAAATCAGCAACAATTCATACATGACTAATGTCTCAGACCAGGTGAGGTTGTCATAAATATCAAAGCATCCTCTACACCCCAACATACAATGTTTCTTTCCTTCTTCCTCAGTTTAACAAAATATGTTTTATTGTTTCCATCATAAAGAAAGAAAATAGTTAAATAATGAATTTGACTACCTGTGAATATATGTATCTACTCAGTCACCACTGCTTCAGAGAACACACCTTAGAGTCAAATTCTTAGGATGTAAGTGAAACACAATGTTTAAAAAGAAACTACAGCTTGCTTCTATTCAATTTATATTTTGTAGATTTTAGTAATAGTTAAAGAAGCATTTAAATTTGTTTTTTTTTTTTAAATTTGTTTTCCCTTTTCAGTATAGTATCACTCAGGAATAAAAGGCAAGTACATAAAATAAGGGAAAAATATTGGTTCAATTTCTTTTTCCATTAAAGTGATCCCACTGATTATAAAAGTCCTCCACTATAAAAATTGAAAGGCTATTATCAATATTGAGCACTTCTTTTTTCCAAACATCTTTTTTTTTACCCTTAGCAAACCATTGGAGGGAAGAGTGAAGATCACTTAGCAATAATAAAATCTACCCTTCAATGTGTGTAAAGAAAAGCCAGAACAGTTTTATTTGTTAAGATTATCTCTTAGCCTGTTTTGTTAATAGATTCTGATACTTCATCTTACAAATATATTTTATTTATTTTTTAGGACTATTGAACATGATATTTGATTAAAGTACTGGCACAGACATTAGACAATAAGCTTCTGTTCTGGCTCTATTTCTAGAAAACTGTTATCTTGAAAATTACTCTATTAGTCAGATTTCACTATGGTCACCTAAGGAATAAACATTCTCAAAATCCCAGGAGCTTCTAACAACATGTATTTACTCTTCTCTTACATTGTCTGCCGGTGGATCTGCTCCAAGGCTATGGGTGAGATTCAGACCTGCTCCCTGAAGCTCTTATCATTCCAGGGCCCAAGTGTGCAGCACCCCTACCTTCTATTCAATTTGTATTTTATAGATTTTGTGATGCTCATGTGATGAGAGGCAAGAACACAGGGAGCTGGTGAGAATTAAATGCTCCATGAAGCCCCATCTCAGATTTGTTGCAGTGTCACTTCCGTCCATATTCCATTGACAAAAAAACAGGTGAGTGGTGAAGGTCAACATCAGTGAGATGGGGAAATAGGGTTTTCCCAAGCAGGGGAAAAGAGAGAGGAGAATGAATACTTGTTGAACAATAAGGCAGTCAACCTCCATCTGTCACGTTCTCTTGTTTCCTTTCATGTACATAATTGACTCACTACTTCTACTCAAAAAGAAGGTGATACAGTTTCGATCTATGTCTGTGCCCAAATCTCACGATGAAGTGTAATCGCCAATGTTGGAAGTGGGGCCTGTTGTGAGGTGATTGGCTCATTCAGTCAAGTGCTCGTGAATGGTTTAGCACTATCTCCCTAGAGCTGTTATCATGATAGAGTTCTGTTGAGATCTGATTGTTTAAAAGTGTGTAGCACCTTTCCCTCCTCTTTTGCTGTTGCTCTGGCCATGACATGCCTTCCCCTTTGCCTTCTGCCATAACTGTAGGTTTTCCTGAGGCCTCCCCAGAAGCCAAGGAGATGCCAGCATCATCCTTCCTATACAGCCTGCACAACCGTGAGTCAATTAAGCCTCTTTTCTTTATAAATTACCCAGCCTCAAATATGTCTTTATAGCAGTGTAATAATGGTCTAACACAGAAGACATTGAAAGTCTCATCTAATCATGGCACCAGGATGTAAGTACATGATCTCGTGACAGTCTCTGGGCGTCAAGTCTAAGTGTGAGTCTCTTGGATTTTGAGACCAGTGAAATATAAAGACAAGTGATCTACCCTCACATATACCCTAAATACAATTGTAAGACAAAGCAGGTTAATCACAATAAATACTCCATCTGAAAATAGCAACAGTGGGAGTTGCAGAGCATCACTGGTTTATGAAATTCTGAAACCTTGCTGGGCAAATGTTGCAGACATCCTCTGTACTGAAGATAGCACCTGTTTTTTGGGATTAGGCCCCAGTTTGTCTTCCTGAGAATAACTCCTCAGTCTATTTTCTCCATGGCTCTTGAAACCACCTTCCGGGAAGCCCTTTCTCTTTAGTTCTTTAGTCAGATCTTAAGAGGCCATTGGGGTTTCTGACATTTGGGGTGGCTAGGATGCTTTCTCAGTCTGCCTCCCAGCCATGGAATTGGCACACAAGTGCCAGTTTGTGTTTAATATAGTGTTGCGGGAAGTCAGGGACCCCGAACGGAGGGACCAACTGAAGCCACGGCAGAAGAACATAAATTGTGAAGATTTCATGGACATTTATTAGTTCCCCAAATTAATACTTTTGTAATTTCTTATGCCTGTCTTTACTGCAATCTCTGAACATAAATTGAGAAGATTTCATGGACATTTATCACTTCCCCAATCAATAACTCTTGTGATTTCCTATGCCTGTCTTTACTTTAATCTCTTAATCCCATCATCTTCATAAGCTGAGGATGTATGTCACGTCAGGACCCTGTGATGATTGCATTAACTGCACACATTGTTTAGATATAAGAGATCTAGGCACATTGAAAAAAGAACAGGATAACAGCAATGTTCAGGGAACAAGGGAGATAGCCATTAGGTCTGGCAGCCTGAGAGCCGGGCAGAACAGAGCCATATTTCTCTTCTTTCAAATGCAAATAGGAGAAATATCGCTGAATTCTTTTTCTCAGCAAGGAACAGCCCTGAGAAAGAGAATGCATTCCTAGGGGGAGGTCTCTGCAATGGCCGCTCTGGGAATGTCTGGCTTTTACAGTTATAGCTAAGGGATGAAATAAGCCCCGGCCTCCTGTAGTGCTCCCAGACTTATTAGGAATAAGTTCCTTATGAGGAAATTCCCACCTAATAAATTTTGGTCAGACTGGTTGTCTGCTCTCAAACCCTGTCTCCTGATAAGATGTTATCAATGACAATGTGTGCCCGAAGCTTCATTAGCAATTTTAATTTTGCCCTGATCCTGTGATCTCGCCCTGCCTCCATTTGCCTTGTAATATTTTATTACCTTGTGAAGCATGTGATCTCTGTGACCCACATTCTATTCATATTCTATTCATACACTCCCTCCCCTTTGAAAATCACTAATAAAAGCTTGCTGGTTTTGCAACTTGGGGGGCATCATGGTGTCTGCCGACATTTGATGTCTCCCCCAGATACCCAGCTTTAAAATTTGTCTCTTTTGTACTCTTTCCCTTTATTTCTCAGACTGGCTCACACTTAGGGAAATAGAAAAGAATCTACGTGAAATAACATTGAATCATTGGGGGTAGGTTCCTCCAATATCTGGCACACCAATGTGGTGTTTTTTTCTTTTTCACAAGTGCATGTGGGAACCCAATTCCCTTTGGCAGGTGCAGAGAAACGTCATTGGTTAGGTTCACAGAAACACTTGTTCGATTCCCTGACGACTGGTGAGTAGTCTGTGTATGGTCCGGGTTAACTATGGGTCACACAGAGTATAAAAATTATACTTATCTTTTCTATATTAAACTCTGGTTAAAACAGAAAAGGATTTGAGTGCCCATGGAAAATATGATCACTCCATTCAGGGCAGTGGAAAAATATTGTCCTTGGTTTCCTGAAAAGGGGATCTTAGATGTAGACCTGTTAAGACAGGGAAGGGTTCGAGTACCGGTGGAAATTATGGTCACTCTATTCAGGTCAGTGGAAAAATACTGTCCTTGGTTTCCTGAAAAAATAACCTTACATGTGAAACTATGGGCTTGTGTTGGTGCAGCATTCTGGGAGCTGGTCCCAGCAGGGAATTATGTTCCCATCACTGTTTGGGGTGATTGGGCCTTGGTACGTGCCATCCTAATGCCTCCTCAAACTTCCTCTCCCGCACAGCCTTCATTATCTGATCAGCCTCTCCCTTTGCCTACTCCTCCCCCACCTAATGATGCTGAAAATTCAATGTCTAACTCTGGTGACTTTGGCTTAATGTTACCCTATGATGACCTTATTTCTTTTCACGAAGAGCCTCTACTGGTAGCTCCCAAGGCCCTGACCCACACAGCCCAGGACCATAGATATACTAATTCTTCTCTTTTCAAATCTTTGCAGTGTTTGCCTCCAGGCATCACCTAATGGCACCAGAACCAAACTACAATTTACCTGTAATTCTACAGGCCCTCCCCTGTCCACTTCAGCCCCTCACCCTCCTGTCTTTTTGCTTCCTCAACTGGTCACTTTGCCATCCACTCAGCCCGCTTCTCTGTACCCATCTTCACACATGGATACCGGTAATCACCAGTATACCTCTGCCTCTTCTACTCCTCCAGTGCCCCTTTCTCACACTCTCATACTGGTCTGCATCTGTATGTGCTGCTCAATCTTAATTTTTTAAAAGAATGTAAGCATGCTTGTACTCAGTATGGCCCTACTTCTCCTTATGTTAAAATGGTATTACAAATTTTTTGTACTGAGGTCGTTTTGCTTCCTTTATACTGGTACCTTTTGGCAAAAAGTTGTTCTAACCCCATCTCAGCCTGGTAGGCAGAGGACGCCCATTTGCAGGCTCAGCTAAATCGGACTAATGGCATTCTAATTACTCAGGCTCAACTCACAGACTCCGATAGTTTCTCTGATGCTTATGCCCAATTAAACTTTGGTGCTCTTACCACATAACAAGTAACAAAGGTGCGTATGAGAGCTTAGGATAAATTACATGCCCCAGGCCAAGTTCCTGTTTCTTTTACTACTGTTAAACAAGTTCAATTGCTTTTACTACCTAATATTGTTTTAAACAAAGGAGATAAGACGCGTGGCCCTGGGATTGGCTCTGGTAGTGAAAAGGCTGCTTATTGGATTAATATAATTTCTAAACAATGGCCCACCTGCACCATACACATTCAAGGAGAAAAGTTTGAGGGCCTAGTAGATACTGGGGCTTATGTTTCTGTTATTTCCTCTAGTTTATGGCCTTCCTCCTGGCTTAAACATCCCGCTAACATGGGACTAGTTGGTGTTGGAAAAGCCAAGGAAGTTTATGGGAGCACATTTATCTTGCCTTGCACTGGCCCTGATGGTCAAAAGGGTACAATTCAGCCTTATATCCCACCAATCCCCATTAATCTTTGGTGTACAGATTTACTGGCACAATGGGGGGCTGACATTAATATTCCACATAACTCTTATAGTGCTTCCAGTCAACATATGATGGAAGACATGCTGTTTGTTCCTGGACTCGGTCTCGGTCCAAAACATGAAGGAATTACTAAACCCTTTCCAGTTACTGTAAAAGAAAACAGGGCGGGTTTAAGTTATTCTTTTTAATGGCAGCCACTGCCACGCCTCCTGATCCTATCCCTTTACAATGGAAATCTGACACACCCATTTGGATTCCGCAGTGGCCGCTTGCTAAAGAAAACCTGGAGACTTTAACTCACTTGGTTTCTGAACAGTTACAACTTGGAAATGTGGAAGCTTCTCTTTCCCCCTGGAATTCTCCTGTGTTCTAGTAAAAAAGAAATCAGGCAAGTGGTGAATGGTAACCGATTTAATGGCCATTAACACTGTAATTAAACCTATGAGGGCCATCCAACCCAGCATGCCTGCCCCTGCTTTAATACCTAAAATTGGCCTCTCGTATTTATTGATCTTAAAGATTATTTTTTCATATTCCTTTACAAAATTTGCTTTTACTGTACTATCTATCAATAACCTGCAGCTCGTTATCAATGGAAAGTACTTCCTCAGGAAATGCTAAATAGCCCTACAATTTGCCCGCTTTATGTTGGACAAGTGCTTTCAGCAGTTCAAGCCCAATTTCCCTCGGCCTCTATTCTTCATTATCTTGATGATATTTTACTTGCTGCCCCCACTGATAAAGAATTAATTGACTGTTATCAAAGTTTGAGCTGCCATGTTACAGAGGCTGGATTATACATCGCTCAGGATAAAATTCAACAGACTACTCCTGTTCAATATTTAGGAACGGTGTTCGATAAACAATGTATTCAACCTCAAAAAGTTCAAATGAAATTCTGTGAAAACTTTAAATGACTTCCAAAACTTTTGGGTAACATTAATTAAGACCTACTTTAGGTATTCTGACCTATGCACTGTCTAACTTGTTTTCTACACTGAGGGGAGATTCTGATCTCTGCAGTCCCAGGACTTTGACCCCTGAGGCTTCACTAGAACTGGAATTCATAGAGGAAAGAATCCAGACCGCCCAGTTATCTAGAGTACAGCTGTTTCAGCCTGTTCAGCTTCTGGTTTTCCCTTCATTACACTCCCCTACGGGACTAATAGTTCAACATAATAATTTAGTGGAGTGGTGTTTTCTTCCTCATTCTGCGTCAAAAACTTTGTCTGGTTATCTAGATCAAATGGACACTCTTATTGGACAGGCACAGTGTAGAATACTTAAACTTTCCGGATTTGATCTGAATTTAATTGTAGTTCCTTTAAATCGGCTCGAAGTTCAAGCTGCCTTTCAACAATCCGTACTGTGGCAAATTCACCTGGCTGATTTTATTGGCATTATTGACAACCATTATCCAAAAACCAAATTGTTTCATTTTATAAAAATGACATCTTGGGTGGTTCCTCGATTAACCAAAGATCAGCCCATTCCTGAGGCCATTACAGTGTTCACTGATAACTCCAGCAATGGAAAAGCTGGTTATGTAGGTCCTATAGACAAGCTTATTTCTACCCCTCATACCTCTTCTCAAAAGGCAGAGGTAGTTGCTGTGATTACTGACTTACAGGATTTCCCCAAACTGTTAAATATTGTCTCTGATTCTACTTAACGTGGAAAAGAGGATATGCTTGTGTTTCACCAGGAGATCATCAAATGAAAATCACAGGGAAAAGACGTCCGTGTCAGAGACCGCCGTCAGACGTGGTAGGATCTGTGCCAACTCCTTAGAAGCTGGCACACCAAATCACAATGGGTCCCACTTCTCCTTACAAACCTAAAAATCTCACCATTTATATTAGCTTGAAAATAACATCCCTCTGTTCTTCTCTTCCTCCTTCTGCACTAAATCTCACTTACACTGGGTTTTATTTAATGATTCTCCTCCTTACAGTTTCTTTCTCACCAGATTCTTCTCACACTGATTTACCTGCTACACAATATTATTCTTATTGGGCTTATGTGCCTTTTCCTCCACTTATTCGACCTCTTACCTGGATGGATGCTCCTGCGTAAAGCTACACTAACAATAGTGTGTGGATGCCTGGAGCTACAGATGACCATTGCTCTGCTCAACCAGGAGAAGGCACTGCATTTAATGTTACCATGGGTTATAAATACCCGCCTCTGTGCCTCGGACATGCACCTGGCTGTATCCATCTGGAAACTCAAGTCAGGGCTGCTTATCTTCCAGAGAGATCAGCTACAGAGGAACTGGGGCATTTAGTCTCCGGCCTCTCCCTTTCTCCTTTAAAACAAATGAAAGGGGGAGTAATGGGAGATACCCCACACTTTCAATATAAACCTGCAGGAAAACCATGCCCTAAAAATTTTGAGGGCCTATCTAAAACTTTAATTTGGGAAGATTGCGTTAACTCACATACAGTAATATTAAAAAATGACTCATATGGTTTAGTAATAGACTGAGCACCAAAGAGCTATTTAAAAACAATTGCTCCTCTGGTGGAAGGGAATGCCTGGAGGCTACTTATTTTATTTCTTACCCGGAGAATTAGAATCATCATTCTACTTTGCATAGGAGGTTCAGTTCATTCTTTCCCTTAAAATGGGAAGATAAAAGCATTATCCCCGCCCCCGAGGCCTCGTATGATACTCCCCATTCTGAGCCCAGAGCACCCAGAACTTTGGAAATTGGCTGTTACCATGTCTGGACTGCGAGTATGGGAAGGGAAACTATTCTGTCTGTTGTCCCCACTACCATTCCCCTCTCTCAGTATCAACGTAGATCTGGACATTCTGGTTTGCTTACCTCCAACCTGACTGTTCCCATACAGAGTTGCATTAAGCCTCCTTACATGCTGTTAGTGGAAAATATCAAAATTTGGACGAACATTCAAACTATCCAATGCATTAATCGTCATTTATACACTTGCATTAACTCCCATTTTGACTCCAGGAAAAGTGCTATGTTGGTTTGAGATCGAGAAGGAATCTGGATTCTGGTAACTTTGCCCAGACCTTGGGAATTCTCCCCCTTGATACATTTCATTAATGAAGTGTTACAGCGAATTCCAAAAGGATCTAAGAGATTTGTTTTCACTTTAATCTCTGTGATCATGGGCCTAATTACATTCACTGCAATGGCCCCCACTGCCGGAATGGCATTACACCAATCTATTCAAATGGCTCACTTTGTTAATGATTGGCAAGCCAATTCCACCCAAATGTGGAATTCTCAAAAAGGCACTGATCAAAAATTGGCTAATCAAATTAATGATTTCAGACAGTCTGTTATTTGGCTTAGAGATTGGGTAGTGAGTCTCAAACATCACATGCAAATGCAGGGCGATTGGAATACATTGGATTTCCATATCACCCCGTATTCCTATAATGAGACTGATCATTCATGGGAAATGGTCAAAGGACACATTCTGGGTGGGGAAGATAATTTATCATTGGACATAACTAAATTAAAGAAACAAATTTTTGAAGACTCTCAAGTTCATTTATCCATTGTGCCTGGAGCTGAGGCATTAGATCAGGTGGCAGAAAATCTTTCTGAATTAAACCCCACGACTTGGATTAAGTCTACTGGGGGCTCCACTGTAGTAAATTTTGGAATTATGTTTCTCTTTTTAATCGGTTTGTCTTTAGTGTGCTGGACCAGTCAAAGAATCCTGTGTCAAAATCGAGACAATGAACAAGTCTTCATCGCCATTGGCACATTTAAATAAAAAGAAAGGGAGAGATGTTGTGGGAAGTCAGGGACCCTGAACGGAGGGACCAGCTGAAGCCATGGCAGAAGAACATAAATTGTGAAGATTTCATGGACATTTATTAGTTCCCCAAATTAATACTTTTATAATTTCTTATATCTGTCTATACTGCAATCTCTGAACACAAATTGAGAAGATTTCATGGACATTGATCACTTCCCAATCAATACTCTTGTGATTTCCTATGCCTGTCTTTACTTTAATCTCTTAATCCTATCATCTTCATAAGCTGAGAATGTATGTCACCTCAGGACCCTGTGATGATTGCATTAACTGCACACATTGTTTAAACAATATGAAATCTAGGCACCTTGAAAAAAGAACAGGATAACAGCAATGTTCAGGGAACAAGGGAGATAACTATTAGATATGGCTGCCTGAGAGCCGGGTGGAACAGAGCCATATTTCTCTTCTTTCAAATGCAAATAGGAGAAATATCGCTGAATTCTTTTTCTCAGCAAGGAAAAGCCCTGAGAAAGAGAATGTGTTCCTAGGGGGAGGTCTCTGAAATGGCTGCTCTGGGAATGTCTGTCTTTTACGGTTATAACTAAAGGATGAAATAAGTCCTGGTCTCCCTTAGCACTCCCAGGCTTATTAGGATGAGGAAATTCCCCCCTATTAAATTTTGGTCACACTGGTTGTCTGCTCTCAAACCCTATCTCCTGATAAGATGTTATCAATGACAATGCGTGCCCGAAACTTCATTAGCAATTTTAATTTCGCCCTGGTCCTGTGATCTCGCCCTGCCTCCATTTGCCTTGTGATATTTTATTACTTTGCGAAGCATGTGATCTCTGTGACCCACACCCTATTTGTACACTCCCTCCCCTTTGAAAATCACTAATAAAAACTTTCTGGTTTTGCGGCTTGTGGGGCATTATGGAACCTGCAGACATTTGATGTCTCCCCCAGATACCCAGCTTTAAAATTTCTCTCTTTTGTACTCTTTCCCTTTATTTTTCAGACAAGCCGACACTTAGGGAAATAGAAAAGAACCTACGTGAAGTAACTTTGAATTATCAGGGGCAGGTTCCCCCGATAATATAGTGATATTCTTTTTTAAAAAAAATCCAGGCTAGCAGTAGCATCAAGTAATCCAATTTGTTCAGAAACTATTGACTTATGTTCTTTATTCTAGTACTGTAGTCATACCAAAATTGTTTTTGAGCCAGGTATCTGTCACTAGACTTAATTACAAGGACTTCTTGCTTATCAACACTCTCAGGGACCAAGTCCTTTGCCACTTTTCCTCAGCCATTTTTTTTTCCAATTGAAAGGAATTACTGGAGGCCACAACCTGAAGTTTTAAAGAAATGTGTGATTGGCATGCACTTTGATTTGTTTTTGCTCTGAGGTTGTGTCTTGAATAGTAATCAATATTTACGGCTCAAGGGATTTCTCAATTTTATCTTTTACTAACAAAAATGAGAGATTACTTCATTCTTCAGTCCTCCAAGATTGCTTAGACTCTCTATATAACCCTCCATTCTCACAAACAGTATAGTTCATATCTGAGCTTGTCCTTTGTGTATTAGCTTTAGAAATAGAGCAAATGGCAACAAACGTCAAACAACAAACACATTAACTGCATGCTTAGTCTCTCATATATTCAAAAGCACTTACAAGCTTAGCCAAATATTTCCTGATCACCTACCATAGGTTGTCATTTTTCCAGATTCCTGTGAGTTTCCTTACTGCCCAAACCAGCCCCAATCTAGTACTGGAACATTCAATTTCTTTGTTGTCATTGTGAAAAACATTTCATTTCTAGGTATTGATATTTCTAGTTGTAAATTAGTCTCCATAACAAAAAGAAAAATAAGCAATCTCAAAATTTCAGTGGCTTATATTACAATTACTTATGTCTTCTTCATATTGATCATTATTGGCTCTAGCTGTGAGCTGCAGCCGCGCTCTGACCATGAATTGAATTGGATTCAGATGTGCTTCACAAGATGGTGGGACCTGGTAATGCCTTTTAAAGTTCAGAATTGTCAACATGCTAGTTCTACCTACATTTTGTTGGCCAAAGCAAGTCATAAGATAAAGCCCAACATTGATAGAATAGGAAAGTACATTGATCTCAGTAGCAAGAGAAGATGGAATGTTTGTTGACAGGTGATACAGTTTACCACTGTTGCTAAACATTTTGGTCTAACTATGATATCAATGAAAGGAAATGAAGCTATAGAAGTATCCATACTATGTCACTAATGATTAGATGTTAAAGTATCTTTTATGTTTCTAGCATTTACATAATATTTGTAATAATAGTTTAAATAACTAGTTATTATTTTGAAATAAAGCTGAGGCCTATCTACTCCTTGCTCTTCAGAAATTTTTTTATTACAGTACTATCCCGATTTTCTTACTGCTAGCACATATTCTGAAGTAAGTGAGCATACAGTAAGACATTTAGGTCTGTATAACACGAGTTATATGTAACTCAGGATAGCAGTGGGAAGTGATAATAATTTCTTTACCTGCAATATCAAAACATATAAAACCGAATCTATCTCACCTTTGAACAAACTTCAACCTTGTCCAGTCTGTATAGTGCTACACTGAAGTATATTTGGCAAATACTTTGCCTTTTAGTACTACTGTAATATTGTCAATCTGCCTATCAGCCAGATTTACCCTGGCTTTTCACTTAAGAAATAAGTTTTTCTATAACATGAACCAGGTATAAAGTAAAATCTCTTCAGCTATCAAACCTGCATCCTTTCTTCCCAGTATCATTAGTGGAAAGTTTGGAATTCTTTCGAATTATATAAATTTTTAGCTTTTATCCTTCAGATAATATTTACATACAACAGTCAGACTTAGAGCAGTCATCCCGAAGCCTACTGCTGAAAGAAAAGTGTGAACAAAGGCCGAATGTGCTTCTCTGATGAGGAATTTGGCTTATCCAGTCTCAGCACCTTTAAAAATATCACTCAGCACCTGATAGTCATTTCAGAATGTTAACAGATCTTTGGCACTCTGCAATAAGCAACTATATCAGTGCCATTAGCCTTATACATGTGTCCTATAATTGAGCCATTCTATGACTATTATGTTATCTGTCTGTCAGATTTCATAACTGTAGGGAGAAGGGTAAAAGATTCAATGCTTCTAAAGGAATTTTATACCAGCTGCTCATGTCAGTTGTCTGCCTGTTCATTTTATAACAAGCTTCAATTCATAAGGAGGGGTATAACTACTTTGAATACAAAAATGGGGGCCATTACAAGGGTTGGGACCATCTCTCATTTCTTCAGAGGCACCACGTCATTTCATTCACTCATCACAGCAGTTGGACTTGCCCTGGGATGTCCACCAGGAAATGCTACAGAGAGGGAAGATGAAGTAAATTGTACAGAATTTTGATTCTTAGAGGCATATTCTTCATCTGAAATCTCCTCTTGGTGCATAAATCAAAGTGAAGTCTAGGATTCAAGGGTGATCTAAGACTGAAATATATTAGTCTCAGATTCTCCAAGGTAAACCTCAATTCTCTACTATTTTCTCCCACTTTTCATAAGTAAGAAGGAGGAACTTTGCCAAAAAAAAAAAAAAAAACAAACGACAGAATAGAGTACCATGAGATAAATATTTAAGAAAGAGTACCACACATCCCAACAATAAAATGGCTAAAATTGAAAGCACTGACAACACCAAGTGCTGATGTGGAGCAATAGGAACTCTCATTCATTGCTATTGGAAATGCAAAATGAACTCTCATTCATTGCTATTGGAAATGCAAAATGAACTCTCATTCATTGCTATTGGAAACGCAAAATGGACTCTCATTCATTGCTATTGGAAATGCAAAATGGTGCAGCCACTTTTGAAATTAGTTTGGGAGTTTCTTCTAAAAGTAAACATATGTATGATCCAAAAATTGCACTCTTTGGTATTTACCCAAACGAATTGATAACTTTGTCTATACAAAATCCTGCAATGAATATTTATAGCAGCTTTATTCATAAGTACTAAAACATGGAAGCAACCAAGAGGTCCTTCAACAGGGGAGTGGATAAATAAATGGTGATACACCAATTCAATGGACTATTATTCAACAATAAAAAGAAATGAACTACTAAGCCGTGAAAAAGCCTGAAAGAACCTGAAATGTATATTGCTAAATGAAAGAAGCCAATCTGAAAAGGCTACATATTGTATAAGTCCAACATATGGCATGATAGAAAATGTAAAACTATGAGACCATGGTCACCAGAGCTTCAGGGAAAAGGAGGGAGGAGTTAATAAATAGGTAGAGCAGTGAGACTATTCTGCATAATTCTGTAATGATGGAAAGACGTCATTATACAGTTATGACACAACACATTGAACAACACAACGTAATGTACACTGTGGCCTTTATTTAGTAACAATGGATCAAAAATTGTTCATTAACTATAACAAATGTCCCACACTAGCAGTACCCAACCTTGCTGACACCAGGGACCGATTTTGTGGAAGACAATCTTTCCATGGACCTGGGGTGGGGTGGGGAGGAAGATGGTTTTAGGATAAAACTGTTCCACCTCAGATCATCATGCATTAGTTAGATTCTCATAAGAATAAAGTTTACAGAAAGCTTTAAGTTTACTTTCTGCAAACTTAAAACTCAAAAAATTAAAATCTACTGATGTAAGAAAAAGAATTTAAGACAATAGAGCTGTGAAGTGAATTAATTAGGTTATAACAAATGGCATCATGATTTAAAATTAATTCAACTAATTGCAGAAGTTACGCATGAAAATAAATTTCATGACGCATTACTTTTTATTTCTTAACAATTCTGGATTTATTCAGGAAAAAAAGAAGTTGTGTGAAAACTGACACTATATTTACTATGTATTTAAAAGTCTTATATTTAAAAATATATAGTTTGTTCTCTAAAAAATATTGTCTTAAATATATTTTTAAAGCATTTTATTATTTTAAATATTGTAAAAAGTAAATATTCTCTTTTAAAATAATTTTTAAGTTGAAGACATCTTTAGTTACCCTTATACTGCCTTCTGATATTGCATTAGTTATAGGTGCTAATTATCTCTTGCCTAGAATACTCATTCATTCATTTGTTCTTCATACACTAAATACTTACTAAATGCTAAGCATTGTCCTATATTTAATGAAGAAAATGTGATAGAGTTAAATAAAGCAGTACCTCTGACCTGAGGGAGCACACAGAATCTAATGAGACAAGAGTGGTAGACTTTTAATCAAAGTAGGTTTAACTCTGTAACAGTCAAAATCTCAGCAACTGAACAATATTGAAGTCAACTTCCAATTCATATCACATGCTAATGTGGATTGATTTATATGTGGTAGGGGGTGAAATTTGTTGAAGATAAGCTTGCCTCCATGTGGTGACTCAGAAATTCAGGCTCTTTCTAGCTAGTATCTCCAGCTTCAACATGTGGTCTTTTGAAAAAAAAAAAAAAAAAAAAAGTCGTGGGGAGAAGGGAGAAAACGAAGATAAAATGTAGAACACGGTATATTATGTTTTACTTATGGGTACAAGCCTAGTAGCTGTGTATGTTACATGGCCCCAACCTAACCAGAAAGGAGGGTGGGAAATAGAATCTCTCTATATTGCCAGAAGAAAATTAAATGGGTTAGTAAAGAACACAGTGTTTTCCTGTCACACAGACATATAAGAAAATATTTACAATATAATAAAATAGAATTATGCATAGGCAGTCATTTTCTTCAAGGACTGAGTTTCGAAAAACTTTTATATTAAAACTCATGTAATTCACTAATTTTTCTATAAAGATAAATGTATGTTGGAGGATGTTATAACTTTCCACCAATTTTAACACATTTTTGCTTAAAAGTTTCTTTTTATTTTCTCAATCTTTGTCTAATATCTTAAAGTTTGCTCTTCTAAATAAATTCATTCTGGCATTTCATCACATTTAACCTCCATTTCAAAGTTTAAGGTCCATTTTTCAGGTACTGCAGTAATGCCACCACTACAAATGGCCTCCAGGTGACAGTGCTAAAGGATATTTGAAAATCCTGAATTGTAATAACACTGTGAGGTAAAATACAGCCCAATATCTCAAAGTCACCCAAAGACAGAAACCCATAAACAAACTCACACAATACTGACTAAACATGGATGGAAGACATGTCTGTTTGCCAGCCAAATTGGTGCCACTGTGTGACGATAATGCCAACACAGTTTACAATTTCCTCTGCTCATAGCTTTAAAAGTATGTAAACCTGATGAATATTTTAAAATTTTATCAGATTCTCAATATTACCAAGTGAGATACTAATGTTTTCTGTTACTCTTTTAAAAATCACATAATAAACTTAGCATAAAATGTGACCAAATTTGTAAACTGCTTTTTCGGTAGCATGATAAGCTACAGAACAATCTGTGATAGATTCTCTGTCTTTAGCCACTTCTACTTCCTTCTCATTTTCTGTGGGTAACCCATACAGAATTATAAATAAGGAGCACAAATCTCATCGTGTTACTTCTTTAAGTAAAATGTTCAATACTTCTTCACCCCACCGACTCGATTACCTAAAGGAAAAAGGCCAAACTCTAAAGATTTTAAACACAATTCCATACGACAAACATCTAATGAAAATCTGCCAGATGACAAGTGTTTGCAAGAAACAGAACTGAAAAACTCTTTAGTCTTTGCAAACCTTATTCTTCCATTCGTTTCTTCTACTACTGTCTACCTTTGGCTCTAACATACTTTGCAGTGAGTCATTCCCTGACCACAAGATGTTTTTTATATCTCCTTGCCTTTGAACATGCCGTATCAGCCAGAATTTAGCCTAGTAAACAGGCACTGCAAGCAGAAAGGGATCTATCGCAGGAAATGAAATGCTTATAAGATGATTAGAAGGGCGGGTACAGAGGGAGTCACGGGACTGCTACTGGACCAATGACCTCAGAGACACAATTGATGCTGACAGCTAGAGCCAGGTATGCTGACTCTGTCTCCTGCAATTACTATGACTGCCTTTAGCTACAATAGATGCTGGAATATTAAGTCTAGCTACTACTTTAAACCCTAACGTCTCGCATTATTTGCTAGTTAAAAAACACCCAAAACAAGGTTCCTACCACACAGCCACATTCCAAATTTCACACGAATGCATCCAGACTTTGGCTACCAGAAAGTGTAGGAAACATAGTTTTTGACCTCTCTGCCTCCTATAGTTCCCGAATGCACACGGAAGTAAGAATGAGTGCCGAGCGTATCCAGAATGCCTTGATTGCTTTCCTTCCTTATACGATACCAGTTTCAACATCCAGCTCTAGTATTGCCTTCTGTGTGATGATTTTCCTGGCTTTAAATCAGGATCACAACATTGCTCAATTCCTAGTAGTACTGTTCTCATAGAAGATATTGCATAAAAGAAATATATAGAATGTCTTGGGTTCTGAGTGAATGGTGCCCCCTAAAATTATTCACCATAATAACCGTGCTGTAGGTCCGACTCCGCTCTACTTCCACAAACTTACTGTGCTGTGATATTTTGTTCTTGTTGACCCCAAATAAAGACTTTGACCTTTCAGAAAGCAAAGCCTATATCTTATTCTTATTTATATATTTATCTTTTCTTTCTGCTATGCCCTAGTGTACAAAAGGCATCTTAAGAAGTGTTTGTTAAATTAGTTAATGAATGTATGTATAAACAAATGAATGAATCAGCCAAGCCCTTAAAATACCTTTTAATTATAGAGTTTAAATGTCATTTTTGTTTTGGTGTCATGAGAACAAAAAGACGACTTCTGGAAACTTTTGTGTATTTGGAGGAAAAGTTTTGCGAAATTTTAGTTATATAGAAGGTTCTTTTTAATCACTTATTTTAAATGTCTAAGATGATCGTCTGGAACAAAAGCAAAAATACATAATAATTTCTATTTGAGAATTACCAGTTGTAAGTCATGTGTATTATATTTAGTATTGTTAAAGCAAACTAAATGTGGCCTGAGAAGGACTCCGTACTTCTATATTTGAGTCCTTGTGGACAAACTGTAACCTAGCTTAATAGGTAGACAAGATTGGAAACCTAACTTAGGAGTATGGGCCTGTAACAATAGCTGAGTCTTGGCCAATCCCAGTGGCCATACTTCAGCCACTCATAGACTGCTAAGTGTTCAAATGGTGTTCAAATAAGGCAAATGCCAACCTGAAACCAATCCAGCTATTTCTGTACCTCACTGCCAATTTCTGTATGTCACTTTCCTTTTTTTTTTTTGGTCTATAAATTTCTTCTGACCACAAGGCATCCCTGGAGTCTCTGTGAATCTGCTGTGATTCTGGTGGCTGCCTAATTCATGAATCATTCATTGCTCAATTACACTCCTTTAAATTTAACTGGGCTGCAGTTTTTCTTTTAACGATATATATGTATGATACTTCATGGCCATGTCCATTTTTTTTTTTTTTCTGTTTAGGATTTAGAATTAAGCTGGGAACAAAGAGTAGCACCTTAGCACGACTGGAAAAAGATATGATCTCTTTAGAGCTTTGTTGTTGCTGAAACTCACTGGGGCCATACAACGAGAAATGGGTTTCACTGTGGGAATACACACAGACAAGAGCATAAATTGAAGCTGAAAATCAGTCAGTTCAAGCACCTCCAAGGATGGTCATCTCCTGTCTCTCTACCTGTTTGTCTCAAGCCCATGGCTTCATCACCTCTCTCTTGCTTTCTGTCCATTTGTACCTTTCTCCTCTTGCCAACTTTTAGACTTTATAAAATTACAGAGAAGCTGTATTTTCTGCCTATTTACTCACATTCTTCTTCCTCAAAAGTTTGATTTGCCTAAGATCTTCATAGTTCTAACTAGATTTTCATGGCACCTCTCTCTTAATCCTTTCAGCTGCTGCTATCTGATTCTGGTTCACATTCAAAATCTTGAGAGAAAGACCGTGATTGGTCCAGCTTATCTTTTCACACTAGATTACAGCATAGGAAGTTTTCATATCAGGACTGTGTTCTCAGCCACTATAAGTTGGCTTTTCTTTGAGTTGCTGCTGGCAACATTCTAAGGATTCCATGAGTGTTGGCCTATCCCAAACCAATGGGAAGATGATTTCTCGTAATTCCTTATGCAGTCAGGAATTCCTTCCCACATATCTGTTTACCACAATTATTTGTTCCCAGTTATTTCAGGTGCATAAAAGTGCTTCGTTGCTATGTAGCAGACCGTTTCTAGGTCCTTAAACAATATGTAATATAGTCAAAAATTGTGAAAGATTTGAGATTTTATCCTGCTTGCAAGCTACGTTAGGTTGCCATAGTTTCATGGATGTACAGAAGACACAGTCCTTCTTGGTCAGAGAAAAGGAAAGTTTATTACTCACAGCAATAACAATAGCCTGAGTATCCTCATTTTCCTGCCCCAGTTCCACGAGCCCCAGTTGCCACAGGTCAATGTGACTAAAGCCAATGGTGACTGCACACACAGTGGGTGGTGGTATAAGAAAGGATTCTCTGGTTTAAGACATTCTAATTATTTGTAAGACTGAAAGCACACCTGCACACAACCTTTGCTTGGGAGAGAGACATTATCTTTACCATTACAGTGGACAACAAACAAACCTGCTGTCTATCCCAGAGGGAGATGCTATCTCTATTTTCCAAGGCCTTTTGCTGTATAAACATCTGTGAAAAGATAATCCAATATAGAAGCTGTCAGAGCCTCGGCTTGCGAGATGTTCATAAGACAACAGGAGAGAATTTTCTTACATCAGAGGCTTACTCTTGCATAGCCAAAGAGGAATGATCATTTCTCTTCATGATTTACGTAACCAAATGACAAGTTTAATTAAGTTTTCTTTTCCTTTTTTTTTTTTTGGTAATAGCAGGCCTTGCTCTCTTTTTTCTTTTTAAATTGTTAATCAATTATAATCATAGGCTGACTCTCTTGATATCAAATATTATTTTGTTCATCAATAGAAAACAAATTTGCATCAAAATCTTTATTTGGATAATCTTACAATATTCTTTTCATGAATATCTGCTAAACAATGTATTATATGAATTTTTGTTTTTATTCTAGGATTTTGCTAGACTTTTAGCAATTTATTAAAATAAATGATACTAATATTTAATACTGCTTTAGATGGCTTATAAAAATAAATTAGCATTCCTAATTTTCTCTAGACTTCTTAGCAATTTATTAAAATATATGAGACTAATATTTAATACTGATATAAATGGTTCATAAAAGTAAATTTGCGTTACTAATTTGTTGCAATGAAATTTACTCTTTTTATGCAAAAATGTCTTATTTTGTAAAATGGCAATAAGTAATAGTTTTATTGGCATCTACTAACAGTTTGCCGTCTATGTAGCTATTTTTCTGTGATTTGTAGTAACATTTTTTTTTTTAAAAAGAAAACATTTTTGTAGATGGGAGCTTCCTAAAATTAGACTTCTAACTAAAACTATAGATTTTTTTCTTCATGTAAAAATGCCTATTTGGAGCAGTGATAGAAAAGCTTATATTCTCATTCATGGAATGGAATGAACTAATAAAAATTAATAAATACAGATCTTTATACTTGGCATTTTTTAGTTAGAGGATAATAGTATTCCACAGGCATCACGGCCACTGAAGAGTCACATAGTTTTGGTTTTGGTGGAACACAAAAAAGCAACAAGACTTGCATTAAGGAGTAGAAAAGATCTACAAATCAAATTACTAACTCTTAAAAGAGAAATAAGCTATTCATATTTCTGTGAAAATCACATAGGAAAAATTCTATGTTAATATAATCCCAATGCTTGAACAAGTTATTTTCTATTATACAGTGCTTTCCTCATCACCTCAATATGAAAAATTATTTAACAAAAAAGATCCAATCGATTAATATTCGGAATAAAAATATTATATCATTTAAAGAAATAGAAATTTAGAAATAAACAAGTATGCATCTTTATATTATCTTAGGAAAGTGATGTTAGCCAATTTCCTGGTAAAGAAGGAAAGAAAAGTAAAATATATTGAGCCAGTATAATAGATGCACTAGACCTTTTCATATACATCATCTTAACACAAATACAACCTGTAAAATAAATACTATTATCAGTAGTTTTAAAAACAAGGAAATAAATACCACTGCAGTTCTCATGGCTACTAACACAGCCAAAATTCACACTCAGGCCGTGTCTGCCTCCAACGCTCGTGAATTCACACAGAGTGCTGAGATTTATATTTAGGGAAGAGAAAGACAAAACTAATTCACATAGAGAATATCATAATCCTCCCTGCTTCATTTAATTTGTGATGCATGTCCCTGTAATAGAGCAGATCAGTAGAGTAGATCTTATCATAAGCACATGATAATTCAGAACTTCTCTGCATTAAGAATGTATTCCTGCTGGGTTTCTCTATCTTCTTGCAAGTAATGTGTAGGTAATGCAGGCTCCAGAGTAAAGCTAAATTTGAATACTTGCTGCACTGTTTAACAGCTGTGTGCTGCTGGGCACATTAGGAAAACTCTTTATCTCAATTTCTTATTTGTAAAATGGTGATAATAAGAGTAATTTTTTAATTTTGACAGTGGCTGTGGGAGTGAAATGAGATGATACATGTGAAGCAATTTTAACGTGCCTGCATGAAGTAAGCATACATGCTATCTTGTCGTTATTCCACTCTTCTCATATGCATGTGAAATTTGAATGTCACTGGGCCAATCTTGACTGTACTATGACATTAATAAATAAACAAATATAAGTATATCAAATTCCAAAAGTTCTAATAATTAGATCTTACTGAAGGGGTGGTCACACGCCATGTACCAAAGCTTCCTAAAAGCAATCTTTCAGCTTCTCCCTTCCCAGATTCTAAGTAGGCCTTTATCACCCAATAAACTCTGAAAGTCCCCCCTTCTTAATATTGATACATTGCAGATAAAGTTTCAACATGAGTTTCAGAGGGGACAACCATTCACACCATAGCAAGAAGTCTCTAATTTGTCACATATACGGCATCCCAGAGGGTCAAACACCTTCCTTGGAGACTATTGCCCGTAAGCTGACACTTCAGATACACATTCAAAAAGCCATTCCAGTAGTTTATGAGGCCAGCTGCTTCTGATTGTGTGCTATGTGATACAATCAGTGGATTCCATAAAAAATGGGCCTAGTATCAAACTTCCTTTCATTGGTTGGGTGATATGTGTTGTGAGATTTACTACCTGTGGATCAAGTACTCTGTAAGCCTCCAAATAGTGGTGTTAGCTAAGACTCTGAGGGCAGGAAAGAAAATCTCTACCCAAAATAGGTAGCTATTTCCACAAGGATGGATTCTGGCCCTTCAAAGATGATAGGGCCTTCCACCTATGGTTGAAAATCATCTGCATGTTCTACTTGAGAAATGATGTCATATTGGGGGTTCAGCATCAGTCTCCATTGCTGGCAAGTTAGATATTCAGAGGCAGCAGTAGGTTAGTTTTGGTAAGTGAGAATCCGTACAGTTGGGCACATGCATATTTTCCATTTCTGCCGTGATGCTCATCTTATCTATGAATCCATTGTGCCAGTTCTTGAATGGCTGATGACAAAGTCTGGTCAAGTCACTTGGCTCACATAATTGTTCAACGCCTTTTCTATGGTGGAAGCTTTCTGGTGGGCATAAATGTGTGTTTTTCAAAAATCTTCACACTTCATGCCCATTCCTATATATCCACCTGCATGCCTCCACCTCCCATCTCTCTTATCTCTGATTTTTTAGTACTTTTCTTTCCAGTAGTTTTCTGGCCAGGACATTAGCCACTGCCTGAAAGTTTTCATGCCTTGTTTCTCTAGGGTACTTCTCTTTCCACAAAAGTGGAGGCCCAGCTTCACCACTCACAGTGCCACACATTGGGCATATTTTCCACATCCGTGTTTACATATACACTACTGCTTCGTCTTTTAAAGTATCGGAATCACCGCATTTGGGCATGCGTACTCTGGTGAATATTCGAATGTTGGGCGCCAGCCTGTGCCAGTGATTATCATGACCCTCCTCATATCACTTAGGGCAGTATCAGCACATACGCAATTAGGCAATGGGTGATCAGTCCACAGACCCTCATCCTTCTTCCTGCTCTCTCAGTCCATGTTCAATACTAACTGCATCAGATTAAGATTCACTTCAAGCTTGGGCACCGGGATTTGGAATTAGAAGTGCAAGAAATTTATTAAAAGAAACATCATGAAAGATAAAGAAAAGAGGAAGCAGGCATGGGCAGTGAGAGCCCACAAACTACTCTGTTGATCTGACATCTGTGAAAGGAGATTGGCCAGGAGGATAGGGTAGAAAGAACTTCTGACTGCAGTGCTGCTATGAGAAAATCTTGGCCAGGCCAATGCGGAAATTGCATTGTCTATTAGAAGAGCTTCAAATCAGGCAGAAAGATCTCAACTCCAGTGCCTCTGCCACATTCAGTCACTGACTGAGGGTGTCCCAGGGAAAATGTGGTTTTGGTGTGAACACTGAGATAGATCCTAGGTATCTTAATACTTTTTATCTAGAAGGCAGAAGAATTAAAGCAGAGATACAATTGCCTTTGTAAAGAAGCGGCAATCTCTCACATTAATCAGAAAAGGGGGATGTTTAGTCCCTTTTATAGTTGCAGAGTGAACTTTTCTTGTCTGAGCATTGTTTATGTGAGTTAGGAACACCATTGATGGTCTGCCAGATCAGCCAGTTTTTCACTTTCTCATGGTCTTAACAGTGCATTATATTACGTTTCGTTATCTTTGTGATCTACTACCAGGCCATTAGTTACTTAACTTACAGGCAATACAGTCTGTCTACAACTATTTACCAGCGTTTGATGCTTTGTTCCACCTCTCAATTTGGCTTCACACACTTTTCTGATCGAATCACCCAGTGGCACCCTACTCTACACATGTTCTCTTCTAACTGGGTGCCTTACGATTGCCAGACCGTGGCTTTGCTAATGCTCTTTCCTTGGCCTAAAATAAGTTAACTCATGTCATAGTCTTATTGCCATGGTCTTATTAATTTCTTGTTGATTTAACATGAAACTCTAACTAATATTAGTAAAAAATAATATACAACTCACATCATGCAACTACAATAAAAGCGTTGACACTTCAGTGAATGACGTTGCCATTCTGGTGAAAATAAGTCATGGCACAAGAAAATTTGAAATGTCCTAAAATCATACAGTTCACATTTGAAATAAACAAGATGGAGGTTTCCTTCAATATTATCGCAATCCTAAAAATTTACAACTTATTGAAAATAACAAGTTGAAAAACTGAAACAATCATTTCTAACCCACTAAACTTTGACCCACTAAGCTATAGAAAAAATTGAACAATTTCTCTTTTCTCTGTATAATTATTTCTCTATTCTAGCAGGTGTTATCACAAAATTGAGGCACAGAAAGAGGTGAATTCGGCTATACATCAAATTAATATAGGAGAAATTTACTAGAGGGATGTATCAGACGGTCAATTTATTAAAAGTGTATTATTTTTCTCAATTGTATAATGTTTGCGGAATTTGTCACTTTTTAAAAGTTTATGTTTCATGTGATTTCTTTTCTCTTTCTATACAAAAATGGGGTTTATTATCCAGTTTCATTTTTATAATTTTGTTTTCTTTTAAAGAGAATGCCTCCAAACTATATAAGTCCAGGTCTGCACAAAATCTGAATCCACTTCTGATTTCTGCATATATGCTAGAATCATCTAGATGCTCTCTACACTAGCAGAAGAACTTTTAAACATATTAATATGCAGTGCTATTTGTGTTTTAAGGTCAGTATGAAAGTATAGTTCTGGTGGAAATGTAGATTTATATAAACTTCCCAAAATAGCCGAGTTTGGTGGCTCACGCCTGTAATCCCAGCACTTTGGGAGGCTGAGGCAGGTGGATCACTTGAGATCAGGAGTTCAAGACCAACCTGACCAACATGGAGAAACTCCGTCTCTACTAAAAATACAATAATTAGCTGAGCATGATGGTGCATTCCTGTAATCCCAGCTACTCAGGAGGCTGAGGCAGGAGAATAACTTGAACCTGGGAGGCAAAGGCTGAGGTGAGCAGAGATCGCACCATTGCACTCCAGTCTGTGCAACAAGAGCCAAAGTCTATCCCCTCCAAAATAATAATAATAATAATAATAATAAATTTTAAAAAATAAACTTCCCAAAATAAAAATTCAAAAATTTTAAATTACTCTGTGTGTTTTTCAAAGGAGAACTGTTTAGGCCTTCAAAATATATACCAGAACAGTATGTGTGGTCAATGAGAGCACTTCAACAATTACATCTTGACAAAAGCAAAGACAATTTTGTCCCTTTTGATATACTGGCATTGCAGTAGAATAGAAAGATAATACACTGAAAATCACTATACCTAGTTGCTAGTTTCATTTCTACTATAAATTGGATTTTTATCTTCCTTTGGTCAAGATTTTAATCAGTCTCTTTATCTGAAAAACTAGAGGGTTGACCAAAGCTTCTTGCTATCTAAGTCATAGGATGATTATCATCAATTCCCCACAATATATTAAAAAACTGCTATTACAAAATACATTCTGCTTTGCATTGTGACGCAAAACCAATTAAAAATTTCAAGTATTGTAGCACCTTAGTGAGTGCTTAGCATTGTGAGTCACTATCAGTGTTTGTCAAGCTCCCACTTAGATGTGTCGCCAAAAATTTTCCATTATATTTAAGACATCTCCATTTTTAGAGAGAAAATGAGAAATAGCTGTAACTGTCCAGGCCAATCAGACTCTGTATTTCCTGTAACATAGACTCAAATAACAGGAACTTGAATAAGATATATACATATTTAAGTAAAACAGATCCAGAGATAAGCAAGTCAGAGTTAGCAATGGAAACTTCATGAAGTCCTTACAGACCTAAGTTCGTTTAACTTTCTACTCTGCCTTCTCCAGACCCATGATCTAAAATGGTTGCCAGAGCTTGTCATAGCTATTGTATGGTGTATTTTTTTGTATTTTTTAAATATTTAAATAATAACCATTTAAATATGAAATTAAAATAAAATTTAAATAAATAAAAATTTAAAATATTTGTTTTTTAATTTATTTTGTATTATATTTTGTATTTTATTTTTATTTTGTATTTTGTATTGTAAGGGAATATGTGTGTTTGTGTATGTGCATGTGTGTGTGTGTGTTGTGTGTACAATGTGTATGTGTGTTTTTAAAGTCTATTTTCTCGAAGTATATATTTTTAAGTATATTTTCTCTAAGTGTCATATAACCATTTTTACTACAGTTTATTGGGCAAAATTTAGTCACTCAGCTTTAACTAGCTACAAGAGAGGATGGGGCATGTCCTCAATTTTTCCTGAACTGCAATATGTTCATCGAGCAGTAAGGTTGTTAATACTAAGGAAGTAAGGATAGTGCTAGCAGTCACTGCCACAGCACACTTACTTTATCTTCTAAGAAGTGATTGCAATTATTATTCTTCATTTACAAGAATTTGTTTGGGACCCAGCATTCATCCTCTCTCATATGTTTTTCCTGTTTTTTGCTCCATTGCCTTAACCTGATTTCTTTTCGTTTTCAGAGGAGAATGTCTGGTGATTCTTTTAGACATCTGCGTTATTTCTACTTTGGCTTCTTCCCAAGACTGTCACTCAAATCATAGTCCCAACTTGGCTCAGCCACTTAAACCAACTGTCACCATTCATGTGACCCACATCCCTATTCCCAAATCCAGCTCAGTTATTTACAATGTGAACCTCAACCTAACACTCTGGCTCCGTTTTTCTCCAGGGGAGATTATCCACTAACAGCCCAAGCTTTTACAATGAAGACAAGAATTCTAGAGGAAAGCCTTTTCTAAATGTTACTAAAAGATAGGTTTTCATCTTCTAGACCTATTTCTCAGTGACTATATTATTTCATTTTTACTTCCTTTATTACCAACAAGGTATTGAATACTTACCGTGCACTGGGCTTTGAATAGCAGAGGATTCTTTTTCTCTCATTTTGACACGTTTTTACAAAACACATTCTCAGGACTTAGCAGTAAAAGTGGGTTAGTCGTAGATAACTTTTTTCCTCAACAGAACACTTTGCCACATGAAACAAGGGATCACTGTGTACTTTCACAATGCCCTCCTAGTCTAGTATTCCAATATTTCAAGACAGTTATAGCACATTTCCTTATTTATCTCCCTAATTCTTTCAACTCCTAGGCTTCAGTTGTTGGCAGGTATACTTTGGCACTTTCCAGTGGATATTCTTATACACCTTCCAGCAGGAATGGCTTCAAAGAATTAGCCTATTTACTGTTACTGATTATGCAACACATCATTTTTGACAGCCGTAACACTACTTCCTGGAATTATGAGAACACATTGTACTTAACTGGCGATTGATACAAAAAGTATAAAAACAATTTCTCAAGGAAATCGTCTATGATAAATTAAAAATAATTTAAACTATTTCTTATGTTAAATACTATCAAAATATATTTCAATAATCTAGAGGATAGAGGGGCAGAAAACATTTTTTCAAAGAGTGAAGTGATGTAATGTAGGCTTTTAGTTTCAGTGAGATCAAACTCCTGGCTCTAAGGTCAAATTCCTGGCAAATCACCAAACATATGAATTTTAATATGAGTCCTGGGAATCAGAAGGTAAAGAGTGACATTATCTGATGAAAAGGGCTTAATTTTATGATCCTAAAAATCTCAAAAGTTAATTCTGAGTGCCTTAGTACTCTGTCATCCAATTTTTTAAAATTAGATAAAATATGAAACATACTTTTTCTTCTAGAACCTTGAAAACACCTCTCCTTCCCCTCTTTTTCTTTATCATCAAGGTCCTTCAAACAATTGTTTATGATTTTTTTCACCCAGTTTATTATCATTTCTTCATTTCACTTACAATTTTCTGTATAGTATTACCACAAGTATTAGATAGGATAGGATACAATACAGGAATAAATAAATTCCAAAACTCTGTTGGATACACACACACACACACACGAAGGAGTGTATTTCTTGCTTACAGAATGTCAGCTGCAAGTCCACTGGCTCGCCAGGGCAGCTCCCTTCCACATGAGTCAGAGATCTAGACTGGTTTTATCTTGTGGCTCCAGAATCTCCATATATAGCCACCACAGTCTAAGTGGTTGAAAAAGAATGAGGAGGATCACACAACAGATTTTCATTGCCTCTGTCCAGAAGTGACACATGGAAGTTATTTCCACTCACAAGCTATTGTCATAACTAATCACATGGCTTTGCCTGTTTGAAAGAGGACTGGTAAGTATAGTGTTTCACAAATCCACAAAGAAGAGAATTGGCTATCAGGAAGCTTTAGTAATGTCTAGCATAACCCTTCATGGAAACCACCCAGTTTATTTTTAAATAAAACAATATAGTATTTCCTAAAGCCTTATATTTCTTAATTTTATTACCATTTCCTTCTTGGATTTATTATTACTGTTTCAACACTTGTATACACTCACAACTCCTTTTTAACCCTTGGCCAAGGTTGCAGACATCTTTTTAATAAAATGAAAGCACAACAAAAATTTATCATAGGCTCTATGGTCTGCACCTCAAAGAATTCATCTAGATTTTTCTTCTGGCTCCTCATTCCACACCTACCAGTTGTGACTTTGTGTCTCTGTTTCCCGTGAAGACCTGAAGCTGTCTACCTTCACACTCAGAAAGGGCACAGAGAACAGAAATCACACTTTACTGTTCACATTAACAGGAGTTTGCTATTACACTGTCTTCATTAGCATAATTTTACTTTTCCTGGAGACTGTTGCACAGGTAAATGATCTGCCTGTTAATTCCAAGAACTTTCTGAAAGATCCATCAACTTTTCAATGGAAAACATCAATAATTTGAGCCCTAAGATTCTTTAATTTCCTCTCCTCAAAATCCTCAAGTTGATTTTTCCAGCAGTCTTTGACCATTATACGTGATCATTATGCAATCCTAATCAAGTTCTTGCCTTGGAAGATCCAGCTTATACCAAACTTTTCATTTTCAATAAATTCCGACCTCACCTTCTCCTGCTTTGAGATACTGCCAAAGCCCTGTGGAGGTGGTATTCCTCCTTACAGAGTAAGCAATAAACTCAGCTTTGCCTTAGCAATGGACTGAGTTGGTAATATCTGGGGATCCAAGATACTTTGTTTCTTACCTGGTTTCTGCCTTTTTGCTTCACTAATTCAGACCAAAAGTTTGTGTAGAATGTCTTCTTTTTCATAATTTAAATTTTACTACTGACTCCATCTTTTACTATTATTATTATTATCTTTGGCTCTGCTTTTAATAGCCAAGAGTTGGTCTACTCCAGCCTTTCCCATTCACAAATCTGGCTCCTTGAACCTTAACCTGAATTTACCTTATCAAATAACGGCTTTTCTAAGAGAACAGAGCAGAACATTTATTAGACGTCATGAAACCATGTTTGTCCAAATTACCCATAGTGGATTGAATTAGTGTCTACCAAAAATTGATGTATACCAAGAACCACAGAAGGTGACATTATTTGGAGACAGATGTTTTGCAGATAGTGAAGGATCAAGAGGAACTCAGACTGGATTAGGGCGAATCTTAAAAATCCAATGACTGGTGTCCTTACAAGAAGTGGATACACAGAGGTACAGAAGAGAAACACAAAGAAGAAGGCCATGTGAAGATAGAGACACAGATTGATGTGATGCTGCTATAAACCAAGGGAGCCAAAGATTGCAGGAGTCACCAACAACTAGGAAGAGGCTAGTAAAAGTTCTTCCCTAGAGCTTTCAGAGGAAGCATGTACCTGCTGACACCAGGATTTGGGATATCTAGACTTCAGATCAGTTAGAGAATAAATTTATGTTGTTTTAGGCTACTAGTTATAGTAATTCGTTATAGCAGCCCTAGGAAGCTCATAGAGATTTTTATCTACACTGGAAAAATTGGAATAATCTTTCATTTTTTTCTCTCCCTTCTCTACTCCTATCCCCTCTTGCTCCATAGCGAAAAGAAAAAAACATCTTGTCAAGTTACATAAAGTTTACTTTCTGGTAGCCTTCTTACCTCAGTCTCTGTGTTTTCCAATCTAACTTTCATAGCTATGTTAGATTGAATCACAAAATTGTTCTTATTATATAAATAACAGTTTTAAAAAATTTTCTAATAGTTCTATTTTAAGAATTAAATACAAATTCATTAACTTGACAATTAAGACCCTTGAATGATTCAGGAATATTTCCAATTATTCTAATCTAGAATCCATTTTTTTTGTTTCCTTTTCCTTGAGTATTCTGTATCTTGTTATAATTTGTGGAAATTCAATCTTCTCATTAAGTCATTTCTGATTATTCCAACCTAACATATTAACTCATTTAAAAAAATCCAGTAGCTTATCTTTTGCCTTTAAATGAGTTATACTTGGCCTTTAATATATTTATATGTATATTCCCCTTGTTCTGTTCAACTAAAATATAATTTATCTACAAAAAACTGTATTTTTTACTTATTTTGTATGTTATGCATATAGCAGACTTATGAATTAAGTTGGTATTTTTTTCAATGAACTTGAATTTGCTAACTAATTTGAAACTGGTAAATCCAGAGACCATGAAATATTGAAAACTTGAGAGAGAAGATACAATTAGCAAACTATTGATCATTTAAGATATGCCACAGAGGGGCAAACTTTCAACACCTACTCTTTTTTACTTAAGACTAACCTCAGTGTTTATTGCCATATTATATTAAACCTTATAATACAAAGAAATGTTTTAAAGCTGTATGGCAATTTTACAACTACCAGGTATTGGGTTCTATATTTACCACTATCCTGTGAATTTTAAAGAACAGTATCTAGAGCAAGGAAGTGTAGGAAAGGTATCTGTGCTTTGGGGGAGAACTTTGCATTATCTAGACTCCAGCCACTCTCCTGGTTATCTGACTCCTCCCACCATCATGAAAAACAAAAACAGAACAGCAGTTTTGTCTATACCTGTACCGTCTTTTCAATGTTTCTGTTCTATAAATCTATCTCTTTAGATTTTTTTTGCAACAGTTAAAATGTCTGCCTGATTTCCTTATTGGTTATATAAAATCTTTAACATGCATTCATTTTTATATCTACATGAGAGTCATGATTTTACTCTTGTTTTAAAGTTAACTTTGAACAGAAGTGGTTTCCTGTTTCATTCATTCTGGCATTGTTAGGAATCCTGTCTACTATACATACTACAAGTAGGACGTTGGAAAAACTGGAAAATAATAACAGAAGGGTCACCAAAATAGTAAGAAAACTTCAGAACTGTCATACATTGAAAAATCGAAAAATTTGGGGGAAATTTAGTTTAAAGAAGATTAGTCTAAATGGGAAATGACCATTGTTCTCAAAAAACCTATAGGGCTACCATATGGATAAGTGAATTTTCTCATTCCATCTTTTATCTGATTTTCAAGAAACTCCAAAACTAGCCTCTGACACTTCCATGGAAGAGGCAATCACCAGTGACTCCACTCATCCCTAAACCCTAAGAAACACAAACTCCCAAGTACTTGGTCCCTGTATTCAGAGAGAAGGTCTGAGTTTCTGCAGCTTAACAAACTCAGGAAAAGTGAGCTTTATGACTGCAACTGTTGCTCCGATTTCCAAGTAACTCCTATCCTAGACCCTGACTCTTCCGGAAAGTCAAACCAAGCTCAGGTTAAGTTTTATGAGTTTTTAGATGATAAATTTGAAAACTTGGGTGAAATTTACATAGGGGTAAATTTTGACTCGATGTAAATTCAAACTTTCCAGCACTTAGAACTATACAGAAATGGTTTGGTCGGTTTTGTGATATAAGGATTTATTTGTCTCTAAGGGGTATTCAAGTCAAGTTGGAAAAAAATCTTATTAAAGTTCTTTTACTATTGATTACATTATCGCCTATAGAATAGGACCAGATGCCCTATGGAGAATTTTAACGCAGAGTTACTAATTTCATGATTAAAGTACACCTTGGTTTTTGTATGTGCATTTAAGCTCTGGGAGCACCAACACCATCCTAAATATGCTCTCCTAAAGTTACTGTAACTCACCTATTGTGAAGTACATATTAAGGTGAGACTTCTCCCATAGTCTAGGAGTTTTGGCTCAGAATCCAAAGCTGATGACAAGGCATCTTAAGAACCTTTGAAGTAGTTGATTTAAGATAGTCACTTGTAGAAAACAGGATGCTTCTCAGTTTTCCAGAAACATAAAAATGTATCCCCTCATCCAACTGGGTATTTGTTAAGCTGCAGAAATTTAGGTATTTCTGAACACAGGACTAAGTACTTAGTAGTTTCTGATCCTCTGGGTTCATATGGGAGTGATTGGTCGAGACATTCATAATTGATTCTTTCCTAGAAGAGTCTAGGATTGGAGTTGCTCAAAATTCAGAGCAAAGATTGCAGCTACCCAGGGAGAGGCCAGGCCTTAAAGAATTCTGTGAGCAAAAGAAGTGTAATGTTTCCCAAAGCCAGAAGCAATAGCTTGGAAAGTAGCCAGGTGTGAGTCATCAGAAAAGAACGCTACGCTAACGCCTGCTCCTCTGTGAATACCACCGGGGCAAGAGTTGAGTGACAATTGTAAGGAAAATGTTAGCCAAAAAAAAAAAAAAAAAAAAAATGCATCGTCTGGTTAGGAAACAGTACTGTGTTAGAGAAGGGGGAGGGTGAAGATGGGAATGTGAAATTCTCAACTCCAATGTGAGAAAACTTTATTTGGGCATTTGCCATGACAGAAGGCCCATATTCCGTATTGCAAGAGCACCAATCCCTTAAGAACTTGTCCTTTCACTCTCATTCCTCCACCCTTTCCTCATCCTAGGGCAGCCAACTGCAGCATGATGAGATGAGAAGGGGTTGTGGAGGGACAAGTTGGGGAAACAGTGAGGCAATCTACTTACTCCCAGGCTCAACTGCAGAATTCATGGCTGCATCAGAGCTGGGACACATTGAGAGACTGGAATTATGACATTCAACTGGAGCAACGTTTTAATAACTAAAAATGAGATCGCGCCAATATTCAAAAGGCACTGGAAGGCTGTGGCCTCTGTCTAATACATTTGTCAGGCACAGGGGATAAGAGCCCAAAACATGGGTTTACAGAGCTGAGGTGAGGGAAAAAAGAAGTGTTCAGCTGGCACTCCACCAAGTACAGCTAATTTGGTAAACCTGCTTCAGTTGTCACAGCAAACTTCCCTGTCCAAACATAAGCTAACCTTTGCTGGTGACTCTTCACAGTGAGATGTGGATCTGGTGATAAAATGCCCAATTTCAGAATTTTAATTTCATATCATTCAGTGAACAAAGTTCACAGATTTATAGTGCTGGGAAAATTCTTATTTGCATAACATGGTAAGATATTGAAGTTTTCTTCATTTTCCACCTTTGGCTTTGAAATAGAAAATTCAACAATAGTACATTTTAGACATTAGTTATTTAAGAACATTAGTTTAATTCATATGTTGTTGTGTGTCTGGAGGATTTTTTTCTCCTCAACTTCACAAATGACATCACACTCTCTATCCATTCTCAGTGTGGACACATGAAGGGGTGGAAGGGAATATTCATATCATAAAAGGGATATTTTTTAAAAAATTAATTCGAGGTTGATACAGTTTGAATATTTGTCCCTACCAAAACTCATGTTAAGTTGTAATCCTCAATGTTGGAGGTGGGGCCTGGTGGAGGTGTTTGTGTCATGGGGGTCATGGAGATCCCTCATAGCTGGGTGCTATGCTCACAATACTAAGTGAGTTCTCACAAGATCTGGTTGTTTAAGTGTGTAGCACCCCCCACGTAACTCTCTCTTGCTCCTGCTTTCATCATGTGATGTGCCTGCTCCCACTTTGCCTTCCACCATGAGTAAAAGTTCAGTAAGGCCTCCCCAAAAACCAAGTAGATGCCAGCACCATGATTGTACAGAGTGCAGAAGCATGAGCTAATTAAGCCTCTTATATTTACAAATTACCCAGCCTCAGGTACTTTGAGCAAGGCAAAAATGACCTAATACAGAAAACTGGTGCAGAAGAGTTGCTATAAAGATAACTGAAAATGTGGAAGCAGCTTTGGAACTCGATAAAAGACAGAGGTTGGAAGAGTTTAAAAGGCTCAGAAAAGAGAGAAAGATGAGGGAAAGTTTGGAACTTCTTAGAGGTTGGTTAAATGGTTGTGACCAAAATGCTAATAGTGATAAGGACAGTGAAGTCCAGGCTGGTAAGGTCTCAAATGGAAATGAGGAACTTATTGGTAACTACAGCAAAAGTAATGCATATACATTTATATATATATACCTTTAAATATATATATAAAACTCTTTAAGTTATAAACCACAGTTCAGCAAAACATTTAAGTAAGAACTAAATTTTGGTTTGTCAATCTTATTATGTGATATTAGCAATAAAACACTGTCTTTTTATACCTTTATATTGATGGGAAGGGAAAGATGTAAAAAATGTGTTATTAATACCTTTAAAATATTAATTCACTCTTCTAATACTTTTGATCTCTTAATGTATGACTTATAAGAAATAATAATCCCTTAATTAACACCTAAAAGGAAAGCATTTTCAGGTTTTTGTGGGTATATTAGCACATGTTTTTATTAAAAAATTAAATAATATTGTTGTTTTTCTTACAGTGCCATGCAACTGGTAACAGGGAACATAATGGCTCACTGATACACATTTCTTATTTGAAATTTATTAGATTCTGAATGTACTCACTTCACTGAATGCCATGAGCTTTCAAGAAAACATTTGTTAATCCTCTCCCATTCATCTGAGCAGAGCCTAACTTGTTGAAAAATACTTGTTATTTGATCAAAAACATTCTTAGCAATTTTTACATTGGCTTCATGGGACAAAGGGAGTAATGAAACATGAGTGACTTTAATTTGCATAATTGTTACATGTTGTACTTTCAAGAATTGTTTTTCTAATAGTTTCAAGATATAACAATAATTTATTGGGTTTTTTTGGTTTGTTTATTTTGTTTTGTTTTTGTTGTTGTTTTATATTTTTTGAGATATCTTGTTCTGCCACCCAGGCTAGAGTGCAGTGACATAACTCACTGCAACCTCTGCCTCTCAGGTTCAAGCAATTCTTTTGCCTCGACTTCCCGACCAGCTGGGATTATAGGCATGAAAGCCACCACGCCCGGCTAGTTTTTATATTTTAGTAGAGATGGAGTTTCACCATGTTGGCCAGGCTCGTCTCGAACTCCTGACCTCCCAAAGTGATCCTCCCACCTCGGCCTCCCAAAGTGCTGGGATTACAGGTGTGAGCCATTGTACCCAGCCAATAATTTATGTTTTAATCTATGCTTTCACCACAACTATGTCCACAAATTAATATAGTTAATTTTGTTTTTAACAAACATCTATTCGAAAGTACTTTGTTATACTCAAAAGGGTCTTTTGGATATCAGTCCTTATACCAACAGGGCTGACATTACTCAAAATATATTTGGAGGCTTCTATATTTTAAAGTATATTGTTTCTTGTGTATTATGATCACATGTATATGCATTTATTCATTTAGCAAATATTTAATGAATATCTGCCATATGCCTAACTTGGGGATAGAACTTCTATCTCAGGTACCTAGGGAGTGGGGTGGGTGGTAAAGACATGTAAACAGATTTTATTTTATTATTTTTTATTTTTATTTTTATTTTTTTTGAGACGGAGTCTCGCTCTGGCGCCCAGGCTGGAGTGCAGTGGCGCAATCTCGGCTCACTGCAAGCTCCGCCTCCCGGGTTTACGCCATTCTCCTGCCTCAGCCTCCCGAGTAGCTGGGACTACAGGCGCCCGCCACTACGCCCGGCTAATTTTTTTAATATTTTAGTAGAGACGGGGTTTCACCGTGTTAGCCAGGATGGTCTCGATCTCCTGACTTCGTGGTCCGCCCGTCTCGGCTGCCAAAGTGCTGGGATTACAGGCGTGAGCCACCGCGCCCGGCCATAAACAGATATTTATACCACAGTGTGGTCAGTGAAATGATGGATATGTTCACAAACTCTTCTGGGATCACATAGGAAGAGTCATCTAACTCAGCATGGGGATTTCCAGCAAGTTTCCAGAGAGAGTGATGGCTAAGTTATGACACTAACCAGGGACGAGAAATATGTACATGGACATTAGCCAGGGAGGAGAAAAGGGAGGAGAAAATTATAAATAAAAGTATGAAGACAAGAAAGTACATGATATATGGCAGGAAACACATGCAGTTTGATATTACTGAACCTAAAGACAAAGGGGCAATGTGGAGAGATGAAGGAAAAGAGACAGTCAAATAGATTGTTAAATCATGGCCGCATTATTTTGTAGTGATGGAGGGCAGCTGAATAATTTTAACAAGGGAAATTACGTGGTCAAATTTGGATAGAAGAAGTGTGAATTTGAGAAAGATAAGACTAGAAACAGCAAGACCAATTAAAAGGCAGCTAAAATAACTCAGGCAAAGATAATGAAAGTCTTAAAGAGTGCAGTATTAGTAGGACCAGTGAACTGAATAAACATTTAAAAGATAAAATTGACAGCATCTGGGCTATGGGAGCGAGAGATGGAATTGAGGATGAGTTCTTAGACTCTACCTGGGGTGGCTAATCAGCTACAATAATTTATTTTACAAGAGACAGAAAGCTCATTTCAAACTGGCTTTGAAGAAATTCGACTAAAAATCCAGAGGTAGTTCTTGCTTTGGACATATAGGCTCAAGTGCTCTTAGAGTGTCTGCCTCCACCCACTTCTTGCTTCTTTTGCTTTCCCCTCAAGTGCTCTGCTGCTGCCCTGCCTACCTCACTGCTGCCCCAGGAGCCCTGGGCCTGCTCATGATCCACAAAGAAAGATTTACATGTGACCAGCCATGGGAACTCCAAGAATCTTCTCCAGCACTACAGCCAATATGTAGGGGCTGTACAAGTTGTTAAATACCTTAATAGTCCCCACCTAAAATGGGATTCATGGCATGCCTTCAGTTTATGTTAGACGTAGGTAATAAAGAGTGCTTTTTTATATTAGATGATGGGGCTGATTACTCACATTTTGTGAGCGGGAATTGGAAAGTATTCTGAATACCCCAGTAAGGCGCATGTGTGCCAGTACATAAAACCTAAAAATGTTCAGAGGCCTGGCACATGTGTGAAGTTTTAGGGGTCCAATTATCCGAGGAACACTATGATGGGTTTTCCATTTTGAAAGACATATTGTCATTATTTATATTTTCCTAGAGGCAAGCCTTGAGACAAGGCATAAAATGCAACAAGTTCAACTGGAAAGTGATCCCCAAAAAGCACTAGTAGGGAAATAGGAAACGGAATAAAGATATTTTACAAGCAAATTACCATGGTGTGTAACTGGAGATTCGTCCTGTGGAAACTCTAGAAGCCAATGATGCTTGATCCACTTGAGGGGCAAGGGAGCTTAAATGTTTATGTGCCAACTCCCACTAGTAATTGGTTAAGAACTGCTCTTGAGGGGAGTCAGTTCCCTGGCACTTCTGGGCTGTCATACAGTTCTGACTACCAAGCAAGTCAAAAAGTTGCATGTGCCGAAAGTTGGAAGTTAATCCTGGAAAGGCAGGATTTTCAACTTGTCATAGGTTTTTTGGGATATAACCCCATCATCAGTCCAGGGAGGGGTTACAGAGGAGAATAGGTTTAGAATCCAGGAAACAAATAATTCAGAAATAGAACTACATATATAGGTTCATTTGATTGTCAGTGGAGATGCCAAGGCAATTCAATGGGGAAAGTAAAATCTTTTCATACATGGTTTCAGAACAAATAGATATTCATACAGAAAAAAAATAATTTTTAAAACTTTGAACATATTTAAATGTTAACTTGAAATGGATCATTGACTTAAATATCAAAGCTCATCTATGAAACATTTAGAAGAAAACAGAAGAAAATCTTAACATAAAAACAAAAACTCTGAAATAAAAACATGATAAATAGAACTTTGTCAAAATGAAAAACATTTTCATTTTGAAAGACACCATTAAGCAACTAAGCAGGCTAACCACAGAATGGGAGAAAATATTCTCAATTAAAATTTCTGTCAAGAACTTATATCTAGAATACTTAGAAAACTCTCACAATTTAATAAGACAATGAAGCCCTAAGAGTCAGGGCTGAACCCAAACTAAAAACTACTAAAAAAACAAAAAAACAAAAAAAAACTTGTGTTAGTTTTCTGTGGCTGGCATAACAAAATAACACAGAGATTCATTTTCTCAGAGTCTGAAAGGTGAAGCCCGAGGTCAAAATGTCAGCAGACTTGGTTTCTTCTGCGGTCTCCATCCTTGGATTGCACATGGTTTCCTTCTCACTGTCTTCCCATGGTCATTCCTCTGTCTGTGTATGTTTCTAGCCTTATCTTCCAGTGTGTCTGTATTAGTGTCTTATAAAGGACACCAGATAGACTGGATTAGGGCACACCCTAAAGATCTTATGTTAACTTAATTACCTTTTGAAGACTTTATCCCTAAATACAGTTATATTCTCAAGTACTGGATTGGAGTTAGGACTTCAATTTATGAATTCTGATGGGGCACAATTCAGCCCATAATACTTGTACAGACACTTCATGGAAGAGTTATAAATAGTTAATAAGAGCATGAAAAACAAAATTGGGCAGAGCGAAACTCATTACAGAGTCATGGGGCCATGAGTGTGTCGTGTCACTCCAGTCCCATGTCCCTTGGGAAGAACAGAGACTAAGGTCAGAAGCAGCCTTAACAAGGTTTTCCCTGAGTTCCCAGAAAACGGAGCTGCTTGAGGTCAGATGGGGCAGGAGATGCTGTAGACCCCACCACTGGGGAGGAATTCAGGGGAAGTCTCCTAAGTGCGAGCTTGGAACAGATTCAGTGAAATGAGCTCAACGGCTAAGGTTAGGTACCCCACATGGGGTCCTCATAACCCAGTTCAGACTGCTGTCCTCTATCCTCCTTAGAAAGAGACAAGAACAAAGAAAAATGAAAAGACGATCAACACCATCAGTCATTAAAGAGATGCAAATTAAAACCACAATGAAACATCACTACACATTCATATGAATGACTAAAATTAAACTATTGAGAATACCAATTATAAAGCAACTGTAGTTCTCATAAATTGCTAATATAATTATAAAATGGTAAATCACTTTGAAAAACTGGCAATTTCTTAAAGTTAAATATACATTTACCAATGAACCTACTAATTCCTTTCAAAGCTATTTACCCATTGGAAATGAACATATATGTCCTCCTGAAGATTTGTACATAGCAACTTTATTTATAATAGCAAAAAAACTGAAAACTACTAAAATGTTCATTAATAGATACATGAATGAACATGATGTAATTACATAATATAAAGATAAAATGAAATACCTATTAGTAAAGAAAAATTATTAATAAATTGCTACGCACAGCAACAACGATGAAACTTAGAATCATTATGCAGAGTGAAAAAAGCCATAATCAAAAGAATACGTGTAGTGTAATTCTACTTATATAAAATTCTAGAAAATGTAAACTAATCTATATTGGTAAAAAGCAAATCAGTGGTTGCCTGGGCGTCGGATAAAAGGAGGTGAGGACTACAAAATGACAGAAAAAAATGTTGGGGTGATAGAAATGTTCTGTCATCACTGTATACATCTGACAAAACTCATAAAATTATACACTTAAAATGTATGCATTTAGCTATATATAAATTATAATTCAGGCCTGGCGTGGTGGCTCATGCCTGTAATCCCAACACTTTGGAAGGCCAAGGCGGGTGGGTCACCTGAGGTCGGGACTTTGAGACCAGCCTGCCCAACCTGAAGAAACCCCGTCTCTACTAAAAATACAAAAATTAGCCAGGCGTGGTGGCACAGACCTGTAATTCCAGCTACTCAGTAGGCTGAGGCAGAAGAATCGCTTGAACCTGGGAGGCAGAGGTTGCAGTGAGCTGAGATCACGCCATCGCATTTCACCCTGGGTGACAAGAGGGAAACTCTATCTCCAAAAAAAATAAAAATTCAAAAATCTCAATGAATTTTTTATATATATTTGTTTGTTTGTTTGTTTGAGACAGAGTTTCACTCTTGTCACCCAGGCTGGAGTGTAATGGCATAATCTTGGCTCACTGCAACCTCTGCCTCCCAGATTCAAATGATTCTCCTGCCTCAGCCCCCTGAGTAGCTGGGATTATAGGCCTGCGCCACCACGCCTGGCTAATTTTTGTATTTTTAGTAGAGATGGGGTTTCACCATGTTGGCCAGACTGGTCTCGAACTCCTGACCTCAGATAATCCACCAGCTTTGGCCTTCCAAAGTGCTGGGATTACAGGCGTGAGCCACCGTGCCCAGCCAAGTTTTTTTTTTGTTTTTTGTTTTTGTTTTTGTTTTTTTTTTTTTTTTAAAAAAACATCTGCAAGTCGCTCTTCATTCTCATTTCATTTTAGCTACAATTATTACCTTATCACTAAAACATCTTTTGTCAAGGTCACTAATAATTTCTATGTTTCCAAATCCACTGTATTATTTTTCTATTTTCACTATTCTCTATTAGATACATTCCACATCTCTGGCTACTGAAAATGCACTTTTTTCTCACCTTTCACTGTCCTGTTTTTATTATGACAGCATATTCCTGTGTTCATTTTACCTCGCAGAGTTGGCTTTTCCTAGTCTCTTCTACTTAATCTTTCTTCTTGACCCAAAGTTTGCGTATTAGATATTCTCAAGACTATTCCTGGGTCCTTTTTTTTTCTCCATCTACTCTTTCTCCATTGTCTCCCAGAACCTAGCACAATGCCTGATACTCATAGTTAATATTTGTTGAAGAAAAGGAGTAAATAAAATAGTAAAAATGCAAGCTCAGAATACATAAGTATCAATACGCTATTGTGACTCATGATGTGAAAAGAAATATCTAAGAAGTTAATAATGATACTTTAATTCAAGTAGATGCTCCAAAGTAAATTTATTTATCTGTCTCCTCATTCTAAAAATAATTTTGGTTAGCATACGCAAACCAAATATATCTCTTATTTATTCAAATTTCTGTTTATGATTCCTTTTATGTTACAGATTACAATACACATCAAATAAGTGGCAAAGTTAATGATATGAGACAGATGTGGTTATCTCCAGAGCCTACATACAAAATAATAATTTGAATATTTTTAGGGAAAAACAGAGGATGTGATTTACTATCCATAAAAATTCAGTTTATTTGTCTGCATTATTGAAATTAGCTATGTTTTCTTTGAGAAGAAAACAGAAGGAAACAGAAAACATACGACTTCAAAAAATATTTTTAATATGATGTTTAATTCTCAACAATTCTAAAGAAGCTGGACAATATTATTTTAAATTTATGCATACACGATGGTTGCACTTCTTTTAAAATTTGCCTAATAGTCACCATAGTAACAGATGCAGAGTCTCCTCTATGTGCCTCCTGGTGTTATCAATGTGAATAACAGCACAATGTTAGAAAGGCAAACAGCAAATTCATAGCAGCACATCATGAGATCAGTTTTAATAACTGCAGTGTGTTTAATTTACATTTAAATGTAGAAACTATTACTATTTATTATTATCATATAATGATACAGAAAATATTTTCTTTTACATCTAGAAAATATTAATATTAATGCAAATATAATTTGCATATGTATAGAAGAATAGACAGATCCATCAATCAATATCCTTTTACACTGCTCTGTGGAGTTCAAACAACATAGTGTTGTTCCTGCAGGACCACCAGCACAGGCCAGAACAGAAATTGGCCACTGACATGACTCATATTTTTATGAAAGGATAATGACTAGAGACAACATAAAAATCCTAAATTGTTAAACCCTTGAAGAATAATTGGGATAATAGATTTTTCTTAAAAAGGGCATATTTTGACTAGAAAATCTGTCTCTCTTCCTTGAGAGTCTCCTTCTATACTTCTTTCTTAGATTCCACTTCTTTTCTCTGTTCCTATATAAGTTTTTGTTCATTTCCTTGTTTTAAATAATTTTTAATATTTTTAGAGTTACCTGTACTCTTTGGCCAGAAATGTCTTCAAGGCTCAAGTAATACGGTCTTTAGCAATTATCTTTCTGCAAAAAGGAATATGAGAGAATATTTTGGTAGAAAACAAATAATTGTATATTGAATTAGAAGATGCTGGAAATGGAAGGCATCTTGAAATCAACCAGGGTGAATTACATGTTTGCAGTGATAGAAACCAAGGACCAGAAAAGTTGTTGCTGTTCTTCTTCTTTAATTCTTTTCTTCTTTTTGTTAAAGTCACATGTCTAATTGGGATAGAACTCAGAATTTCTGCTTGTGAGCACTTTCCAGGGTACTATGGTGTCCATTGTTTTGAACTAACAATTGATATGTTTTGAAACATTTTTTGAGCTTTCAAAATAAAATTACTAATGAAAATTCACTCCCACTTAAAAAATATGTGCTAGCTTTTCCCTATGAAGCTTTCTGCCTGATCAATTCATGAGGGACATTTAAATGGAGTAGTGGTAAAAACTCCATACCATGTTAGCCTCAAATGTGTCATTTCTGCGTATAAAATGTATCAGATGAAACTCACTAAGGGATAAGAAAGATACCATCGTAAGCAGTATTTTATATCACACTAAATAGAATAAATGTTTATGAGCTTGAAAAATCATTAAGTAGTTATATTTTATTTGAGCTCATTAATGTAGTTTTTACTACTCTGCAATGAATTTATTTATTTATTCAGTAGAATAAAATATCAATATATTAAACTAATAAATTATTGCCAGATAGGGAAAAAAAAAAAGTGGTGTGTTTGGCTCATCTCATAGCAGTTTTTCTATTTTTTTGACATTAACTCATATCTGAAGTCTAATTTCATAGTAAAAGTAATTTCGTAAAGAACATGAAATGTGAAATAAACTGTCATTTAACTAATTTACTTTAGATATGAATAGTCATAAAACCGCAACACTTCATATCCCATGTGAGCTTGGTGGCTCTTAAAATTTCTTCTGTCCAGGCAGCCATTGTCAGCAATTATTTAGAGACCATATTCACACACAAATATACATTTTAAACTGTAACATGCAAACTTCAAAAATATAAAAAGAATTATATTTGATATCATATTTTCAAAACATGAAGAAGATACTTTCATAGAAGTTATTTTCCAAAATGATGACATCTTGGATATGACAGATTGCTTACTAAATAGACAGAGACTTGTGAACCATCTGCTATGTAAGATTTCTCTATCAAAAAGAATTAACTCTATTTAAACCAGTCAGACAATATCAGTATGGGCTGTTTGCCAGTCCTGAGAAATAATCTTGTAATACTGGAATGAATGTTAACACAGTATTTATGAAAAGACAAACACAGCATTGGTACCATTTTGGAAAGTACCTACTTGATCCTCTTTCCAATTCACCCCAAAAATAGAATTATATGCATAATTTTCACTTAGGTGTGAGCTTACAGGTTCAGTACAGCTTGACTGCTGTTTCCCATAATTTAGAGCTTCCTTTTACAAGATCTCCAACTTTGACTGACAGCCAAGCAAGAAAATGAACTCCACATGGCTCCAGTCACCCTAATTATGTCAGATGTAGCTGCTCTTCCTTCTATTTTTCTTCCATGAAGATTTAGCATGGGTATATCTGCATTTTGGTGACTTCATATTTTTGTTAATTTCACTCAACAAATAATTAAAGTGCATGTTAAACATGGAGCACCACATGTACAGTGTTTGACACTGGAGTGAGGTGGAGGAGGAGAGATGGTTAGATTAAAACAAAAAGAGGAAAACAAAATTTCTGCTGTCAAAGATTCTATAATCAATTGCAAGGAGGTGTATCAGCAAAACTATGAAATAGAACCATAATGTTGGGCAGTGAGGTTAAGGATTGACATATAAAGTTTTAGAAGACTAAGAGGGACTCATCCTGGTATTGTAGTTAGTAATGGCAAAAAATAGGATGGATGATAGAAAAAGGCTTCTTTATTTAGTAAAATTAATTATTTAGTATTATATTGATTTTAAGATACCATTGTTTATAAAATTCCCCATTTAATTAAAATAGCCTTTTGGGATGAAAAAAAGAAATAGTTGTTAAGTTTCTTCTTACATTGAATGTAAGCTATCTGAATTTCAGAAATGTTAAAACAGAAAAAAGTTTATCTCCTAATTTAAAAAATTACAATTACACAATCCATTACATGGTCTTCATGTTTAAAACGTACAGGTCATTGTGTCAAAGGCTTCACACACTTTATCTCATTTAATTCTTGTGATATCTGAAGTGGATTCTGTTATTATCAGTTTATAGTGATGGTGGGTCTCATGCTGGGAATGTGATTGCCAGTATATGTTTCCTCGGTTTAGGTAAGGGGCTAAGATATTAGCTTATGTGTCTGACTCGAGTGCTTGGATCTTGCCTGGGAGTTTACACTGCCTCCAAATACTAGTTGAACACCCTCTGTTACATGAGGCAGAGTAATGTAATGGTCAAGTGCATGAACTACACAAGCTGAAAACCCAGCTCTGCCACTTACCACTTGCATGGTCTTAAATGAAAGGTTTAGCCCTCAGTATCTCTCTTTCCTCCTCTATAAAACAATTATGATTTTATAATATCTATCTCATATGTTTTTTGTGAGAATAAAGCAGTGAATATACATGAAGTCCTTAGGACAGTACCTGGCACCTGGGGAGACTTAGCAATTATTATTTGATAAGAGCAATATGTTAAATGCTGAGAAAAAGAAAATGAATAAAAAGCAAAATAGGGCCAGGTGCAGTGAATCACGCCTGTAATCCCAGCTCTTAGGGAGGCCAAGGCAGGCAGATCACTTGAAGCCAGAAGTTTGAGACCAGCCTGTCCAACATGGTGAAACCTCATCTCTGCTAAAAATACAAAAACTAGCCGGGTGTAGTGGCACAGGCCTGTAATCCCAGCTACTCCTGTGACTGAGGCATGAGAAACGCTTGAACCCGGAGGCGGAAGTTGCAGTCTGCGAGCCCGGATCATACCACGGCACTCCAGCTTAGGAAATAGAGTGAAACTCAATAAAATAAAATAATAAAAAAAAGCAAAATAGAATAGACTCATATAATATATTGGGTTATGCATCATTGCGGAAGGAGCATAAGAAAAGATGCAAAAACTAAGTAGGAACATGTAAGTTGTAGTGTGTAGGAAACTACAAGACACTCAGAGAGTGTGAGATTTGGGCACTTAAGGAAGAGCAGATCACTGCTAGGAGTATGGATTTTATTCTGCAGGCAAAGGAAGACTGAAAACTTTGGAGTAGGGGATCCTGATCAGGTTTTTGTTTTAACTAGATCAAGCTGATAATCTGATGACAGTTTGGAGAAACACAAAAGTAGCCTAGGTAGAAAGCAGTTGGGAGCCCTTTGTGCAAGGAATAGATACATTATGGGAGAAGACAGGGTTTATACTTAACATGGGAAAAAGCAAATGCAGATTGATTGGATGTGCAAAAATAAGCGGGGGAAATGGTGAGGGCAACAATAACACATTTTTACTTCCATTGTAACTTCTTGGGCTCCAGAGCTTGCATTAATGTTTCTGACAAATAGCTATTTTGATAAAGTCCATGATACTCTCAAGGTTAGTAGTAACAGAACTGGCTCCCCCTTACAATCTCACCTTCACCAAGAAAATAGTCAGTCATCCCACTTTGATTTTTCCTGCTATTGTCCTTCAGAAACGTATTTGAATAAACCTTTTGTGTTTCCTTCATCATCAGTTGTCAGAACCAGCAACACTTTAATGGTGATTTTATGGCAAGGTTTTATTGCTATCAAAGGGCACCATATAATCATTTTTTCCTCACATGGTTTCAGAAGATTAATTTTTCATTTCTAGACCCACTAAAAAGAGTATTCAATTAAGATACAGTATTGCGACATTTTCGCTGACCGAACGCCTGTTTTCTGTATGCTTGGGGAATCGTTCTTTTGATATCAGACAAAATCACTATGATTTATTTTTTGTGGTTGGCAATAGAATTTTAAGTTACATATTTATGACTAGAATTGTGTCGAGTCATAAAAGAAACACCAAATGCTTAATATAAATGTATACTTAGTAGGTTTGAAATGTGTTTTTTAAGGCACGGTATATTTATCACTTGCTAGATGACATGAGGCAATGCAAACATGATGCTTAAAAGTGCCAGTTCTAAAACCAGTTATCTGAACTCAAAGTCTGGCTTCAATACTTAGAAACTGTGTGACCTTGGGTAAGCCACAAAACCTTCCTGTGGCTCAGTTTTTCATGTTAAAAATGGGAAATTCTATTAATACCTACTCAGAGTTTTTGTAGTTAATTTATCAATTGTTTAATATGCAGTACAGGATTCTCTTTCTAGAGTAGTTCATTGTGAACATTTCAGTAAAAGGAGTTAAAAATGTGATAGATCTATAAGATATAAAAGGAAAGTAGGAAGGCTGCTGTATTCCCAGACCAGGCAATAGTAAGTTTGTATACCAGACTAATAGATTCTGAAAAATGAGAAATTTCTTCCCATCAGCAAAGTTAGGCATGCTGGATGTGGGTGTATACAGTGATAATAATCTTCTGATGGAAATCCAGATAGGCAGAAAGAAAGAATATTACGAAGTACACTGACTTCCTAAAGTACTGTTTTTACTGATGCATAGTACATAATAATTTACCTCAATAAAAATGAATAATAGGAGCTACGGCAATTAGCTGTGTCCACATTTTTCTATTTAGTTTTACGTGTGTTTTAAAAGCCATTTATGAAGGAAAGAAATGTAAAGAATTTTTTCCACTTGCTGTCCAGTGGGACAAAAATGGCACCATAGGGTCTTTTCATATGGTATACTCCTTCGGATACAAATGGAATGTATCTATGGAATTAGAATTTCAATTGAAGACTTTTGCTTGCCTGAGGGCTTAACAAGTCACTAGTCTGTTCATGCAGCAGTCTTTGTGCTCTGAATAACTCCAACTAATCTAAAATACCTTTGTAAAATTATCAATAGAGATGCAAATTTGCCTCACCATGCCACTTAAAAAAACTCTTGGACCAAGTATTTTAAATTAGAAACATGTGGAAGGATGTCTATAGGAATTATATATATAAGAGAGGTCTAGATTCTGACATCTAGAGCTTATCATAAATTGATTCTTCAAAGGAAGTAACTGGGAAAACAGTGTATTTCTTCCTAGCCATGATGCTTCAATTCAGTAGCAATCATGAGTAGAAAAAGAGGAATGATAATTCATTCCCTTTGTCCTCAAAGACAAGGAGATAGATTCTTTGAAATAACTGCCCACAGATGGTCTAGGCTTAGGCATTGGTTGGATGACTAATGTTGGCCAGGATAAACAGGATACTCCTGCTAGCCCACGCCTTGGGTGGGCTTCAACCCCAAGGCTAGCTGCCCGAGGCCTTAGTCACTATCACTGCCTCGGGTAACCCATATTCATTTTGACTCAAACGTTTTATTTAGGCTGTCCAGTCAGATAGCTGTGTAATGTTGTATTAGTATTCTTGAACACCTCAGGTTAAACATAGGGGAAGACATTTAGTCATTGTGAAGAAAACTTAGAAATGTAAGAAAACTTTAGGTAAGATGTTTTTGTCCAAAATCCAGGGCTTAATGGTGTCAAATTGAAAAGGAGTAAGAGAAGACTTGGAGTTAAATATTAACTCTAGCTGTCATTAATATTGTCATTCTGGGAAAATTAATGCCATCTTTAAAGTTCAGTTTATCTGCAGTAAAATGGGAAATCTATGACCTTCCTCAACGGAGAAGTTGGAAGATTAAATGAGAAACTATTACTATATCTTAATGAATCTATAGTTCCTGGGACACAGTAGGTGCTTTTAAAAATAAATTTAAGCATAAGTAATTCTCCCCTCATTTCAATTTTCCTTGGTTTGCCTTGGTATAACTATAAATCTTTTTGAGTAGCCTGAAAGAGGAAAACATGACTTTTTCCCCCTCCTGATTTCTTGTAGGAAAATTGAAAGATTTCGGTGACGAGAAAGAAGAGAAGGCGGTGCAGAGGATGAGGGAAACACAAAGGGAAATTATGCTGATAAAAACAAATTTTGGGAAAAGAAAATGGTCTCTTAAGGGTGTTGCAAGTCTGCTTTAAAAAGAAAACAAACACATTTATTACTGCAAAGATGATACGGAAAGCAAATAGTAACACTCATAATAGAAAGGGGGTCTCTTGATCTATCTTGAACTTCAAAATCATTGAGGATACTTTTAATATTAGATTAGTTAAGCCATATTTTCCTTTCTTCTAGCCAGCCAACAATGCTTTTTGATGTTCACTACTAAGTAGTGGGCTGAGACTATCCACCTCTTTTACAAAGGCTAGTAGCCAAGGAAAGGACTGCATTTGAAACAATGATCACAAAGTGAAAGGCTCCTTCTCCCATGACCTTTGAAATAAGAAGGTCACTATCTGAGAAAGGAGGGTCTGTAGCTGTGTCTTGGCCTCTTTACTACGATTTGTCACAATGGGGACAACAGCCTTCATATCCTACAAATCATTTCAAGAGAGAGAAACATGACATCTTATTGACTCTAAGACATGGCCAAACATAGTGTTGCTGTCCACGTTTTTAGGGGATACCCCTTGCTCTCCAGATTGTTTCACATTCCACCAGTGTGACTCAATAGAACAGTATGAGTTTGGCCATCTGTTCTTGGCTAACAACAATATTATTTCCTTAGTGTTTACAACTCAGTTATGTACAATAGCTATTTCTTTTTACCTTGACACTCCACTTAGGACTGCACTTTGCCTCTTTTGAGGCTGTTAGCATGATTACAACCAAATACTGAAAAGTAAAATATGACTACCTGCACCTATTGAAGGCCTGGGGATTTATTTATTTTCCTTGAATTCAATGATATTCCTGTATAATTGCTGTAGCCGGTGATTTCCAAACTCTTTTGCCCTCTTCTTTCTGATTACCATTAGAACTTGTTTTTTTCAAACCATGACAATAACAGATACAATAGGACTGCTCTAGTTGAGCAAGTTTAGAAAGAAGCACCTGTTCATCATCTGTTTTGCCAGCTATGAAGACACCTCTGATATGAGGCTAGGAAACTTGTGCTGATAATTTATTATCACAGAGGCACACTGAAGATGAAAAAGTCTTGCCATTATTATCTATAATAGCTCAGAGAATTTCTAAAGCAGTAGGGGGACCAAGACAGAATCCAGTGGCAATTCCTCATGTAAGGAAAAGGAAACTGAGGGGCAGAGAAGATTTCCAGATCAAGGTTGTACTGTTTATTAGTGGTAAAGCCAGACTTAAGTGCGTGACCTCCTATCTCCCAGTGAAATGATCTTTTGTTGTGGTGGTTCAAAGGTTACTAGGGCTTCTCTTTCTTTGGGGCTGTTTCTGGCTAGTTACTCCCTCTGAGTTCTGAGTCAGACAAACACTTCTAAGATTTTGGAAAAATCTATGCATACTAAGTCATGATTTCAATAAGGAAATAGCAGCTTTACTTCAAAGGGAAAGGCCACAGAGAGCCAACTGAAGTCCATTTCTGCAGGCCACACTTCTCTTAACTCCCCATCCTCCAAATCCATTCCCCAGGAAAGTCAGAATGACAAAGTGTGTCTTCTTCTAGAGCAGAGCCTCAGCAAAACCCTCTACCCTCAGCCACAGCAGGTAAAGCCTTCTCAGATTAGCATTTGATACACTGGGGAGGTAAAAGCTACCTGATGCTAGCAGAATAAAATGTAATGAAAAGTGTCTCATTTCTTGGTTTGAAAAACAGGGTATTGATATATATCCTCGTAACCTAGAGATAGCGGGTCATATTTCTCAAGATGAGGTAGTTGAAAAAGTGGAGAGAAAAGAGGATGACTCTAAGACAGACTACTGACTTTATTTATTTATTTACTTCCTAACACAGTCTTTATTCCTGCTGTGGTCTGTGGGCATTTACTTTGCCTACTAATGATATCCTCAGCCCTGCCTTATATATATATATATATACACATATATATATATATATAAAAAATTGTTACTTGTCAGTCATTGTCAAAACACAATGAGTATTTAGGTAGAACAAAGCTTTCCCGACTTCAGGAATTCATGCTCAATTATCTGCCACTAAAATACTGAAAAGTCCTAGGAAAAGTCTTAAAACAGCTTTGCACATATGCCTCTGTGTGTGTGTGCATGCACGTGTGTGTGTCTTAGGATCAAAACAGAAAAATAAAGAGCAAAAAAACGTAGATATGGTTTGTTTTGGGGCAAAAATATGTCCCCATAGTTCCTGCCCCTGTGGGTGTTAAGTGACTAGCTAAAGGAGTAGGTTGCTTTAAAATCTTATTTCACTTAAAAAAAATTTAGTAGTGACACCCCCTCCCCCAAAGTATCATTGTTAACCACCAAGTATATTCTTTAATACGAATTTGTAGGTAATACTCTTCATGCATGCAGCAGCAACGGGCACTCCTTCTTAAGGTTTAAGAAAACATGAAAACCACAAAGAATGTTTGAAATTATTTTCTCTTGGTTGGTGGAACAGATGCCTTTCATCAAGGAAAATGCTTTGGCCAAAACAAAGCCATATTCATTTAAAATATATTGTTTAGTAATTGCACAGACTCTGGATTAAATAACATTTACTTTTAATGCAAAGATTTCATTTTTCTAGAAAAGGTTAACAAGCAAAATAGAGCAGGAAGACAGGCAGAGGATAATGTGTTAAAAGAATCAACTACGTCAAGGGCAAGAGCAGTTCAAGAAATGACAATGCAAGTACATTGAAAGGAAATTGGCCAATGTGGATGTGATTTTGTCTAGGGGTCATTCAGGAACACCTGGCTGACTTTATTTATAAGGCGATTGTCAAATCAATCTGTAGAATATGGATGAGGTGAAACGCAGAGGTAGAGTATTATTCTAGATCATCTGTAACTTTTCAAATACAACCATTGCGCTGAAATTCCAGGGAGAATGTAAGTGACTCCAATAAAGAAACCTGTCAGTCAGTCATGAGTGTTTATTTATTACCACTCTGTGCCAAGCACTGTTCTAGCCAATATGAAATGATACAAAATAAAGAGTAGTCATCACCCGTCCAATCTCCTGAGAGCAAATGGATTACATTTGCAGACACACACACACACACACACACACACACACACACACCCTCTATGTGGGTGGTCAGAAAACTCAACTCTGTGGACGTATAACAACTTCATTTAGAAAAATGCTGATTAGAAAACCAAACACACAAAATTAGAAAAACTGGAGAATAATGAATTTTATGACAAATAGATTACAATGGATTCATAAGGCATGTCTTTTATTTAATTCCCATTATGTTATTAAAATTGGGAATAAAACCTTCACCCTCACAAATTTACAAAATATTTTTGGAATATATTATGCAAATATGGAGTCACACTGGCGTTGTGGAGCTGCTAACTCGAATAAAATACCATACTTGATTAAAAAAAAAACCTTCTGTCCACTAAACTGTAAATTCCTTAAAGTCAAAGATCAGGTCTTATTCGCCTTTAATGTATATTTAGTACTCTGTAGATAGAAGTGGTAAAGGGATAAGAATGAATGAATGAGACAGGTGGGTGAAATTTTCAAGAATGAGACAGATCGGTGAAGTTTTAAAAGGTTTCAAAAAGGAAAAAAACAAGACGACTAGGATATTTCAAGCAGAAAGGTCTGGTTGGTTGGCCCCAGTTGGTGTCTGAGTGTACAAAGAGGGCTTGGCATTTTCATCACCACTGAAGAAGGATCAGCTCCTGCTTTGGTCCAGTAAGAATATGTTCTTGCTCAAATGCCACTCCTTAGTTGCAGGGACATTGCTATTTTGGTTTTCTGTTCCAGCCCAAGTGTCCTTGATGGTCGAATTGTTGCATTGACTTTTTTTTTCACAAGAAGTTGGGTGATATTGCTGATTTGCCTGCCATGGCACTTGCTTGATATATATTGTTTTCATTTTGATTATTACACAAAAGTAGCTTCATTTTAAAATTCAATTTTCTGACTCTCTGCTTGTGCTTTCAACACATTCACAATGATTTTCTGCTTCTCCACAAAGAAAGCATGTTGGATCCTGTCACAGACACATTTAGCAGACATGGAACCACCATAGGCCCTGCTTGGCATGTGTGTTTCATTTCAGACTACCTCATAAGAACTTTAGGTCTTAAAGCATCAGCCTCTCTCTCCAAGTCAGCCTGAACACAAGCCACATACAGATTTCGGTTATTTCTCGACCTTTTTGGTGTAAATGTAAACAATTCTATCAACAGGGGTTCAGGGCAGCCTAGTTTTGTTAGAGGCTGTATGGTAGGAAAGTCCAAGGTTGCAGGATCCGTCTGAGTCCCTTAGACGCCGTTCTCAGAAGAGCTTGCTATTAGCTTAACGCTGCCCAGCTACTACGTATGCTTCACCAGGGCAGGGACTTTTGTCTGTTTTCACTGCTACGGTTCCAGCCTCTAAACAGTGCCCGACAGAGTGGGCATTCAGTAAATATAGTACTTGTTAAATGAGTATTATTTTGGCTGCCTTTACTTTTGCTTTCTCTGTCCTGCTTTAGGGAGCTGGAAATTGGAGAAAAACCTTTGAATTCATTTCCCTTCTTTCCGTTCTGAAACTCTGGCCAAGGGTCCTAGCAAAGACCGTAGGGAGTGGAGATCCCTCTTGGAAACTAATGGCAAGTCAGGCGACAGGGGGCGGCAGAAGGAGAGTTGCAAGAAGTTCTTTCCCACTTCTTACTTCTGCAGCACCCTTCACCACCCATCGTGCTCTGTATTTGGGGTTAGAGGTGTTCCGTGGAAAGGAAAGCAGGGGCCGCCTTGGCCGCGTTCCTCGCCTGGGCCATCGGGGTCTTGCCCACAGCGAGTCCCAGAGCACCCCCTGTCTGCGCAGCACCTGTTGACAGCCAGTGGGCGGCCCAGCCCGCTCGCGCGGACGCGGCCCGGGGCTGCCCCTCCCAAAGGCGCCGACCCCCGCCCGCCCCATCGGCCGCCTGCCGGAGAGCCGCTAAGCCTCCCCCGCTCGCCAGCCGCGCGCTCCGCCAGGACTCGGCCCAGGGCCCCCACCTCCTGTCTGCCGCCCGGCGGGGGGAAGGTAGACAAGGGGAGGGGACAAGCCGGATCCTCCCGGCCGCCCCGGCCTTCCCTCTTCACCCCGTGCGGAGACGCCGCGCCGAGCCCCGAGGTTAGCGCGGAGCCCGAGGCGTGGGGGGAGGGGAGGGGAACGACCGGAGCCCCGCGGCGACCCCGAGCGGCCGAATTGCCCCAGGCTTTGAGGAGCAGGGGACGCGCCCGAACAAGGTGAACTTTGGTCGCGGAAAACTCAAGCCAGGTGCCGGAATCCGTGCTGCGGCGCTCGGGACGCGGCGCCGACTGCGCACCGGGCTGGGGAGCAGGAGCCCCGGGGCCTCTCTCCGCCTGCGCGTGGGCCGGTCTCGGCCCGGAGCCCCCCGGCCCCGCTCCGGCGCCCCGGCCCGTGGGACCCGCCGCGGCGCCCTCGCCTTGTTTCTTCCCCCTCCCCCTTCGGGGGTGGGGGGTGGGGCGGGGGAGAGGGGCGCACGGAGAGCCGCATCTATTGGCAGCTTTGTTATTGATCAGAAACTGCTCGCCGCCGACTTGGCTTCCAGTCTGGCTGCTCGCGACCCTTGAGTTTTCGCCTCTGTCCTGTCCCCCGAACTGACAGGTGCTCCCAGCAACTTGCTGGTGACTTCTCCCCGCTCCCCCGCGTCCCCACCCCCTCATTCCTCCCTCGCCTTCACCCCCACCCCCACCACTTCGCCACAGCTCAGGATTTGTTTAAACCTTGGGAAACTGGTTCAGGTCCAGGTTTTGCTTTGATCCTTTTCAAAAACTGGAGACACAGAAGAGGGCTCTAGGAAAAAGTTTTGGATGGGATTATGTGGAAACTACCCTGCGATTCTCTGCTGCCAGAGCAGGCTCGGCGCTTCCACCCTAGTGCAGCCTTCCCCTGGCGGTGGTGAAAGAGACTCGGGAGTCGCTGCTTCCAAAGTGCCCGCCGTGAGTGAGCTCTCGTCCCAGTCAGCCAAATGCTCCTCCTCAGGCTTCTCCTGCTGACATCTGCCCTGGCCGGCCAGAGACAGGGGACTCAGGCGGAATCCAACCTGAGTAGTAAATTCCAGTTCTCCAGCAACAAGGAACAGAACGGTGAGTCTTTCCCCCATTCTCCCCCTGCTTGTTTCTCGCTGTGTGTGTTAACGTTGGCATTGTGCGTTGGTATGTGATGTATACCAGACTGCGAAGGTATCTTTGGTCTCTACATGCAAATGCGCGCTCCGTTCACTGGCATGGACTGTTGAAGGTTAAGTGTAGTTTGCAACTTCGGGAGCTGCCACAAAGCTCCAAGAGGGCAACGTGAGTGCCACTGCAGCCTCAGTTAGAGTGAGGACATTCTGGGAGCGATTGTGAACGTCAGTTCAAATGCACATTGCAGGTTCGCTCATTGCCAGAGTTAGAAGTTCAAGAACTGCCTCTAAAAACGAATCCAAAATGAATGAGTCTTGGCATGTTTGACTTTACTCAGATTTGGGGAGGGCGAGGGGGGTCGGTCAGGAAATGTATCAGCCGCATGAACTGAAGCACTCTAGGTCGAAGTCATCAATTAATCAATGAGTAGATAGGAAATATAGAGGTCAAGAGGCTGTGTGGTCGTTTTTAGAGGAATTAAAAAGTGTATTTCTCTTGCGCCCTATTTTTTGTTTTTTAAACTTGCCTTTGTACTCTGAAGTCCTTACCTTTCTGGTGGTGTGTTTTTGTATGTGTCGGTGAATGACTGCTATTTTGTGTGTGCTGGAAGCGACTTAATCCTGCATAGGAAATGAGAATTACTTTCAGCTTTCAAGTGTACCTGAAATGTTTAGAAAACTCTCAGATGCAAGTTCCCTTGGGCTGGGATTGCACAGAGCTGGAGAAAGGCTCCTTTCATAAAGCCAGGGCAGCTTCAGGGTGTGTAATTTGCTTAGCCTCTGAACCCATATGATTTACATCATTCAATTTCTAAACTCTTTTTCTCTTCATCTACCATTATGAAGTCATTTTTGAGAATACTTTGTAAATAGAAATTTTATACTGCACATGAAACCACAATGTTCATGTAGGCTGTCTAAAATTGGAATGTTTAATGCCCTGTTTACAAGTGGTGGCTCTTACTGTTATTTGAAAAGGAATATACATGTTTTTACTGCTTTGTATATCATCGATTCTGTCACTTCATTAACCATGCAAAATGAACACAAGTGGCATAACTGCAAAATTAAAATGGGGTGTGCTATAGTTTTAAGTCACAGTGATTTTTTTTTCCTTTTCATATCAGGGTATTTCAAACCTTCAACTTTGAATTTAAACTCTATGAAGTGTTCATGTTTAAGAAAGCACAGAAAGTTTTAGGGTATAAAAATAGATAAAACAAGGATTCTGCGGACTTTTGCAAACATTATTTGTATTTGCTGCTGCACAGCAAGACATAGTATCACATTTATCAGCCAATATTAGTATGGTGGTGCTTACAACTTGCTAATGTGATGGCACATGGCACCTGCAGGCTCCTTGAGCTGCTGATCAAAGGGGAGCCTAGGGATCTATCTCTAATCACAGTAGCTGCAGAGGACTGGGGGAAAGTGATCAAAGGAGCCACAGCACCAGCTGTACCAGTGCAGGAAACAGATCAGACCAACCTTTGTTCTTTCTCATGTAAAATAAATGTCCAGTTCAAAATATTGCTTCTTACTAGACAAGCTCCTCCATAATGACAACAATGCACAATATTCCTGGCTTCCTGGCTTCTGTTTTTTACTGTTCCTGTCCCATATCATTTCTCCTATTGCCTTGTCTTATCAAGCCTTTCTTGGCATCTCCCCGAATCTCTTTGCTAACCTGTGCTTCTCTTTGTCCTTTCCTTGTAGTTCTCTCTTGTGTTCTACATGCTGTCATCACTTCGTAAGGGGCCCAGAGCTGTCGTGAAGCATGTGGTCATAGGCCACTTTACCCAAGTAGGTTCACACCTTCAGGAGAGATGAGTTCATTAAGCCAGGCCACACACATTCTGTTGCCATCTGAAGCTGGGCCATTTCCATTCCTAAGATGCATGATGCCAAAAATTGCTGCTTGTTTCCTAATCTGTGGGCAGAGTTTTGGGCTATGTTTAGGGGTTGGTCTATGTTAAGGATGGCGGCAGGAAGTAACTAGAAGTAGAGGAACTACTTGCAGTTTTTTAGCCCAAGGAGAAGTGGCACTGGCCAGCACTAGGGGGCAATATAGAGCTATTTTCTTGCACATACTCAGGTTGATTTTTGTACGTCAAAGTTTGAAGATGTGAGGATAACAGGTGGGTGCTGAAGAAGATTCCCCTGGAATGTAATCAGATTTGTTAGAGCTACTACCATTACCATTAGTACTACTACTTCTACTTCTTCTTTTTGACTTTCAAATTTTCCATTATGTGGATAACTTTTTGCCCACATACTGAATTATGATTGATTTTTTATTGGCCTCTTGCTTTCTCAATTTTGACGGTTGTACAGTCCTGTAAATATGAACCCTCCTTGAGGATACCACGTAGAAGATCGCATTGGCCCAGATCCCATTGACCCAGTTCGTGCATTGAATCATTTTGTGAACGGTCTTCTCTAACTCTGAAATGTCCAAATTGATATGACTATAGCAGCTCATTCTTGTCTTCAAGGACCCCTCCTCATGATACTCTCTTTTCTTGAGTATTCTAAAGTCCCTAATAGTGTTTATTCAATCAGTTACCTCTGGCTGCTTAGTTTTAGTATTAACTTGGTGTTTCAAGAGGAGGTAGAATTGGAAATTGATGGGTATAGCCAATGCCGCATACATGGATTTAGACTGGATCATGTGGACATGGTTCAGAAGTAGCTTTGAAGGGTTAGTGTCATTTACACTATTGTTAGGTATCTGGTTTTTGACCTACCGTTGGGTTGCAATTCTTGCCGCTTTTACTGTACAAACAGTTTTATCCTCTAACATTATAAGTTGGCTTCATAAACCATACTTAATTTGTAACCTTACTTCTGACCCTGTCTCACATATGAAAACAAGGGTTTTCAGATTTAACTTGAGGAAAGAGATTAAAAGATAACATTGACTTGCTTGGGGAGTGTCTGGTCTGTATACTTAGTATATGATCATGGTGAAAAATGCTCATATTTTGTGCACACTGGTTTTAGATGAGAATGCCTATTGTGGAATGATTAAGTTCTGGGATGGTGCTTCTGAGTTGTAGCAGAATCATACATTCAGGAACAAAACAAAACCTACTTTGTCTGTTGCATACAGCACAAAGAGATGTCAATGACAAAGTTGTTGGGGGAGGATTGCCTCTTCTACCTGTGTTGTTGGTGAGTGATTTTTAGTTTATTCAAAGATCAAGAGCATGCGTATTATTTTTTCTCATTTTCTTTAGCCATTCTGAATTTGGATTTGGAATATGCTGCTATTTGCTGCGGTTGGTCTTATGAACATCAGTTATTGTATGTGTTCTTTTTCTCAAGGGCTTTCGTAGCATGTGGGGCAATTTACTTTGGTCTGCTGGTCATGCCCTTTTGCCTGTATCTTATGTTCATGGATTTTCCGTCTCTTTTTATCAGTGCCAGCTTTCTCTTCCTACTGCCAATGTGCCTGTATCTAACAAAATTTAAGTTAAAAATGGAAAATTAAAAAAGGTGTCCAATCCCCTTACCATCGTTTATAGGTGGCAACTTCAAATCTCTGTTTTATCAAAAACAAGTAACCACAGTATTTAGAACAGTGTCTAACTGCAGACTAAGGGGACTTTCCTGTAAGTTTCCCTATAAGTTTTATTGCGTGACCTTTGTGACATTTATTTTTGTTGTTTAAAGGCTTTTTTACAAAAAAAAAAAAAGAAAAAACTTCCTCCTGGTTCTCTGCTGTTTGAGATAGTTGAGGAAGTTGAACAAGTACAGTGCCATTATGTAATGATGAATTTTGTCTTTTCACAGTAGGTGATTAAAAAGCTCTATTATATGGTAATTTTTCTTCTGTATCAACTGTAATCATAGATATTGGATGGATGATATATTTTGCTTTTACCAGTAAAAGATGTTTAGATTGGTTTGTAGGAAGCCTCAGGGATTAATATATCATTTGTTAAATAGTTGTAAATAGAGGATGGGATTGGACACTAAACTTCCCTCAGTGCTGCCATCTCTTCTGCGAGCTGTAGCTCTGCTCAGGCACTGAAACCTTAGCTTTGTCTACTCTTATTTCACCCTTCCTGAAACTTATTTCTTAAATATCTTCTGTATATTAGCTTCCACTTCATGTTTTTTTCAAGTTTTAGACTGGTAAGATTGTAAGTTTTATCTATAAACTTTTGCACCTTTTGTAGAAACAAAATTCTAATGATAAGGTGATATGTTAAATAAGTAATGATGGATCAAGACATTCATAACGTTCATAGTAAAAACAAAAAAGTTTCCATGACTGATGAAATTTTCCCCATAGGTTTCTATTTGTGTCAACCAAAATGGCAGAAGTCATAAAGTCCCTTCATTTACTTACTCTGATTTTCCTGTTTCTAATTTGGAAGCATTATACATAATCAGAATATATAACTCTGTGTAACTCTATGTAATCTCTATATAACTCATTTATTAAGCAATCCCTGTTGCTTCTTTATCTTTTGGCTAAGATCAATTTTAAACAATCTGTATGTTGTATTATTTTTCATCACCACTACCTCTAGCTATGATTTTATTTTTCAAATCTCCCTTTTATTAAATCTCCTAAGAAGTCATCTAATATTTGGTAATCATTTAGTATGTACCAGTGTTGGTTACCATACTGATTACCAAAATGTTGAAATGTTGAAATATTTCCAGTGAGTTGGGAAGAGACTAGTGCAACTCCTTTAAGACAAATGGACCAACACGTGATGAAGCAGAAATTCCAATGCCTGGTACTGCTCAAGGCCTCTAAGATACTTCTGCAACCCTGCTGGCCTCTGTCCTAATGGATCAGTGTTTCTGCCATACTGATTGTTAAGCATTTTGACACTTTTAGCTCTGGACAATTTAGTTCATATTGGGGTTAAAACTTCTATCTTTTTTCCTCTCTGCTTAGCAGCTCATGCCTGACCCATGACTTGAAAGACCTGGAGTAAGGAAGGGGTATGGCTTCTTTCAAGCTCCCTTCCTGCAGCTCTTTTGGTTTTAGCTCCTCAAGGGTTATGGCCTGGGGAGAGATGGGAAGGTGGACATGACACACTCAGCATGCAATTGCAACCTCCAGTCATTTGCCCCTGCCTCTCTGGCTAACACTAACCAGCTGCTCTTGCATGGGTAACACCTTCCTATCATCTAGATTAAATGATTCACTTTCTCAGAGAGGTCTTTTTTCTGATCACTAAATCTTAATTAACCACCTCTATCTTCTCAAGGTTAATTAATTAATTATGTGGTACTTAATACTCCTTGATATTCTTGTTGTTAATTAATTAATTCATTCATTATCTACCGACATCCCTCACCCCCACCGTAAAATCTAAGTCGTTGAGAGTATGGACCTTGTTTGAATCGCTTCCTGTAGGAGCTCCAGCACCTGAGACAGATATGGCAGAGAGTGTGCCCGCTAAGTATCTGTTGAAAGGTTCTGGAGGTAGTTAGTATCTTACTAAAGAAAGACTATGCTGTTAACTCTAACAACAGGCCATCTTTTAAGATATCGTTTTGGTCTTGGAAGTTGCACACTGCTTGACTTCTTAAATAGGAAGATATGGTTGTTCATGTATTGGTAGTGATGGGTTGTGCCAATCAGAGTACCACGTTTTACTCTTGATAAAGATAGATGTTACCAAGTGAGCAGGTACCAGGCAAATGGATAGGTTTCCTAGAACTGGTTACTCTTTTAAAAGTGTCATTGCTGTGCATGGGCTTATATTTTCTGAAGATGGGGACTGTTGTGTGATGCAGACCAAGGACTCTTGAAAATGTTGCATAGATGACAAGCCTCCAAAATCTGTGTGCTTTCTGTATTCTACCTGTGGCTCAAGGATAACTTGCACAGGCTAGAACTCAGCAGCATGTGTGGTACGAGGAATGTTAGAGCTAGAAAGACCCCAGGAGCTTATCCTCCCTGGTGTGAAGATTGAGGTCTAGACAGTGGAAGTTGACTTGACTTTGTCAAGGTCACTTGGGAGCCACTATTGAACTGCTAAAGTGGTGATATATTTTTCCTTATGTGAGAACCAGTTAGGCAAATGGAATCCTAGTTTCAAAATTCAGATTTTTTTAATAAAAGCATTTCTTTATTATGTTAGTGGATTGCGTGCTTTTCAGATTGGAAGATGAGGTGTAGGAATTTGTTGCTTCCGAAATATTTACAGGAACAGTAAGGGAAACAATCTCATAATAATCCCATTAGTCAAATGAAACAGTATATATACACACACACACACACACACACACACACACACATAGTGACACTTCTGTTTGTGTAGGCATCTGACAAATTGGCAAATAACTGGAAATACTACCTTTATAATGGTTACTATTATGTTAGAACCATACTTTAAACAGGTATATAGATGAAGGATGTTTATTTTAATATTTTGGTTTATTCAGTGATGGTGATGAAGAATATGGCTGACATTGCCATGCTTGGTTCCACAAGAAAACTTTTTGGTAATAATTTTAATGTTTCATTTAGCAGGATGTCTTAATGATAAAAGTGCCATAAAAATGAATAAATAAGCATGTTCAGTGAACGCTAGAAAGTATAACCTATTAGTTTTGAAATATATTTAATGAGTGGCCTTAACTTTTTATTTACACTGTATTCTGTGGGATATTCTATTCAGAAGTTCAAGTTTTTTTTTTTTTTTTTTTAAGGTCAAGACCCTCAGAAAATAAATTCATAGCTGTAAACTTGAATGGCTTGCCTAAAATATTTTTAATTTACCTTTTTAAACTTTTTGTTTGCAAAGTTCCCAAATCTGAAAACAAAGGGAGCTAAACATTATAAAGAGGAACTGTAATAACTACATTTATAATTAAAGCCAAGTTGTTATAAGTGATATTTTTGGTAGCATTAGCTAATTTTGTCTTTTACCTCATGGGAATGCATTTTAAATTTAGTTTTGTTAATTTTATTTGTCATCAGATTTCTCGTTAGAATTCATGTGCCATCCTCAAACCACTTTTTATCATCCCCTGGTGACTGAGTAGCTTCCTCCCGGGACAGTTATTTGCCCTGTTTCCACACCAGACCATCTTTGCCAGGCTGTCTTCTCTAAATTTGCTCCCTTGCTGTTCTGCTTAATTCCTCTTTTATTTTCAAACTATGATTTTTTTTTTTTGTACTTAGCTTTTCCCGTTTTATATTCGTTTTGTTTTGTTTTGTTTTTGAGACATGGTTTCACTCTGTCACCCAAGCTGAAGTGCAGTGGTGTGATCACAGCTCACTGCAGCCTTGATGACCTCCCCAGGCTCAGGTGATGTTCCCTTTTCAGCCTCCCAAGTAGCTGGGATTACAGGTGTGTGCCACCACTCCCTGCCAATATTTGTATTTATTTTTAGAGATGGGGGTCTTACGATGTTGCTCAGGCTGGTCTTGAACTCCTAGGCTCAAGCGATCCTTCCACCTCGGCCTCCCAATGTGCTGGGATTACAGAGGTGAGCCACTGTGCCCAGCTGGATTTTTTTCTTTAGAATAGTAGTGGGGTTGCTTCTTAGTCCATTGAGATATGTATTGGGTTGTTGCTGGGGTTTGTGGGGCGGCGCAGAGACAAAGTAGAGGTCTGATTCCTTAAGGGAAATCAGTGTTCTCAAACAGAACAAGGCATTTTAATGGTAAGTGCAAGGATGTAGCTTTACATTTCTACTATATACACTGTGTGCTGATAAACCAGTAAGAACTGCCAGGAAGCACCCGGCAGCAGCAGGATTCAGACGCATTTTAGGGGGTAGTTGCATGGGTCTAAAGGGCTCTGAGTAAGCTTCTAGTTTTGCATTGCTTAATAATGACTCTCCAGGAGTGACTGTCAGGTGCCACATTTGTCCTCAATGTTTGCAGATAGTATGCAGTTGATAAACTGTCCGTGAGGTCTTGGGAAAAACACCGGGGCTTCACTGGCTAAGTAGCTTAGCTAAGGTCCCACAGCTGGTAGATGTTTGGACATTGGTCTGACTCCAAGCCAGGACTCAGAGCCACGTGCCTCCTCCTTCGTAAGTTAAATGGTCTAATGTTTTATTAGAACATTGTTTTCATTCAGCAAATATTTATGAGCGTGTGCTCTTTGCTAAGCTTTGCCCTAGGTGCCGCGTACGCAGAGAAGAAGATGCAGACCTGCCTTTGAGACTCAAACTCGGTCAGAGGATGGCAGATCCTTCCTGTTACTTCACGGTCTATTAGTTTTGTGCTCGAAGTGCTGTGGGAACACAGAGTGCTTTATTTCACTTCAAAAATCCTCTATTGATTTACTAAGTGGCTGGTTTTGTCTGGAAGGGAAGTCAAAGGAGAAAAGTTCCCACAGAGGAGGTGATGTGGTTTGAAGCAGGTCTGAGAGGGGAAAAAGAGGGAAGAATCCTAGGCTGAGGGAACAGCCTGAGGAAAAGAATAGACACATGAAGAGGTATATCATGGGCGAGAGACGAGAAGCATCGTTGTTGAGAGTGAGGAGAGGCTAGAAAAAGTGGAAAGATGTTCTACACTTATGCATTCAAAGGCCCTGATACTGTGTGTACTTCCTGCAGGGTTGACGGTTAACAAACAGAACAAAAAGAAAAGTCTTCATGTTTAAGATTCCATCAAAACCCTTGCTATTCAGTTCCTTTCTCAGCAGGCAGGCAGTGGCAGAGTTCTTCTTTGGTGTGTGCAGATAACTACTTGTTGCTGGAATGTTTTTCAGTCATCAGGCACGTTTGGAAGTTGTGAACGGGTTAGAAGGGCAGGCTGTGCAGCCTCAGTTCCACTCTCTTGAGCTGAGCCTGTGTCCACACACTACTCCATATTACCTGCTTTATGTAAACAAAGAGCTGTTTTCACACTTCATTCACAAAACGGACGGCATGCAGAATGAGGCTGGGTGAAGGATCTGCAATTGGGATAAAAGGGAGGCAGCTTCCAGGACGCTGAATTAAAGTAATGAAGCTGTTACATCACAGGCAAAGAAAACAGTTTTAACAATTTTAGGAGGAAAAGATCTCAAGTTGGTGGAAAATTAATTGCTATGAGGTTACTCTTCATTGAGTATCTGCATCATTTTTCCACTGACTTTCAATTGGGTCCCGTGTATATAAATGCTGGAAAGATTTTGTGGTATTTAAGGATTTGAAATGACTGAATTCTCTTGGTGGATGTACTTCTTGATGCCATGCCATTTTTTGAAGCTATGCTATTTGCATTCTAGGAAATCCTTGTTCATGAGGGGATACTATTTTAAGCATTTCAGTGTTTGCATGATAGAGATATACTTCTGTGCTTAAATATGCCCAGTTGGCCATTGCACCTGCCCTTTGAGTCACTGCAGAGATCAGACACCATTAACAACAGAAGTTGGACTTACGTGGTACTTATCTCCTGTTGTTTCTGGCAGTTATTTTGCTGTGTATTTATAAGGACATCTGTCTTTTAAGTAGTCATAGTTATTTATCTTTTTTTTTTTCTGTTGAGGAATAAATCACAGCTTGTTTCCCATAATGCCATATATATTCATAGTCTAGGGTGATTAGAAATGCAAATTGAGAGTCATTAAAGCTTTATAATTTATTTTGCTATGGTAGCAGATGATATTTAAAATCAGTGTGCTAAGAAGAAACATTTGCTTAAAACGTAAGATGTGAACAAATTAGAAGAAAGAAGTATTCATTTCTCTTACTGGAAATTTCTTGCTGGGTCTGGGAAAAGGGGGAAACCTGCAGTGTTCATTTCTGATTTACTGTACTTTAAACCTGAGATCTAACAACAGGCAGGGTACAAATTGTAAAGAACATAGGAAAAACACAGTAATGGTTAGTGTTTTCAGATTGTTCTATGGAAGCATACTAAAGACTCTCTCTTACTAGAGTGCGATTTGCCTTTGGATTACCCATGAAAAGGATGAGTACAATTTATAGTAGTTGGTGGTTTTGTGAATACTATAAAAACAAGGGAAAAAGTTGGATAATGCTGGTATGAAAAGTATAGATCTGTACATCCATAGCCTGAGGTAGGGTGTCCTGGAGGCAGATCTCTGCTGGAAATATGTTAATTTTGTAGATAATAAAAGGCATTAGGGGATTCTTTGTTTTCAATAGGCTGTGACATCTCTACAAGTATGCATTTTATTATTGACTTTACTTTTATTTCTAAACAAAAGCTCCCTATTTCTGGAGCTATAAATGAAAAAGAACATATATACACACACGTATATATGTGTGTGTGTATATATATATCTGCATCTGAAGTTATAAAAACACTAGTATGCTATGAAGTCTGGTCTGTTGTATTGTAGAGGCAATACATTTTCATGTAGACTTCCAGAAATAATGTACTTTTTTTTAGAAAGTAAAGTCAGTAACAAAATGCATAGTTGTAGAATTATCCCAAATTTATAGTTATATATGTGTGTGCGTATATATGTGTGTGTGTGTGTGTGTGTGTATATATATAACAGTTATATATGTAAAATGGGTTCCACTGTATCTTTGCATTGTGTTAGTCACTGTGGTCAAAACTGTCTGTTTCTAGAAAAAGCTGCAATCTGAAAATAGCAGGCAATTTCCCAGGTCACAATCTGTCTAGGATACTGAGAGATACTGAGTTGAGATACCTAATTGATAAATACCCTTTAAAAAGTGGTTTTATCTGTGTTTTCTTGAGAATATTAGCAGTCTTGAGGTTATAAGCCATAATAACGAAGAAAAAATTAGTAATTAAATCATATCTATTTTTATTTTTAAAAAGTTTTTGCTTCATGGTGGAAAATTTATCTTTAATCTGTACTGATAACTTTTAATAGGCATCAGTTGGCCACCCCATTAAACTAACAGCTTTAAAATGGTTTCCTTTTAGAACTAACATTTACATCCTAGGAAATCAATTAGGGTGTCTGGATTTTACATTTCCCTTGCAATCTTTGTTTGCAGTCATTTCTGAGTGGCCAACCTACTGTAGCAAAAACTCAGAGGTGCAAATCTTCTGGAAGAAGTGTAAATGCCACAAGTTTACTTGGAAAAATGGAAAAATAGGACTTACTTAATATATCTGCCGAACATTTAAAACTGCATAAAGCACTGGAAATACTTTTGGTGTGTAGGAATGTGTGGTGTTTCAAAACTACAAACATTGTTCTGAAAATTTTCCCGGTAGTGGTGAATTATATGAGACCACGTCCATCTAAGGAAGGCTTGTTTAACTAGCATGTGGTTCTGGGGCTCATTCAAACACTCTTAAACAAAATAAAGGGAATGGATGTAATAACTTCTTTATGGAAAGGCCATAAAAAGCTACAGGGCCATGTAAACAAATTGGGTCATTTACTAGATGTTTAAGTGATAGATTTGCAGTCCAAATTTAGGGGTGTGTTTTATGTTTTATAGGATGGTGACCATGTTTTACCTTGAGAATGAGGTTGCAAACTTATTTTTTGTTTGTTTGTTTTCATCTAGTGCATGGAAATCCATTACTGCTATTTTGTATTGCAGTTGGAAAGCGTAACTAAAATTCTGAGCAATTGCATTTATAAATCTTTTCAACTTTGAAAAATGGCTAGAAACTCATGTGTGAAGATGGAATTGATCTGATTTCTGGTATCATTAGGTTCTTTTCAAGGAAAATAAGATGATCGAAATAGAAATTTTCCTTCTGGGCGCAGACATGTCTAAACTAATCGTAAAATAATTGTTCTGGCTTACAAGAGTAGACTCATAACGACAACTAGGTAAAGTAAAAAAATCTAACAGTTAGGATTTATAGTTACTGTCCTTCTGCCAGTCTTGTAATAAAACTGCTGTTATAACCACCCTAGTGTGAGATTCATTTGTCTTGAGAAGTGAGCAATAAGTCCTATCCAAGTTATCTTGTTTTTAGCAGAGCCACTTTATTGCGTTAGGATATTAATTTATCTTCTCTGAAATTGGGTATGATGATTGTGCCAAAATGGTCCAATAAAGGGGAGTTAGGTAGGTGGATGTATAAAAATATGTCGTGCTGCGCATTAATGGTGATGACTAGTGGCAATGGGAGCTAGAAGTAAACTTGGAAATTGAAGTAAGCACAGGAAACGAAATAATTTTTATGTCGATACCATAACATTTATTCATTCTGTAACTTCTGTCAGTCGTGGTTGGCTCATTTGGCCTTAAAGGAAGTGATTGTGTAAGAAATCCTTAGTAAAAATCAATGAGCCTTTCTAAGGTTTGAGAACTGATGGCATCATACCCTACTGGCAACTTTTAAGTGTCACTGCTGGAAGTCTGGCAGCAGAAATAACTGCTTCAGCCTCACAGGCTTAAAAAACAACGGACAATGGTGGATATTATAGTTTCTGTGTAATGTGTGACTTGCTATTTCCTTTTTTTTTTTTTTTTAAATGAGTAACTTGATGGCCTTAGGTCTATGAAGAAACCTAAGACCTGCATTTAAACTGGATTTTCTGTAATCCTGAAAACAGTTCACACCTTTCTGCCTTAGGTACCTGTCTGAAGCTGAGGCATTGTGGAAAATGCAAAGTGAAATTAGGCTTAGTCACCGCCTTCAAGTAGTTTATAGTGAAAGGGAAAGAAAAGACACAGGTATATTAGAGAATAAAAAGCGATAGTATCATGTTTGGTGGGAATTCAGAGAAAGGCAAGATTATTTAGCTGAGCCATTAGAAAAGGCTGAGAAAAGTTGTTAGGGGAGATATATATATATATATATATATGTATGTATGTATATTTTGAACAAAGGGGCCAGGAAAGATGAGCATCATTTGCATGTGCAGAATCAGAGGTGGGATAGGATTTTGGCAGCTGGAAACCTGGTGAGTAGATATTCACAGTAAAGAAGTGTGGGAAATTCCTGCAGTCAAAAGTGTAGTTTGTTTTGAGGCAGACCTCAGAAGTAGGTTCAGTGGGAAGGTCATTGGAAATAGGAGGCACAAAGGGAGGAACTTTGATGTATGACTTGGGCTTGAGTAAATAGAAGAGTGATTCTTCATGCTTTATTGTGAACTCCTTTATTGGCCCTCCCATCCCAGCTATGTGGGCAGCCAAATTATGAATTAAATCTGATTCTGGATGGTACATACAAGATAGAAACAGAATGAAGGTTGCTCAACATTGAAGAATAAGGTCAGAAGGAAAAGGAAATCTCACAGGAAGAAATCCCCGGAAGAGGAAGCCATGAAGGAAATAAAAGTTAGTGCAGTCACAAGGCAGGTAGTGAAGGATGCCAGGGAAGGAGAGAGAGAAAAATCACAGAAATGGGCCCACATGATAAAATACAGCAGAGACTGAAAAAAATGAAGACCAATGAGCGGTCTCTGATTTTTCCAGGTTGACACAAAGAAAAAATCTTCTGTGTAATAAGTGGCGTAGAAGAATGGACGTGGAGTAAAGTGAGGAAGTGAGACATCAAGTTTTTAAGAGAGAAGGAGATAGTGGTTCCAGGATGGAAGGAAACATGTTTTGTTTCTTTGCTTGTTTTGGAGGTTTGGGAGAGAGCCAGAGGAGTGGAAAAGATTAAATGTGTAGCAAGAGGTAAGCCTTCTATTTTAGAAAGTTCTCATACAGTTAATATTGGAACACAGGTGAAATAACTGTAGAGCATTAAGCCACATACCAAATAATCACAGTAAGAACTGAGCTTATTCAGTAGGGAAGTAGGTATTAAGTTTTGGAGGAAGTGATCCTTGAGATAATTTTCGATAAAGTGAGGGATTCAGCATGCATAAAACAGCTTCTTGCTGTTTTTCTTGAAAATCCGTCCTATTGTCACTTGAATGTCCTGGTCCCTTTCTTGTGGAAACCTCAGTTCCATTGGAACATCCAATTAACATGTATATTTAGAGGACTTACTATTTCTCATAATCTGTGTTGCTCTTAGCACTCCAAGTCTGAGAAAGCAACTTAAAACTAATAGATTTTGTCCTGCTTAAATATTATTCCTCCACAATATTTCAAAATATATAATATAGTATGTTAAGTAAGCATGGAATTATTGTCAAGCTAATAAGTACATATTAACATTGCTATTTTTAGGTAAAATAATTACCTTTACATTTGTAAATTTCTGCATTCTCACTGTCATCCCAAACCAGGTGCTGGTTACCTGTGACCTAAACTGTGACAGAGTGTTCTTATTCTTCCTTCTATGACTCAGGCTTTTTCCATGCCCTGTCACCCTCAATCGATCATTTGCAGGAGGTTAATGTCAGATAATCTTCTTATAATAGAGTTCTGGTTGTGTCTACTCTAGTCAAGCTTGGATTGGTGCTTCGCAAACTGTAATATACATACAAATCACCGTATTAACATTCGGATTCTAATTTAGTAGGTCTTGAGTGGAACCTAAAAGTTTGCATTGTAACCATCTCACAGGTGATGCTAATGCCATTGGACTGAGGACCACACTGTGAGTAAGGAGTCTACGTTGTTGTTCTCCATGACTACTGTGCTGTCACCCCAGTCTTCTAATACAAAGATTACACAAAACTGACCTCTGCTCACCCCAGAGATCTGTACTTTCCTGACCCCATGTATTGCTCTGCCAACTCTTTCAAACAATAAATTAATTTAAGCCAATACACAAAAGTATATTTTGTGCTGATTACTGTGTCACATCCTGAAAACAGGTAAACAAAATGTCCTGTGTGTGCTGGATATTCATAATCAGTGTTGTTCATGTTGCGCTAGACATATGCTTAGAATGCCCACGGACCCAGGGATGTTCTGCTTTGGGGTCAAGTAGGGCTTCTCATGGGGCTATCATTGAGTAGGGTCTTGAAGGATAAATAATTCCCCAGAAAAGGAAGAGAGAGTTCTAAGCAGAAGGTGCAGACTTGTGAGAGGGCACAAAGCCTATTCAAAAATGAACTGCTTTTGGTGAGAAGATTGAAAAATTATTCATTAATTTTGAGGGCTCTGTCTGACATACTAAGAGCATGTTTAGATGCAGACTCATGAGATGATAGGGCACCGTCAAAAGACCTTGGCTGATGGGTAATGATTATAGCCTTCTGTGTCAATTCCTAATAATAAGGGTGTGTCTTTTTGTTTATGCGTATATTCTTACACCTATAACAGGTCATTAAATACTCATAAATTAATCAGGTTTGATTTTTTGTTTTTTAAATACATTTTGCATTTTTCGTATTATTATTTTATCAGCAAATAGTGTTTTTCCCAGCTTTATTGAGTATAGCTGACAATTAAAAACTGCATGTGTTTACCATATAAAAAGGAATGTTTTGATATATGTATGCATTGCAAAAGGATTACCACAAACCAGCTAAATTAATTTATCCATCACCTCACATAGTTATCTTTTGTTTTTTTTTTTTTGTAGTGAAAACATTTAAGACCTACTCTCTATACAGATTTCAAATATGTAATTGTTTTCTTTCCAAAATAAAGGTACTTCAGGGTGATTGTAAAGGACAGAGAAACTACAGGCTGGGACAGCAGTTTGAAGGCATTTACAGCCTTTCAAATGCCAGATAGTGGGAAAATAGCCGAGTGAGTTAGTGCCTGGGGTGTGGAATGGAAGGGAACCATCATCTCTCCTTCATGCTGCGTGTTCAAAGCCAACATGGATTTAAGGCCTTGTCTGACTGGTCCCGTCTCCACCGCATAAAGCCTTCCCTCTTTCTTTCAGTCTGGTATGTCTGCCTTCAGAATAGTGCAGAGCTGACCACTTTCTACCTTGGATTCTAATTATATATGCGTTTTAATCTTCCATAATTTTCAAGTGTCAGAGAATAAAATGTTGAATAATCTCTAGCCTAGTGCCCCACTGGATGGTAGATCTTTTAAGTGAAGTGAAAACAGCCCACTTAGACCCAACACAGCTTATTCTGCTGCAGTGTTGGCATCTGGTGTCATAAATCATCATTGATGGGTTCTAAACGAGTCATATGCCTTATTTCACAGCTGGGGGATGCGCCTAACGTCTGGCTTCATTTTGAGGAACTACAAGGGGCTAACTGGAGAGCCTCAATCTTTTTGCTTAGACTGAGTAAAATGAATGCACAAAGAACATGATTGGCAAAATTATAATGATGACTGCTTAGAATGTTATTTCCTCAATAAGAAAAAGAAATGTATCATTTCCAGGAAACTTATTTTTAAACAGGGAACTTTAGGATAAAGTTTTCTTGCAATCAATTTATTATAGAGAAGAGCATGACCATTGAAAGTTCATTTGCAGTAACTTTGACGTATTTTTTGTTTTGAACTATTTCCCCTTTTGCTCTTTCTAGTTAAGATATAACTCATGTGCTTTCTTATTTTTAGTTTGTTTTTCTTTTTTGCTTTGAGGTTTTGAGATTGACAACTGTGATTTATCCCAGGGAAGGCAAAGATCTTGAAAAAGTTAGTCTTTTAAAAAGTCACTCAAGGAATATAGTTTTTTTCCCCTTGGAAATAAAGTTGATTTTCTCAGCTCTGATCCTATGAGATTATGGGCAGAACTAAAAGTCCTTAGTTCTGGCATGTGGACAAAACAGAAGCAGACCCTGGAGAGAGAGTTCAAAATTCATGGCAGTAAGCACATGTTCGGTATGCCAATATTTATGGTGTCACAACCAAATTGAAACCATAACCCTCTGCTATTTACGTAAGTATGGTGCCCAGACTGCACAAGTTTATGCCTATGTTTCCCAGTAAATTTAAGACAATAAAAATATTCAGTACCCCTAGAGACCAGACTATTTATTTTCTTGTTCATTTTGTTTCTCTCTCTGAGGCAGAGTGAATTGTCTTAATTTATATTCATATTTGAAGTCAGCCAGCGTGAGAAGGAATGGCATTTAGTGGGGATAGAGATTGCTTTTGTGCTTTCATATGTAATGTATCCAGGCCATTGTGTCCTGATATCCTTAGTTCCTGAGCTGTGGCGACTTGGGGGTATTGATTATTGATAGTGAACATAGACTGCTTCTTAGATGGGTAAAGTTCAGCCTTCATGACCTATGTCTTATGCTCTTAGAGAACCTGGGTTTCACCACTTTGGTCAAAAACAGACACACATACTGTTGGTAGGAAGTCATGTTTTATGTCTTTTTTCTGGCAACTTTTAAAGTATTATCATTCTAAAGTATTTATCATCCAGTAAAAGTTTAAGAACAATGAAATTTCAGAACCACTCTTGAGAGTACATCTTTTTTTCTCTGCTTTTTCAAGACAAAGATATCTAGTAATTTAAATTATAATAGCATCGTCATGCACTTGTACAGCAGTATAAATGAGAAAGATAATAGAAAAACCAAATAGCATATCACATTTGCTGAATGTGAATGCATTCTTAATGAACCTTTTTAGAGTCCCAGACTCCTTCTGATCCCTTTACCATTAGTTGACTTTAGTCTAGAAAACAATTTGGACAGTAACCAGATTGCTAGGTGTCTTTAGTAGGTTGGCTGTTTGATTTGGCTCTTTGAGAGATGATCCTGTATCTCTCTGTCAAGGGAAAGTTTTTCCAAACAATTGGTGACTGGAAAGTGAGGAATGTTTTGTGCAAGAAGGGAGGCTTTCTTGTTTACAGGATAAAAGACATTTTGGAAGAGTAACTCCCAAGTAAGCAAATGAAGCTTGAATATGTAAATACTTTTACTTAAGGGATAGAATCCAAGATATTTAAGAAATCATTTTATTTTTTGAGTTCAGTAATGTAAATACTGTGCTTAGGCTTTTTGTTGGCACTGCAAACATTTTATTAAGATTTCCCTTGGTGTTTCCATAAAAAGACAAATTTCATGATGCTTTATTTGTAAATAATTGTCTTAAACCTAGATAAAAGAGAAAACAAACTTTTCTGTGCCATATTCTTTCAGACTAATTATTCAGTGTTTTTTTGTGCCCCCAATTTGAAAATGATCACAGATTTTTCACTGACCTTTTTATGTCTAATTTTGGTGCTGGAAAAATAAAAACAGATTACTTAGGGTGTTTAAATCCTGTACAGATTAGTAAACAATACCAAGGAAATTTACTTGGTGTTAATAGAAGGTTGAGGAAGATTACTGGCTTTTGCAGTCCATTAGTAGATCAATTTGTTAAACGTTTAGTGCTGGGAATCTCATTTATCAGGAAATATCTTAGGCATTGGGGAGAATTGGCCTGTGCTATTTACATTCTAGTCTAGTTGCCAAAATTGATTTTCACGTTTTGTATGTGACTTAGCTCTTTGTACTGCAGTAGATACCAGGTTAAAGCGTAGTTCATATCTTAAAACATTAATAGATTTTGTTTCAATGCTGCCAATAATTTCAATGAGTAACAAAAAATACACTTTCATTAAAATGTTCTTAATGATTTCTGTTTGATTTTCTACATAATTATAAATGTTGCCATTTACCCCAGTGGCTTAATGACAACAAATAAGTATTACATTTTGAAGAAACTTGGCAGTATCATTGTATGTCAGTGTGTAATAGCTAACCTATAATTTAGGTTAATTCCATCATTAGTTTATGACTTGAAATTCTTTGTTTCTGGCTGCTTCATGACTTCTTTAAGCACAAAGAGGATATTGGTAGAATCAGGCATGTAGCAAAAGGTCTAGAAATACAGTTTTGATTATTTGAAACTCTAGTATTTTAAAATCCAGCAGATGCATTCCTTTGCCTAAATATATTATATCTTATGCTATAAAGAGCACATATTTTGTTTCATTTTAGTGTACATATTAAAACAGGTTATACCCCAAATAAGATAATATGACTAATGGTTGTCAGTGCTCTAATTTGGGGGAAGAAAGTTTGATTCAGAAAAGTATTCTTGGAGGAAGAATATTCTTTTTTCCTATCTATTTAGGCATTCACTGGAACTTTCTTTACTCCTAAAATTTATGCTTGAAATGGCTCAGAGTTTGTATATGTGGAGCATATTGGAGGCTGATTGTATCTATTAGTTTAGGAAAGACTTGATCCTTTGTGCAATGAAGTCTTTCAAAGAAAACCAGGATTTTTTTTTTTTTTTTTCTATAAGATAGAGTGGGTATTCAGGCTCAGATTTTAGGTAAATTAAGAAGGACCTTTCTCTGTCCAGAATAGTATCACAAAATTAAGACTGGCTCTGGAAGAGAGGCAGGGGATACCCTCTTTTCAATGTCACACGCCATTTGAATTGTGTTTGATAAATTTGTATCGTGACCTTGAACATGAAACCACTCAGAAATCCTGGTTAATTTCTGCCCTGTGCACCAGTCTCAAAGGGGAGACCTGCCTTTGCCAACAGACCATTCAGTAAGAAACAAAAATATCAGAACTCCACAATCACAACTTGTATGGTCAATAATGGTTGCAAAAATTAAAAATAATTGATCCTGGCATGTTTATAAGCAATCATATAAATACAGGAACATGTATATTACGAATTTTCTTTAAACTATTTGCCTACATTGATTATAGAGAGAAGGAAACCTCACAATGAAATCTGACTGAATAAATTTAAACACTATTGTGAGAACATTGTTTTATTAAGTCACTGGAATGTAAGAGATATGAAGCCTGAAATTTTAGTTGTTGTTATTGGAGGTTTATTTATTTTATCCTACTGCTTTGTCTTCAGGATCTAGAACCTTGCCTGGCGGGCAGTAGATACTCTAACATTATTTGTTTAGTGAATGAAGAGAAGGGTGTAAGAAGCATCTACCTCTGGAGATAAAATACAATGAGATGAAAGAGAAGTATATACGATATTTTCCCTTCTCCCTGTTTTGATTATAAACCGTCATATCCATGGTGTCTAGATCAGGGCTTGGTAATTACTCTGAAATTGAAAGATTCAATAAGTGAATTTTTACATGTATAAAATTGTCATTTTAATTTTGCTCTTTTTACCAACTTCTAGAATTTTTTTTCTTATTTATTTCACAAATTTGTAGTCATTTAGCAATTCAACAGTTATAAACATTTTGAAGTTCTGTGTATTTGTGGGTATAAATAGATTTTTTCCAATTTAACACTGGTTTCAAGTTGCTTATTGGACTATAGTGGAGAGGGAAAAAACAACTTTTCTTCTACCTCTTAGGTTTAGAAGTTGGGGCCTACAAATTAAACTGACAAAAGACAGAGTAACAGGAGAAAAGGCATATTAGTTTTATTAATATTTTAAATTTTGTGTGCATAAGGACTTCAAAGTAAGGGTGTGAAAATCTTAAAAAGCAGTTAGACTTGGAATTTTCTATACCATTTTAACAAATGATGATAAATTGTGGAGAAGTGACTAGACAGTAGAAAGGGGATTTGAGCTGCTAGCACCAATGAAGTTTGGGAAAGTGACTAAAAACATGGGGAAACTAGTATTATTATCTAATCATAACAGATAATGTTATTTTAGTAAGTTTATTTTAGTTAAGTCTGCATATACAGTCTCATTCCAGCACCAGCTCTTTGTCCTTGCTAAGGGGTCACTTTCCTCATCCTGGAATGGAGGGAAAAGGGGCATTTATGTCATCTTCAAAAAGGAAAATTTATATTCTACTTTTAGGCAGATAACTGGAGAACAGAGAACTTTTCCCAGATCTGTTTATTCTTACTTGTCTTCAGCTCAAAATAATGCTTATGCCAAAAAGGCATATTTTAGGGTGTCATACTCGAGACCCCTTCATAGTCATTGATTAAAACAATTGACTGTTTCTGATAGCATATATAGCCTAGGAAAATTGTTGTAGGTATTACTGGTGGTTTTTGGCCATGATGGTGCTGGTGTACCTTTGAGTGAAGTTATTTTTATTTCCTGTTATGCTTATTGCTTATTTTCCTGAAGGTAAAGCTGTAAGTTACAAATATATGTGATCCAATTCTTAACAACTTCTGCCAGGACTGACCCTATGTCATCTCAGGTATGACCTCAAGGGGACATAGGGGAAGGGGAAACAGTTCTATTTTCTCATTTGTACCATCCTTGATTTCCATAGAAAGTCAAAAGTCATTCTAGTAATACACACTTAGGAAATGTGAAGTGTTATGACTCATTTTATTTTGGCTTTGCACAGTGTAGAAAATTTCTTGGCTAGGAAGAAATTCCTTTTCAAACTACCAGTCCTCCCCAAACAATTCTCCTCCCTTCTGAATAGGTAGTTCTCTCTTTGCACAGACATTCTTCTGGGCTTAGCTGTTGTGTAACCTCCTAACCCTTCATTAATAATTTCCTGAAGCCAGTTTGTTATAAAGAAATATTGCAGCACAGTGTGTGAGCGAGCGAGAGAGAGAGAGAGAGAGACACACACACACCCACCCACTACTTTTTAATGACCAACTAGAATGGGATTAATGCTGTGAAAGAAATGAAAAAAAAATGCACCTTAGACTTTTTCCCCATTAGTTTGCATGTTAATCAAGGAGATCACCCCCTTAGGCAGAAGGTAATAAATGGTTTTCAACTTCTCTCCATTATTCAGAATAAATGGCTCATTTCTATATTGTAGACATATTTAATAATGCTTTGAGTATTTAAAAGAATAATCATGAATTTTTCACAGATTTCTTAATAGTAGGAGATCATTGGTGAGTAAATTTATCTCTTTTTGGCTCTTAACAAAAGAGGTAGTCTCTCTTTTCTTGAAGAAATCACCAAGGAACTGGATGGGTTCAGAGATGGAAATTTGGGCTTCCACTCTCCTGCACTATAATCCTTTCTCACCTTTCTCATATTTCAGCAGCACAGGACGTCGGTGAATTTCACACTGGTCCTGTGGCTAGCCAGTAGAGCAACATGCCTCCCACAAGAAATGCTGTGAATTATACAGAGCTGTCATTACTCAGGGGATACGGGGCAATGATCAAAATGCTGCTTCCACAGAAAAATGCTCACATTCTAATGTTAAGTGAAAAAGCAGAGTGAGAATAAGATTTTAAATATTTTTATATATGTCCCCATAAATATTTCTATGTATGTAGAGGAGTTAGAATGAAACACACTAAAATGTTGTAAGTATTTCATCTATAAAGGCTGTAGGGCAGCAGTGGGGGTGTTGATATTTTCTAAAATACATAGTATTTTCCAAATTTCCCATAATAAGCTTATATTACTACTATATTAGAAACGATGTTGTGCTAATTCCTTAAACCTAATTTAAACAGAGAGTTTAGGGAGGGCAAATACAAATAGCATTTTCTCCTATTCTAATGGAAAGCACTTTAATATGCCAAGACATTTTTTAGAAGCCTAGGGGGTGGCATTCCTAATGGTGGCCCTTCAGGCTTAAAATTTAAAATTGGCTCCTAATTTTATCCCAGAGCTCGATGTGGATATAGTCAAAACGGCCGCAGCAGTCGGCGCAGGAGAGCCATCACAACAATTATCTATGTTGTTTTTGGCAGTTTATAAGAACTGTTTTCACAAGACCTAAGAGTTTTGTCTGGGAAGAAAGAAGATAGCTGCCAACATTTGGCACCATATGGGGTTTTCGTCTTTTCCTTTTTTTTTTTTTTAGCTTAGTGTGTAGTCTGTACATCCACTCTTAAGCCTTGAAGATCAACACAGTATTGTGGGAGGTTTTTTGTTTTTTTTTTTTTAGTACACTTGTTGGAAACATCTGGAAAATGCCATTAGGTTGCACACCATGGACTTCATTTATAGACAAGTGGGTGAGATAAAAAACATGGAAAAAAAATCCCTGCTTTGCAGCTGTATTCTGTGGCACACCATCCACAGTGTGTATAGACCATGTAGAGTATAGACTCTTGCTATTCACATTTATTGAGACTAGCAGATTGAGAAACTGTAGATTAATTTCCTTTTCTAGGCATAGAATATCCATCACCCATACCAGAACCTGTCCCTTATTGAAGTCAGGCAGTTTCTGATTTCGTTGCTACTTTGCTTTTACCCTAAGGCTACACATTCATACTCTCTACAGTATATGGACATCATAGTCATTGTAAAATATTTTGTCCTAGGAAATATTATTTTGTTTTTGGAAGAAACACTGCAGTTTGTGCTTATGAAACTAAACTGAATCAAAGGTTCAGTTTAAAGGATTGAGGGAAAAAGGCTGACAGTGACAATCTCGTTTCTTAGACCTCTTTTTGCTGTTATACCTCAACTAAGGCAATTATTTTGCGATATCACCTCTCATTAATTTGTCTACACATAAATAAAGAAATAAGCAACAAATTAACAAGGTAACACAACCACACAGTTTTATTTCCTGAATTTCATTTTTTCTTGTTGCCCTATCTTTCATTGTCATCCTTCATGTTGATGTTTACTTAGTTTAATTCCATGTTTCAAATGAAAACTACTGTCTGCAGAGTCTAGAATCCCTGAAAGTGCATTAACTAGGCCATAGCAGGGGAGAACTTTAAATTAAAAGATAGTTTTGAGTAGGAAAATAAATGTGGAGTTTTTTTGAGTAGGAAAATAAATGTGGAGTCTTTTGAGTAGGGATATAAGTGCCAAAGTAACACTCTGTGTAACCTGCAGCTGGTCCATCCATAGCAGAGGGTTACAGAACCACAGCTGTTCATACAGACAGATCCTGAATAAGAGATGGTTGGGCAGGGGGCTTGTATGTGTTCCTGCTTTTACCCCTTTTGGTCTTTTATCCTTGGTTTACTTCTTAGGAGCGAGAATCCCAGGAGATGAGAGGACGATCTCTTTGGTCCATTCTGCTGACCTCCCTTCTTTATGTCATTTGAGGTTTGTAATGTTGACTCATTAACACTGCTCTACTCGGCTGGCTGAGCAGAGAGATAGCCGTTTCTGCTTCCAGCCTTCTTAACACTGAAACTGAGATTTCTGTGCTCCTCCATCTTTTTCACTGAAGTAACATTAAAAATTATTTCAAGCATTCCTACATAAACTGGATGATGTCTTCTTACTGCTTTTGGTCTGGAAATTTTCAAGGGTGAGAAAGTCTTTACACATATGAAAACATGAACTGGGAGTGATTGAGATACTGTGTTGCCTAGCCCTCTCCTTCTGGTCTAAGTGAGGTCATTTTCTAGGAGGTGAAGTCATTATCTTAGTCATGTATGTTGTTGGCAGCAAGATTAGAATACAAGTCCAACCCTCAGTCCTGGGCTCTGTCTCATGATGACGATGTGTCTTTCTGTTCCTGTGGTCTTGATGATAAATAGATGAACTCTGGAGAAAAGACGGTAGCTCTTCCTTTGAGGACCTTGGCAAATTTGAGCTCACTATTACCTCAGAAAAGGGGTTGTTGTTTAAAATCATGTATAATTTCTAATGCCATGCTCATTAAATGAAATAATACCAAGGCCATTTTTCATCACAGAGGTGGAAACCTCACTATAGCATGCTTGTTTACATTTGTTATTGATAAATGAAATTGTCTTGGATGAAATAATGTATAGTATACATTAAACTGGGTTGATTGCCTTTCCTAAATTATACTTTCTACATTTCTGTTTACAATGTGCTGTGAAACCAAAGCTATTATTTTTGCTTCAATCTGATAACATACTCCATATTCAAGATGGTAGATAAATAAATATTTCAACATTTACCTTAAAATTCTTGATTTTTTAAAGTTGTTTCCTTCTCTTTCAGATGTGAATAATGCTAACAACTAGTACTTTCTGTAGGATTCACAGTTCTTTCTGCATATTCCATAGGCTGTTTTTAATAGGCAGGACATAACTTACTTTTATTCAGTTTTTTCGTAAATGTAACAAATGTTATATAGTTTACAAGAAGAAATATCAAGGCTAAAGCCTCTTGTTGGCATGATAACTATTGCCAAATCAAATATGAGAAGAGGATAGAATATGAATTCTAATTTCTTAGTTCCAGTAGTTGATTTGGATCAGATGCGATCAGCTCCTGGCAGCAAAGGGCTGAAATCATTCTGATAATGAGCCTGGTGATTTAGGAGTCAGATTGGGCTCATGAGTGAATATGATAACAGAAGGAGAGAGTGGTACAATGTTGGATATTTTTCAGAGAGAATTGAAACTAAACTGCTGACTCTGTATGGTCATTAAAATTCCCAAGGTGCTTTTTGCAAGATTATGAGTTTTTAGCCAGCATCCTGACCAAATGAGTAATTGCTCTGCCAATCGCTCCTGCAATTTCATTTGTACAAGGTCATTGCATCCACTTCCTGAGCTAAACTGTCACATTAAGGGAGAGTAGCCTCTTTGAGAGAGAGTGATCTCTTTAATTAAGAAACTCATTTGCCCCCCTGCTTTTGGAAAAGAGACAGCAGTTGTTTAGCATCTATAAATAGGAGGTATATTTTTCCTATGTTTTTTCTTTTTTCTTATAAATCTTTGCTTTTTGGTTTAGACTTCTGTCTAGAAGAAAGCATATTACTGTTGTGAATTTTCCTTACTGATTTCATATATATATATATGTGTATGTGTGTGTATATATATGCATGTTTATATACATACACATATATATAATTTAAAATATTAAGAGATGTTTATAGCATCTATTTATTATTCATTTAACAACTATTTATTTAGCATTTATGACATATGCAGCAGGATACTAGTCACAGATGAAAAATCAATGAGCAGAATGTACAAAACTTGTGGTCTCCTGGAGTTTACATTTCTATTGAGGGGAGACAAAAGGACAAATGACATAAATAAGTAAACTACTGGTATGATAGAAAATGGTCAGTGCTGTGTTTTGGGGATTAGAGAGTGTGGGAATAGGGCAGGTTGTTGCAGTTTGAAATAAGTCACCGAGGGCCAACTGAGAAGGTGACTTTAAACACAGATCTTGCAGAGATGACAGAGAAGGCCTTCACAGACAGGGCCAAGGGGAGAGGCAAAGGCCCTGGGTCAGAATGTGCCTAGCAGGATTGAGGATCAGCAAGGGGGATTGTGTTCTGGTGAGGGGCAAGCAGATGAGTGATGAATTTTTATAGAGATGATTATTTCTGCCGAGCAAGAATACACTGTAGGGGAGCAAGGGAGCAAATGCTGTGATGGTGACTTAGGCCGGAGCAAAGTGGTAAGTGGTCAGGTTTTGGATTTATTCTGAAATGAGAGCTGTTGGCATTTGCTGGCAGACTGGAGATTGGGAGTTGAGATGGATTCTCAGGTACCAGCCTGAAGGTGCCACCTGTGGGCCTTGGCAGGCATTTTTCTCTTCACATGCAGTTTTTGTCTTGAAAGTCTTCAAGCTACTTGTTAATTGCCCTAGCCCGCTATCAGTGGACACATGAATTGATTGTGACAGTGAAAGTATATAAGAGACACACATTGATGATGGATTTTATTTTTCATTTTTAATCATGATAAGAAGTCAGTGCACGTGAGTAGATCAATAGAAGAGAAAGAAGCAAACATTGCATTGGTTTGGAAAGATATAACTAATGCCTAGTGGAAGACAGGCCTTTTTTTTCATTTACAGAGGAAGATGTACCAGAATAAAGAATTCCATTTAATAATAAATATAGCTGACACATGCTGAGTGCTTACCATCTACTAGACATGCATGTAAACCCTTAACATATATTAATACCTTTAACGCTCACAGAAAACATTCGAGTGAAATTGCTAGCATTAATCCCAGTCTAAGAAGAATTTAAGCCACAAGGCCAAGGTCATGTGGTTTTCAACAAAGGCAGTCTGGCTCTATGGCACACGTCCTTAAATCGTTACAATACCTCTAATAGCCACTTTAATTTGTTGGAACTAAAGCTCTAATTTGGCTAGGTGCTAAGCATACTTGCTCAATTTACAGTTTCATTTCTTAAATGTAGACAAGTCAACGAGAGTTCTTAAATACCTTGGAGTTTATTCTTACTAACACAACATATTTGCTTTAAGGGAAAGCCTGGACATTTGTGATGGGGAAAATCCATAGTGGAAGAAAAGGCAGAGTGTGAAAATATGGCTTAGTGAAATTGGGTTTAAATCCTGGTTTATTCACTTTTTAGTTACATGATCTTGACTTCACCACTTAACCCTTCTGAGCACTTAATACTATAATTTGTAAAATGTTAACATTAAGAACTACTTCACAGGGACTTCTGGCAACATGCTTGGTCTGCTTTTTTTTTTTTTTTTTTTGAGGCGGAGTTTCACTGTGTCGTCCAGGCTGGAGTGCAGTGGCCCGAACTCGGCTCACTGCAAGCTCTGCCTCCCAGGTTCATGCCATTCTCCTGCCTCAGCTTCCCGAGTAGCTGGGACTGCAGGCACTGGCCACCACGCCCGGCTAATTTTTTGTATTTTTAGTAGCGACGGGGTTTCACCATGTTAGCCAGAATGGTCTCGATCTCCTGACCTCGTGACCCACCCGCCTCGGCCTCCCAAAGTGTGAGCCACCGCACCCGGCCGCTTGGTCTGCTTAATAGATTTTAGTTTCTCTGGCCATCTTCTTGGCTAGATAGACTGAAAATGAATATAGGGGTTTCTGAAAACAAATTGGATAGAGTGAAGAAAAAAAAAAAAAAACTTTTGATACAGGGAGGCCAATAAAACACTCCAGTGTAGCTCCACAGGAGAACATTTAAAGAGAGAGTTTTTGTGCCCTTATACTGGTGCTTGTCAGAGTTGAAAGTGCATTTGAATCCTTCTGGATCTTGTTAAAATGCAGATTCTGCATCAGTGGGCTTGGGGGTGGGGCCTGAGAGTCTGCATTTCTAATAATTCGAAGTGGTACTGATCCTGCTGGTCTGTGGACCACACGTTTACTAGCAAGGACATATCAGAATAGATTTATGAAGAAGTACCATGGGAATTTAGAGTGAATAATATCAAGGTTGATACCAGTAAAACGGTTTAACAGAGCTTCTCAGAGATGACATGAGCTACATCATAGGTATTAATTCCCTGCCCAAGGCTGTATTTGCATCATTTCAGATCTGTGCTGTTGATATATTGATATACCGGGGGTTGAGCCAGACTTGAATTTTCTGTTACTCATTGGTAGGGGTTATCCTTAAATAGAAGTGAATAGAGCATTTAAGCATTATTAGTTACATAGGTTCCTGGGCTATAGGGCACCAAGCACAGGTGTTTTCGAGGGAATTCACTCACTGAAAAGATAATCAGATTAAATGACTACTAATGCTCATTTTAACCTTGTGATAGGACGTTAAGTCACACATACTGTAGCCGAGAGGGATAATCCGAGATCTGTATGATATTTGTCTAACACATACTACTAAGCAGAAATCTTAAGAATTCCTTAAGGGTTTTAAGAGGAGATTATTCATTGTATTCATAATCATTCATATCCATTTGGTTGCTCTCTAATCACAATATTGCAATTATACATAATTATATATTGTAATTATACTTGAAATTGCAATATAATTATAATTATGCATATATAATTACAATATAATAGTATTGTATATAATAATATAATAATATTGTAATTATATAATATTATACATGTATATTATATACATATATTCCTTTAATGTGTGTTAGGTCTCGGTGATTTGTGCACTTACTGTTTCTCAGAATTTTTCAAAATTTAGCCTATAAGTTACTAAGAAATGTAAATGGATAGGGCATGGTTATTGACACAAATACATTCTTCTTTTCCCCTCAATTTTCACACAGCTGTAGTGTTACTAGAAAAAAGTATCTATTTATGGGAAGTGTTTTTTTCTTCTCCTGTGGAATCTTAAAGGCTTATTTTCAAGTATTTCTAGAGCTGCCACCTGTTAAATTATAGTGATTCTATGCTTTGTAGATTTTTTTTTTATCATGAAAGAAGATAAGCTAGAAAAATAAAGTACATTCGATGTTGGAAAAATGTTACAGGCTTTTTGAATCCTGTTTGCGTTGAGCTCTTGGACCCTCCTCCCCTGGCCAGCCTTCTGGAGCGCCTGTGAGCACAAAGGAATGGCATGTATTTATACTTGTGTAAATAGGATCCTGTATGCTCTCCACTGAGAACATGCAGGCGGCCCTTTTATGGTCAACAAGGGGTTTTCCCTCTCGTCTTTAGGCAGACCACAGGGCTGCGTGCTCAAGAGTGTATTTTTGATACCATCCATCAGAATGCTTTCATAATCTGCCTCCCTTTTCTAAAATCTTGGAAATGACTTTGATATACTTGCCTTTGTTCACTAATAGGTCATCCAGGAACTTATGAAGACTTTCATGTAAAACGTCAAAGTTCTTTTTTTTTTTTTTCTAAGCCACCTCTGTTCCTGTTCAATTTTTAATTTATTAACAGGCTCTTCTTGCAAAATAGACCATGTCACCTTTTTGATTACATATCTCAGTACACTCAGGATTGTTGGTATTCCTTCAAGGAGTGTATGATATTTTATTTTATCACGTAAGTAACTTCAAGTTTTGTCTTTGATGAAATCTCACATATTCATATACCAAAAAGAAATTGTTAACCGGCCCAAAAGTTGAAAGAAGGATAATGAGTGGGTAGTGCTGGGAAACAGCATTGAGCAAACACATTATTTGGTATTTTCTTTTGCCTTAGCATTTTAAAAATAGCGAATAATAGTAACATTGATTACAATAACATTATTTTAAAACTGATGCATTCTAGAAAATGATAAAGCTAATGATAAACCACCTTCTTTCTCTCAGCACAATATTCCTGTGAAAGCTGTTTGGATGTCCAGCTCTAAAATAAATGTTCTTTCTAAAATTACAGAATAAAGTTTGTTGAGAGGCAATGACCTTTCATGGCTGTTGCCCCTCATCCCATGGAGTTTCTCATTGTAAGGGCGTATTTCATTTTCAGTTATTTTCTGTAGATTGCTCAATTGCATGGGAAAAAATGTTAAATAGCATTACTTTTAAACTGTATACATTATGGAAGAACGCCCTCGTTATCTTTCACTTATCTCACAGATCTCTAACTGTCCCTTCAGATTTCAGCTCAGTAATCACTACGTATGATCTTCATTATTAATTCACAATTTAGTTTACAAATACTTATTGAACACTAACTATGTGCTAAGCCTTTGGTCTTTTGGGTCTTAAGAGTCCCTTACACCTGCGAAGACTGTTGAAGATGCCAAAAAGCTTTTGTTTGCATACATTATATCTGTTGATAGTTACCACAGTAGACATTAGAGAAAGTTCAAACATATTTATTTGTTATTCATTTAGAAATGGCAAGAATAAACACATTAACATATTTTATGAAAAAATATTTTCCAAAGTAAAAACAATTAGTGAGGAGTGTGGTATTGTTTTATAGTTTTGAAATCTGCTTATGTCTGGCTTACTTGAAGACACCTGAATTCTCTTATCTGTCTCTGCATTCAGTGATATCACACATTAGGTAGCCCCAGACAAACTTGACTGTACACTTATAAGAAAATGGGAGTGAAAAAGACAAAATAAAACCCACCCCTTATTATTATTATGAAAATACTTTAGATCTTATGGACCTACAAAAAGGTATTCTGAACAGGCCCCCAGAGATTCCCAGACTACACTTTGAGATCCTTAGACATTAGGTATCCATCAGTGTACAAAAAGGCACAGATCTCTTCTTTGAGGGCTTCTGTGTATTCTAATAGTACTAGGCAATTTCCCTTTTTAATAGTTTAATTTTCCCATGACAAGGTAGTCTTCAAAAATGTCAGGGGCTTGTTTATGAATCTCACTCATTGTTTTACATTTCTGATCTCCATTATTAAACATTTATTGAGTAAATAGATAAAATCAACTGTTCAGAGTGTTGAATATATATTTTATAACCTATATTTAAGGCATTTACTTTACTATTTAATAATATAGACAAGATTCCAAAATTTTAGAAAAGACTGGCTTAACTCTCTTTATTAAGTACTGTAATTTTTGAACTTTTTCAGGAGACTTGGAAATATGCAAGTACGTAGGAAGGAAAGGCTGATCTTGAAATTGGAAAACAGTTGATTTGATGTAATAACTAGGTAGATTTCAATACGGTTCTTTGACTTCAAACCAGTAGTTTGCTTCTTTAAATATGTATTTTTAGTAATTCACATTGTTGAGCAATTAAAGCCTTTCATATGTGAGTAATCTATTTGAATTATTGTTGATTGCTTCAGATATTCTGAGGAAATGAGAAAATCGGCTTTTTCCTTTGCATGTCTTTCTATGTAGGGAACAGTGCTTCTAGAAACTAGTGTTGGCCGGGCGCGGTGGCTCAAGCCTGTAATCCCAGCACTTTGGGAGGCTGAGACGGGCGGATCACGAGGTCAGGAGATTGAGACCATCCTGGTTAATATGGTGAAACCCCGTCTCTACTAAAAAGTACAAAAAAAAAAACTAGCCGGGCAAGGTGGCGGGCGCCTGTAGTCCCAGCTACTTGGGAGGCTGAGGCAGGAGAATGGCGTGAACCCGGGAGGCAGAGCTTGTAGTGAGCTGAGATCTGGCCACTGCACTCCACCTGGGCGATAGAGCAAAACTCCGTCTCAAAAAAAAAAAAAAAAAAAAAAAAAAAAAAGAAACTAGTGTTGCAGAGCAACTGCAATTGTTTACCAATTTCAGTGACTTCCTTTCCAGTAAGCTTCTGTTAACTTTATATACTGTAATCCCAAGTAGTTACGTTTCCATTTTTATGTTGCATTATGTCAACATGTGGCTGGTAGCAGTTTTTAAAGTTTTGTATTATCTGGGTAATATTTAAGGCGTAAGGCTTGTAGAGGAAGGATCAGAATTAGGAATAAATTAATACTTCTTAGGAGGGGGTGTTAATGTAATTTCTGCTGAGGACACGATATCAACTTGATTTTGAAGGACATTTTATGTAACAAGCCACAATTTAAATATAAAACAATAAAACATTTTGTGCATATATTTCATTTGGCTAATAATACAAGTCTGATGTGAATTCCACATTGTCATTGAAGTGAAAAATGTGTTCTCTTATATATAAGATTTGTATAGACTCATCTCTTCAAACCCACTTTTATGAGCCTAATTTTGTCTTTTAGGTTTATGAGAGAAAATCCACTAAGTGAGAATAAGGCCTTGCTGATGATAGGATTTTGTTTCATGTAAGGTTGAAATTGCCTGTTATTTCTTGTTTCTATATCTGACTCACCAAGTTATTTTTCTAGTGAATTCACATTGTTCATGATGTTAGTATTACAAGTTTATGCACATATTATTGTATAATACAATGTAAGATAATACTTGGAACCAGAAAAAGATATAACTTTAAAGGGGTGATCTAGTAACTACAGTAGAGCTTCAGGGTAGAGCTTGTCATACCATTAAGTCTAAAAAATGATATGTAAATTAAACAACCAAAGTTCTTTAGTTAATTAATAGTACAGGCCCAGCCTTTCTTCATCTCAATGCTGAGAGAGAAGCCATTATATTGTTTGGGTGAATTTATGGACAATACTGAATCACAAATTCCAGACCCGAGGAGGGCTGTATTCTGTACTGGTTTTGACATCTTGTTAATAGGAATTCTGATTTTGATAGGAATGTGGTTTTTACCCTAAGTGAATTTGGTTTTAAAATTTAAAATTACTGTACCAATTTTAGTACTTAGATTATTTTTCTAAGGATTGAACAATATAAAATAAATTGTATTTATATTATCAATAGTTTACTTATATTATTTATAATTTTTTTTGTTCTATCATATAATAGCATGTTCATGAAGAAAGTATTAAATATACAGATCATAAATAACTTTTTGATTTTTTTCTTTTGAATAAAGTGCCTAAAATTCACTTTCAAATAACCACTTTTAATATTTTCTTACACAACTTTTATAACTTTTTACATCTGAATACTTGTGTCTTTATTTTTTACAAACATGAAATTTTATATGTGTGTTATTAAGTGTGCTTTTTAAACTCTGAGTTTTGTCAATTTTTAAATATAAATATTAACTTGTTATTGCCATGGTTCTTACAGTCGTTTAGATCATTTGATATTATAAAGAAATCTATGGAATGTTTCCTTCCCTCAAAAAATGTATCTGCAAGAAAATACGTAAAGTTTTACGGGTCCCAGGATCATGAATCTCTGATTAAGAGCCATTGATCATGTCATCAGTTCTTAACTTCTTCATGAATTCCATCTTAAGTTACACAACTTAAGTTTTATTTAATCAGCACCTTATGATTAGATTCTAGGATTTTTTTTAAAATTTAGCTCTTAGGATCTGCTCTATAGTGAATACCTTGATATATACTTATCTTTTACGTATCTTTATATTTCTTTCATTAGAGTGATTTCCTAGAAGTTCAATGATTGGATCAAAATTTTACCTTTTTTCCCTAGTGTTTTACATATATGTGTGTGTGTGTGTATTTTAATATTAACAATCTACTGAAAATTGTAAAAATGTGTCCTTTCATTAGAAATATGTATGTAAAAGTACTATTTTACCTAATTTGTCATAATTCTCCCAATCTTTGCCAAGCTGATACTACACAAATTTAATGTTAATTTAAATATATATATAGAATTTAATAGGTTGTAAATGTGTCATATTAATATTAAGCACATTATTAAAATTGAGAAGAATTTTTAGTCCCTGGTTTTGTTTCTCTGTAATTTCTTTGTTATTCTCTAAAGAACTTTATCTTAAAGTGTTTTTTTTTTTTTCCACCATGAATCAAGTTGCTGCTGAAATACATTTACCTTTCAACCAACATTAGGGTTGTATTGTGTTGTGTAAACACAGGAAATATTTCAGACACTTTAGAAAATATGTGTCCACCATGTTCGGATAGGTGAATATGCCTTTCTTATTTATTTATTTATTTATTGAGAAAGGTTTGGTTTTGTTGTCCAGGTTAGAGTGCAATAGCACGATCACAGCTTACTGCAGCGCCAACCTCCTGGTACTCACGTGATCCTCCTACCTCAAGCCTCCTGAGTAGCTGGGACTACAAACTGCCACCATGCCCAGCTGATTTTTTGTATTCTTTGTAGAGATGGGGTTTCACTATTTTGCCCAGGCTGGTCTTGAACTCCTGGGCCCAAGCCATTTGCCCTCCTCTGTCTCCCAAATTGTTGGGGTTACCGGTGAGCCACCGTGCCTGGCAACCTTTCTTATTTTTAATTATTGAAGTAATTTCTTTGAATCTTCACTTAGGGTTTCATTGTGGTGGTCTGCAGAAGAAATACCTCATATTGGGTTTGCAGTGGAAGGATAACAGGATTTTATCCAGCTCTAGATATAGTTTTGTGCATTCAAATTATTGAGAAACAAGAATCGATGCTTTAAATGATGATGTTTCCAAGATTGCATCCTTGACCCATTCTCTTAGTATATCCTTTTCTTCAGAAATGCCTTCTATGACTATGGCTTCAATAACCATGTATTTATTGATAATTTCAAATCTCTCTTTTCAGCACACACATCGCTTTTGTCATTCAGACTCATCTGTCCATATGCCTGCGGTGCTGTCTATGTGAATGTTCCCTTAGGGCTTCAAGTTTGACATGTTCAAAACTGATCTTATTTCTCAACTCTTAAATTTGGTTCTGGTTATGAATTCCATTGTGTAGAGCATAATATTTTTCATCAAATTGTTCACATAAGAAACCTGAGTCCCTCTTCTTTGTTCCTGTTTTCAAATGTTTTCCAAGGTCTGTTTTTGCTACTTCCTTGACATATCTTAAGCATTCCTTTCAGTCCCCTCTGCTGCTTAGTTAAAGGCAATATGATAGTGTTCCCAATTACTGCAGTAACCTCTAATTTGTCATTCTTCTCCCATTCATCTACTCCATCCCATCCATCAACAATGCTGTCAGACATATCAGTCTTTTAAAATTCCTTCACAGCTCTGCTTTGAATTTGGATAAAAGTCAAGTTTCTTGGCATGACTTTCAAATATTTCCTCTTTTTCCAATTGCCTTTTCCTGATTCTTCTCTAGTGTTTCTTCTATCCTCCACTCTTCATCTACCTCCTGATCTAAATACATGGAGAAGAACAGAAAACTGAGTGCTGGGATTGCTGGTTCCAGAGAAAGAGTGGAAACTGTTGTTGTTGTTGTTGTATTTTTTAAGACAAAGTAATCATTTATTAAACCAACTAATTGTATTATTTCCTCCCTCTCCCTTGGTTAGGAATGAGTTGGGAGGTGGAGGCCAAGGGGGAGAGCGATCTGAAGTGTGGTAGAAATTTTCCTCTGAGGGTTTCCATTTCTCCCAATTGTGATCCATTCTTGAGATGCAGTCAAGGTTTGAAGTTTGAATACTCTCTGGGGAACAAGGTCCACCTCGTAGTACCTGAAGAAAGATACTTTTTGAAACTTATTGTATTACAACGTTGGGCAGATACTGATTTCCCTAAAAGACAGATCCAACTGTGATAGGAAGTCATAGAGCTAGCAAGGAGCAAGGCGTTTTTAGTATTATCTGACACCAACCAAAAAGAAGGCTTATTTATATTTTAATATTAATCTCCAATGACCATAATATGAAGAGGAAAGATACTGATTTGTAATTACACCTTCACATGTATTTTCATTCTAGCAGTTGTCAGCCTTTTTCCTCCCGGGTCTATGACTCCTAAATAGTATATAGATTTTATAAAATGTGCACTTGACATTTTAATTTCCTTGAGGGCAAGGACCTTGTATAGTTTTGTATTCATGTTATTTAACATAAGATCTAGCATATACAGTGTAGTCTCATTTTTCAGGGTATTTGTAGTCTGTAAAGCCATTGCAAACACTGAATTAGTGAATGATGAAGTGTTGCTGCTATGGCTCTTGTAAGATTAGGTTCCTGCGAGTTCCTGTTCACAACATGTTCGTCAGCTGATCAATACAACCCTTATTTTATGTGTGTTTCTGTATAAAGACATCTTATTTAATATATAGTCATGTGCTGCATAACCTGTTTTGGTCAATGATGGACCACATATATGACAATGGTCTCATCAGATTTTAATGGAGCTGAACAATTCCTATTCCCTAGTGAGGTTGTAGCTGTTGTAATGTTGTAGTGCAGTGTATTACTCACATGTTTGTGGTGATGCTGGTGGAAACAAACCTCCTGCACTGCCAGCCCTGTAAAAGTATAGGACATAACATTATGTATAGTGCATTAAGTAATACTTGATAAAGGTAATGAATGACTGTGTTGCTGAGTTTTGTATTTGCTATATAATTTATTGTTATTTTAGAGTATATTCCTACTACTTATATTTAAAAAGTTAACTGTAGGTCAGGCATGGTGGCTCACGCCTGTAATGGCAGCACTTAGGGAGGCTGAGGCGGGCAGATCACGAGGTCAAGAGATCGAGACCATTCTGGCCAACATGATGAAACCCCGTCTCTACTAAAAATGCAAAAATTAGCTGGGTGTGGAGGTGTGCACCTGTAGTCCCAGCCACTCGGGAGGCTGAGGCAGGAGAGAATCACTTGACCCCAGGAAGTAGAGGTTGTAGTGAGCCGAGATCGTGCCACTGCACTCCAGCCTGCTGACAGAGCGAGACTCTTTCTGAAACAAACAAACAAACAAAAACAAAAAGAAATGTTAACTGTAAGACCCCCTCAGGTATGTTTTTAGGAGGGATTCCAGAAGAAGGCATTATTATCGTAGGAGATGACAGCTCCATGCCTTAAAACTTTCCAGTGGGATAAGACGTGGAGGTGGAAGACAGTGGTATTGATGGTCCCGACCCTGTGAAGGCCTAGGCTAATGGGTATATTTGTGTCTTCTGTTTTTCATTAACAAAGTTTAAAGGTAAAACGAAATAAAAAATTTTAAAATTAGAAACAAGCGTCTAGAATATGGATATAAAGAGATAAAATACTTTTGTGTAGTTGTGCAATGTGTATTTTAAACTAAATGTTATTGCAAAAGAGTCAAAAAGTTTAAAAACTTAAAAAGTTTATAAAGTAAAAAGTTACAGTAAGCGAAGGCTAATATATTATGGAAGAAAGTAAAATATTTAACAAATAAATTTAGTGTAGCCTAAGATTTTAACTTTTACAGATTCTACAAAAGTGTACAGTAATGTGCTAGGCCTTCAGATTCACTCACCACTCACTCACTGACTCACAGCAACCCCCAGTCCTGTAAACTCTGTTCATAGTAGGAACTCTATACAGATGTACCATTTTAAATCTTTTATATTGTATTTTTGCTGTACCTTTTCTATGTTTAGATATATAATACTTACCGTTGTATTACAATTGCCTACAGTTTTCAGTACAGTAACATGCTTGAGAGGTTTGTAGCCTGGGAGCAGTAGGCTATAGTACGTGGCCTATGTGTGCAATAGGCTGTACCATTTAGGTTTGTTTAAGCATGCTCTGTGATGTTAGCACAATGACAAAATTGCCGAAAGACACATTTCTCAGAATATATCCCAGTTGTTAAGTGACTCATGACTGTATATTGGTGATTCATTAACATTAAGCACAAGGCGCTATAATTCATGCCTGAAGGAAGCTTATCTAACACACATATTTTCTCTGTAAAGTCATGTGTTAGTTCATTTTCACACTGCTATTAATACAAAGAACTACCTGAGACTGGGTAATTTATAAAGGAGAGAGATTTAATTGACTCACTGTTCCACATGGCTGGGGAAGCCTCAGGAAACTTACAATTATGGTGGAAGACAAAAGGTGAAAGGCGAAGAGGAAGCAAGGCACGTCTTACTTGGTGGTAGGAGAGAGAGAGGTGGGGGAAGTGCTACACTTTTAAACCATCAGGTCTTGTGAGAACTCATTCTCTATCGCAAGAATAACGTGAGGGAAACTGCTCTTATGATCCAATCACCTCCCAATGGGTCCCTCCCTTCATACCTGGGAGTTAGAATTTGAGATAAGATTAGGGTTGGGACACAGAGCCAAACCATATCAAGGCACATCATAGCCTGTGTCAAGGAACACTAGACAGCACTTCAGCACTATGCTTTGGGAAATTTTAAACAGCAAAATTACCGAATAATAGCAAAAAATTGAGAACAACTTAGCACTAAATATACTGGAGAAAGGATGCTTGTTTACAGCTTGTTTAGGAGTTGGAACAAGAAGGCAGAGCATATCTTTGCTCCACCTCAGCTGTGAACAGCATCATCTTGGGTGACTCAAAGTTTTGTGCTGCTCTGTGTCTGTGCATGTCTGCCAATGACCACAAAAGATGCAGTGTATTGATTTTGGGGTTGCAAAATATTTGTAGCCAGTAGGTGAATTCACCAATATGGAAACCACAAATAATTACGATCTATTGTAGTAAATTTGGATATTTTATTAAATACATGAGCAGCATTTCATTTCACTTTATGACAAGAATATACAGCTAATAGCTACTGATATCTACTGTGGGACCGCATTTCATTAGATTTCCTTCATTTAGGTCTTTAAAGAACCCTGTGAATTAGCTGACTTTCTTGTACAGGTGAGGCAACCCAGATTCAGAGAAGGCGTGGAATTTGCCCAAGGTCTGGCGGGCAGGGAGCGGCAGAGACTAGATTCTCAACGGACAAGCCTGCCTCTACCATGTGATGATTATTAACTTTCATCCCATACTTTTTTTGCTTCACTCTTTGAACACAAATAGAGTGTGTTGTTCCTGAGTTTATACTTCCTTTAAATACGTAAAGTAAATATTATGCTTGCTTTGATTGCTGAAAGGTAAATTCAAGTGTATTCATTTAGAAAGTTAAAAAAATCCCTTAAACGTGTAAATTATAGGAAATGTGAAGATGAATTAGACTCATGATCGAAACAGAGCACATTAAATGTTCTTAATAATAGATTAAATTAGCATTACATTAGTAAGTAAATATCCATCTCTTCCCTCTTTTGTTTATATATTTTCTAAATCTATGAGCTATTTTTACCTCTAATCATATACTATAAACATCAGGGTTAGTATTGCAGATGCTTTTTAAATATTGCTGTAATATATTTCTTATGAGTAATGTATAGAACAATTTTCAAAAGAAAGAAGGCTTTAAAATAAAAAAAGATAAAAGTACATTTCACTACCTGAGTTTTCTGTTCAACACATGTAGTTTAACAAAAAAAAAAAAAAAAAAAAAACTCCTGTAAATGAAGTGTTTAAAATCCATGGAAAGATATGTTCCACTGTAAGTATAAACCATAATTCTGAATAAATATCTCCACTTCAGTTTAAGAGGATAGTTAACATAGCAAATGTCTGGGTGGTCCACAGTTTCATGAAACTGGAGCATTCTAGGGAGTAGGGGCCAGTAAACTTCATTTCTAATATTAACAGCCTTGCTTTTGTCTATTGTCTTGGCCTTAGTTGTCCCAGCTTTAATAAACAGTTAAGGTGTGATGCTCTTGAAGATTACTGTGGGTTGTTTTTCTTGGATAGTTATGAAAGAGAATCACTATTGACTCACCTCCCCCATAGGCCAGCCCTGTGATTGTCAAGTGTTCCAAAGCACATGCAATAACCAAAGACGTGAATGCGATCCTGGGTGACTTAAGCCTTCATGGATCTTTGACTATAATTTAAGTTTCCTTCCCAGTAGAAATATAATACTCTTTGTCCTGTAGCTTGGAGGCATTCTTAACAATCTTTTTATTGTCGCTGTTATCTTTTCAGAAGCTCTACATTAGCCTTCCGAAGGTAAGCCAAAAAAGTTTTAATAACAGGAAATACCTACCATTTTACCCCTAATACAAAAGAATTCATGTTTATCGGTTTCAAATTCTGGAAGGTCAAATTCTGAGGCTGTCACATCTTTTGCTTTCACAATTTTTGTCAGTTTTGTCTATTCAGAATGATTTTACTGCATTCCACACTTGGCTGACTACTCCTATCCCCTCGGCCCCTACCTCCAACAATGGGTAGCAGGAAAAATAAGTTAAAATACAGTTATGGGATTACTGGGCAGAGAAATTAAAACGAATAATAAGATGATAAGGGAAAGCAAGTGAGGCTGAATTTCATATATAAACCTAGATTTATACATTTTAAACCTAAATTCTTTTATTTTTATTTTTATTTTTTTTTTCGAGACAGAGTTTTACTCTGCCACCCAGGCTGGAGTGCAATGGTGTGATCTTGGTTCACTGCAACCTCCGCCTTCCTGGTTCAAGCGACCCTCCTGCCTCAGCCTCCTGAGTAGCTGGGATTACAGACGTGCACCACCACGCCCAGCTAACTTTTGTTTTTTTTTAGTAGAGATGGGGTTTCACCATGTTGGCCAGGCTGGTCTTGAACTCCTGACCTCAGGTTATCTGTCCACCTTGGCCTCCCAAAGTGCTGGGATTACAGGCATGAGCCACTGCGCCTGGCCTAAACCTAGATTCTTAATAATTGTCTTGAGTATAAGGAGTCTCAGCTTTATAATGGGATTTCATTTCTGTTTTCAATTACATAGTTGTTGTGGAAATGCCTTATTTAATAAAATGTCTTTTAAGATAGTGTAAACAATTCATTCTCCACATTGGTCCCCACCAAAAAATGTGATACTAGGATTTGCTAGCCTACAGATCCTACAGATTGATTAAGCTCAAAAATCTTATTGGATAAAGGATATCCAATCTTTGGATATCCTTTCAGTTCCTCAGATTTGATGATGTTTGCCTGGTTTTGCATATGCTCTTCCCACTGCCTGAAATTATTTTTACACAGGTCTGCCTGGAAAAATCATATAACAATAAGGACAAACTATATAGGAGTTTGTGAATTAAATCTACTTTTGAACAAAATTATTTCTTAAATGCAGATTTCTTAAAATCTGTGTACAATGTATGCAAGTTACCCAGTATTCACACAATGACATATAAGGGAGATGAAAATTAAAGTATGCTTTTAAGAAGTTAGAAACATGTGAGTCCAATGACAAATCAATCCAGTTAGTCAACCAGTTCATTTAGTTTAAATCCAGAATTGAATGGCAATCCATTTGGTGGTGTAACATCTGGCATATCACCATGTGTGACCCAAAGATTTTTTTTTTTTTTTTTTTTACATTTCTACTTGTGTGGGCCTTTGAGCAGGGCCGCACACTTCTCAGGACACTACAAGTTCTGGCCTGTCAACACAGGCATCTTGAAAGGACCATTTGAAAGTAGGAGAGGTAACTTGTGAAATCAAATATTTAAGAATGTTATCGACTATTTCTAATATCCCTAAGTCACTAAAGGATAAATAGCCAGAGAATATTTTCCACTCTATTCTGCATATAGATTGAGTGCTGTCTCCCTCTTTTCTTATTAGCTGACCTGAGTTAACCCTTACTGAACAGTAAATCATTCACTGAAGGAAGAAGAGGGGAAGAGGAAAGATTTTGTCTCTTTGGATAACTCTTTTGTGTTTTGGTATATTCCGGAAGGCTGTAAGAAGAGAGATTTCATGTGCAGATTCCATGAGCAAAACGAGTTTTGTTTTTTTAAACAGAGAGTAGTTCTGTTATTTTATTGGCCTTTTTTTTTTTTTTTTTGCTATGAATGTTGATTTTATGAACTATGAAAATGGTCATTATAAGATATGCCACTTTTCTCCCTTTTATTTCCTTTCTTTTCTCTTCCCAGCTAATATCTCACATAGATAGTTTGGGATATAGAATGCATTTTTTTTTTTTCTGTAATTTCTAAGGTTTGAACACATGCTGTTAAAGTTTCTTTACAAGTATGTAGATACTTGAATATTTGATGAAGACATTGTAGTACTTTTATTATTGTTGAGTCATTTCCCAAAAAGTTGACTGATTTGTATATTCTATCTTTTTGCTGGTTGCCATTTTGCACAATTTTCCTTTTAAAACTGGTTCCAAATTGAGGTCTCAGCCTATTTCAGAGTATTTAAATAGCAAGGGTGTTACTGCTTCTTTGACTGTTTCTCCCAGCTGACCCTCCTACATTGCCCCTTATGGATTCATGTATAGCAGTTGTTTCTAAGTATTCCTTCTATTTGGAAGAGTTCGTGCATACTCTTTATCATTTCTTTGACCGTTGTATTTTATTATTTTGCTTGGCTCCCATGTGAGTACAATCATGTATTGTTAACAGACAGTTCTCTTAAGAACCACCATCATAGAGATAAACAGTCCTTCAGTAACTATAAACTTTATTCTTAGGATAACCAATATGAGAAAAAGTGGAATCTCTTGTAAGCAGTGTTTTCCGAAAGTCTATTATGGCTAAATTCTGTTCTTTAGGAGCTGTATACTAAACAGTCTTTAACACCATAAAAGGATGTTTCTCATAGTCTCTTAAAAATGATAAAAAGAAACTGAAGCAATGGATTTAGATTCAGGGATTTCTAGAGACAAGTCTGGAGCATGGACTGGGGTGCGATATCGCTTTATGATTGATGCATCTGCCAATTCCCTCCATTTGCCATTCAGGCCTCAGCCATTCTTCCTGGCAGCAGATACCCTGGTATTTTTCTGTTCATCCAGCTGTTCTGAGCCTGTGTTTCATCTATGCCTTACCCAGCTCAGGTCTTTTTCATTTCTTTTAACCTGATGCAGTAACTAGTAATCCTACAGTTGCAGATGCAAGTGCAATGCATGAATTTCAATCTTTAAGGTTAAAGTCAGGTGGAGCTGCAGTCCCAGCTACTTGCAAGGCTGGGGTGGGAGGATCTCTTGAGCCCAGGAGTTCAAGACCAGCGTGGGCAACATAGCAAGACCCAGCTCTTAAAAAAAATCATATAGATGGATAGATGAATGGGTGCTCTTAAATGACCTACTGATATGGTTTAGCTGTGTCCACACCCAGATCTCATCTTGAATTGTATTCCCATAATTCCCATATGTTGTGGAAGGGGCCTGGTGGGAGATAATTTAAATCATGGGGGCGGTTTCCCCCATACTGTTCTCATAGTAGTGAATAAGTCTCATGAGATCTGATAGTTTTATCAGGGTTTCCGCTTTTGCATCTTTCTAATTTTTCTCTTGCTGCCATCATGTAAGAAGTGCCTTTCACCTCCCACCATGATTCTGAGGCCTCCTCAGCCATGTGGAACTGTAAGTCCAATTAAACCTCTTTTTCTTCCCAGTGTCGGGTATGTCTCTATCAGCAGCATGAAAATGGATTAATACAGTAAATTGGTACCAGTAGAGTAGGGCATTGCTGAAAAGATACTCAAAAATGTGGAAGTGACTTTGGAACTGGGTAACAGGCAGAGATTGGAACAGTTTGGAGGGCTCAGAAGAAGGTAGGAAAATGTGGGTAAGTTTGGGACTCCCTAGAGACTCATTGAATGGTTTGGCCAAAATGCTGATAATGATAGGGACAGTGAAATCCAAGCTGAGGTGGTCTCAGATGGAGATGAGGAACCTGTTGGGAACTGGAGCAAAGGTGACTCTTGTTATGTTTTAGCAAAGAGACTGCAGCGTTTTGCCCCTGCCTTAGAGATTTGGGCAACTTTGAACTTGAGAGAGATGATTCAGGGTATCTTGTGGAAGAAATTTCTAAGCTGCAAAGCATTCAAGAGGTGACTTCGGTGCTGTTAAAAGCATTCCATTTTAAAAGGAAAACAGCATAAAAGTTCTGAAAATTTGCAGCCTGACAATGCAGTAGAAAAGAAAAACCCATTTTTTGAGGAGGAGTTCAAGCTGACCGCAGAAATTTGCATGAGTAACGAGGAACCCGATGTTAACCTTAAGACAATGGAAAAATGTCTCCAGGGCATGTCATAGGTCTTCATGTCAGCCCCTCCCATCATAGACCTGGAAATCTAGGAGGAAAAAATGATTTCCTGGGCCAGGCCCAGTGTCCCCGTGCTGTGTGCAGCCTAGGGGCTTGGTGCCCTGCTTCCCAGCCACTCTGGCCACTGCTAAAAGGGGCCAAGGTACAACTCGTCCCATGGTTTCAGAAGGTGCAAGCCCCAAACGTTGCAGCTTCCACATGGATTTGTGCCTGCAGGTACGCAGAAGCCAAAACTTGAGGTTTGGGAACCTCCACCTAGATTTCAGAAGATGTATGGAAACACCTGAGTATCTAGGCAGAAGTTTGCTGCAGGGGCGGGGCTCTCATGGAGAACCTCTGCTAGGGCAGTGTGGAAGAGAAATGTGGGGTCAGAGCCCCCACACAGAGTCCGTACTAGGACACAACCTAGTGGAGCTGTGAGAAGAGGCCACTGTCCTCCAGACCCTGGAATGCTAGATCCCCTGACAGCTTGCACCGGGTGCCTGGAAAAGCCACAGGCACTCAATGCCAGCCCACAAAGGCAGCCAGGAAGGAGGCTGTACCCTGCAAAGCACAGGGACGGAGCTGCGCAAGACCAGGGGAACCTACCTCTTGCATCAGTGTGGCCTGTATGTGAGACATGGAGTCAAAGGAGATCATTTTGTAGCTTTAAAATTTGACTACCCAGTGGATTTTGGACATGCATGGGGCTGGTAGCCTCTTTGTTTTGGCCAATTTCCCCCATTTGGAATTTTGTTCCAAATGTTGCTGGAAGGCAACATTCAATGAAAATAGGAGTGCCTGTTCCTCACATAAGTCTGAGGGAACAGGTCCGAGGGAAGTGGAGCCCTTGCCAGGGACCTTGCCCTTCTCTACTCAGTACTTCCCTGCTCCCCTCCTGTATCACTTTTATGGTTTTGTCAAGTGAAAATAATCTTTTTCCTGGGTTTTCTTGGTTCTATCATGGTCAGTCTTTAACCTTTAAGGGTCATTAAGATCCTAAGCACTTAGGAATGAGGATTCATATATGATAGGTCATTAATATCCCACAGCTTCCAGCATAATGCACTAAATGGATTTGATATTAAATAAGTAGTCATTGAATGAACGAACAAAAGAATGAATTAGCTGTAGTGATTACTGTCATACAACAAAAGATTATTGACATTAGTCAATAGTTAAGTATAGTGGATCTCTCTCTCTTTTTTTTTTTTTTTTTTTTTTTGAGACAGATCTTACTTTCACCCAGACTGGAGTGCAGAGGTATGGTCATGGCTCTCTGCTGCCTTGACCTTCCCAGGCTCAGATGATCCTCCCACCTCAACCTCCCGAGCAGCTGGGATTACAGGCATGTGCTACCACATCTGGCTAATTTTTGTGTTTTTTGTAGAGACGGGGTTTCACCCTGTTGCCCAGGCTGTTCTCAAACTACTGAGCTCAGGCAGTCTACCCTCCTCGACCTCCCAAAGCATTGGAGTTACAGACATAAGCCCTCATGCCCAGCCCCTGTCTCTTTATATATATATATATACTGCCTCTAGGACACTGCATCCAATCTCTTGCCTTCACATACTGTATATATGTAGATGACCTCCATGTATCTATATCTAGAGTTCTGATGTTTCTCTCTAATTCCAAACCTGTGTAATTATCTATCTGCTGAGATCTCATAGGCATCTTAATTTCAACATGACCAAAACAAACTCTTCATTTTCTTTCCTCAAATGTGCTTTTCCCCTATACTTCTGCCTTCTTAAAGGTACCCGCCAGTACCATGTGCAGAGTTTCTAATGAAGAAAGTCTCAGTGGTTCTGTATCTGCCCTGATTGCATCCCAGTTCTTCAACAAGCCAGTGAGCTTCCTTCACGTTGACTACCACCACCACCACTCCACCACAGTAGCATCCTGAGCATCCTGAATTGCTTGCTTCCACTCATGATTGCCACTCTTCACTTGGACCAGAGTAGTCTTTAAAAAAATGCATGTAAGAGCCTGTCCAGCCTTTCTTACCCTGGTTTCTGAAGCCTTTTGTGATCTGGCCTTTACCTGCTTTACTGACAAGATTTTATACTAGTTTTTGCCTTTGCCCATACAGTTCTGTCCAACTGGCTTTTCCTCCCTGTAAGTACATGGAGCTCCAGCTTGTCTGGCATTTTTTTTCAGTCCATCCTGTTCTGAACAGTTTCTTTAGCCTGGAAACTTTTATCCCTGATTCTTCTTTCCATTTAGATTCCAGCATAAAGTTCTCCTCCTTCCTGAAGCCTCCTGCAGACCCAGCCCTATATGCTGCCCCGAGTCTTTCACAGTGTGAGGACAGCTGCCAGCACCTACATTTCTTTGCCTGCATCCTGTCTCTTCCTGGCTTGAGGCTCTTTTTGCTGCCAGCAGAGCAGACTTCACTGGGGAATCCTTCTCCCCTTTTAGTTCTGAACTAGTGACCAGTAGTATTTGCTGTGTAACTATCCCAGAGCTTCCCCACCCCTTAGGTGCATAGCTCAGAAGTGTGTCCCAGAATCTTCTCAGTGGGATTTACTGAAGTTGCTCGCGGTGGTGGTTGTTCATAATAAGGGACCCTTCTCGGGTTACTTCATTTCATTACCCTGTTTTTACTGACTGATGTTTCTTCCACCTCCCTAATAAACTTTGTGCGTTTTAATCTTGTCGCAAGATCTACTTCTGGGGGAATCAAAATTAAGACACCTTCTGTGACCACTAAAGGAGCTACCTTGTCTTTTTCACATCACACCATTTTAATTCTCTGCATTTTCCACCAACATTTTCCTTGTTACTTTAGATCCAATTTATTTAAAAACATTTTTTCCCACTGCATTTTAAGAACTAGGAAAACAGGGTATTTTTCTTACTTTAGTATGTCCAATAACTAAAAGAGTGCCTTATATATTACAGGTGTTCAAGAAATGATTGATGAATAAGTAGGTAAATGATTTTACACAGATTAAAAGGACCTGATTTCAAGAATATAAATTGTAGGTTGAAACCATTCAGCTGCCCATGAATAAACACTTGACTGTGTGCTAAAGAAATTTTAGGCTGGGCGTGGTGGCTCACGCCTGTAATCCCAGCACTTTGGGAGGCCGAGATGGGCGGATCACAAGGTCAGGAGATCAAGACCATCCTGGCTAACAAGGTGAAACCCCGTCTCTACTAAAAATATATATATATAAAAAAAATAGCCAGGCGTAGTGGCGGGCGCCTGTAGTCCCAGCTACTTGGGAGGCTGAGGCAGGAGAATGGCGTGAACCTGGGAGGCGGAGCTTGCAGTGAGCCGAGATCATGCCACTGCACTCCAGCCTGGGTGACTGAGCAAGACTCCGTCTCAAAAAAAAAAAAGAAAAAAAAAAAAAAAGAAATTTTAATTTTTATATGGAACGCTTTGCAGAGAGCAAAAATTGTTAGCTATTCATTTGGCCAACATATATTGAGTGGCTCCTCCGTGAATTTTAGGCTAGGCTGCTTTGCTGGGGTGGTATATTAAGCAGGGATTTAAATGAATTAAGAATAATATTTGAACTGATGTAGCTTGTTAGAAGAGGGGCCATTTCTTTTCAGGAATAGACATCAGCAATTCCTAATGGCAGTCTTTTTTTACTATCTCCTTCCCCACCACACACAGCTGTCTTCCCATTGGTGGCTCTGATTCCCCCAAACCCAAATATCCCTGTTTACTGCTCTTCTGTCTTCTTTTTCAGCACTACGAGCTGCATAAGTACAAGAATGGATTTTTGTTTTTTTTTTTTGGGACCATCTCTTTGTCGCCAGTTCCTTACATGTATTAGTAAATGATGAATAGATATTTTCTGACTGATATGATGTTATGTCTCTTGGAGCGTAGGTTTACGTGTTGCATTATCCAGTTTTGGGAATTTTATAGGTTAGTTTTATGAGCAACTAGTAACAAATGTTTGTCACTCTAATGATACTGAATGGGATTTAGAAAAATAATCTTTGCTTTTATATTTCATTTTAAAAGATGGCTTGATGAAAATGCCTTTTGAGTTTTCTTTGCAACTGCCTCTTTCTTTACAAATTAATTGCCTTCTACAGATTTCCTTTAGTTTTAGTAATTAGAATTGTTTTGAAGTAATTAGTAACCACAACCAGTCCTGGTTTTCTATATCTATTCATTGGCTACAATTGAATAGTGTGGCTGTTTTCTCTTTATTGTTTTTGAGCTAGTTCTCTTAAGCTATTTCTTTTAAGGCTGAAAGGCTGGAGATGTGAATGATGAAAAAGAACTAGCTATGCCAGGACTGGAGACAGGCACATCTAGGCAGAGGGGATAGGAAGCACCAAGGCTCTGAGTTAGGACCAGGTCAGCCTGGTGAAGGAGCAGCAAGAACACCTGGGTGGCTGCAAAGGGATCCAGTAGGACAGAGTGGATCAACTGGAGAAGCTAGCAAGGGGCCTGATTCCACAGCACAGCTTTGCAGGTCATGAAGAGCAGTTTGGACTATATGCTGAGAAGACTCTGGAAGATTTTGCAGGGAAATAAAGTAATCTGATTTATTTAAAAATATAATCTGACTTTTGTGGAGAGACTATATAACATGTGGGCAGTCATAAAAATCTAGAGTAAAAAGGGTCAATTAGGAAGTTATTAAGTAATTTAGGAAGAGAAGGTGATGACTTGTATCAGGGCAGTAGTGGTCAGGTGAAGGGAATTGCTTGGCACTTTTCTTACTGTCAGAGTAACTACAATGTGTCCTTTTTCACAGTGTCATCCATTCTTTGTTTTTCTTCTTTTTTGACTCAACTTCCTAGTACTCCTCTGCTTCCCCGATCTCTTCACTGGCTCATGTGGAACACCCGCCGACCCCCAACCCAAGAGCATCCCATGAAGATTTAAGCTGTGTTCACCATTATCTCCTATGAATATTGCCTCCACCTTCTTGTATTAATTGGCTCACTTCTATTGCAGTTCATTCTCCCACCTCTCTGCAGGTAAACATACAGTCACAGTCGTAAATGCCCAAGGATACTTCCTACCTTCCTGAAAACCATGAGTCTTTTGAGGTCTGTGCCATGTTGTCATACTAGCGGATACTCTGCCCTTGCTCTTGATGTCATTGTAACACTTATCACACCATATGTTAATTGTATGCTACTTTGTAATATTTATAGTATATTAAAACTTGTAAACTGGAGCTGGGTACATTTTGTCCAGGATTGTATTCTCAATGCCTGCTATAGTACTTAGCATATGTTAGCCATTGAATGAATAAATGAATGAATGCTTCCATGTTTGGGCGGAAGAGGTTATGAAACAAAAGATTACATCTTCCCCAATTCCATGCAGATGAACATTGTTTAGCTGAATGCATACTTTGTGCAGGAACTGAATTAGGAACCAGATACACACACACACACACACACACGCGCGCGCGCGCGTACACACACACACAGTGAATCCCTGTGAAATAGGTACAACACTACAGGTCCCTGTCTTCTTTGCTGCTTACAATATATTTGTAAATATCCCTCATTGTAATGATTTTCATCTTCTGATTTCTCACTAGGCTAAAGCTCCCTGAGCGGTGGGGTTTGGGCCATGTTCATCACTATTGTCTCCCTACCTAATATTTGCACAATTAAGCAGTTTATTGCGTCGATCACTGCACTGAGACTCTAAGGAAATACTAGTGTGTGTGTGTGTGTGTGTGTGTCAGTGTGAATGAGAAGTGTGGGAATAGCTGCTGAGGAGAGAAGAATATTGACAAGGCAGCTTATATGTGGGGGAAATATCAACCAAGGAAATGCAAATCAGTAGAAACAGTTATCTGTGTTTGTTTGGACATCACTTTTCTTCCTTTGTACAATGGAGGGTATTGAACTAGATGAACTCAAAAGACTCTTTCCAGTTCTAATAGACCATGATTTTTGCTCAGAGTGGTAATATTACTCAGCTAAGAGCTTCGTTGTAAAGGCATCATAATGAAAACATATGTCTGTGTCTTGGCTTGATCACCCAGGGGAGAAAAACTCCATCTAGCATTTGTCTTTCTTATGAACCCTCTCTCTTCTCTTTCTACTTTTCTTTTGTTTCCTTTCTTTTCTCCTTCTCTTCCTCCTTTTAGTAAACTTAGAGTCACCAAATTTTCTGGATGTCTGAAATCACATTCTCTTAATAACCAAATACATCCCAACTCATTTGTTATGGGAAGTTCAGCACCATTCTTAGTATTTTTTGAGGCTGGGGTGTGGGTACTTCTTCTCTGATTATCTGTTGTTCTGAATACATGATTATACCTTGATTAGATTCTGATCACCACCACTTCTCTGCCTGCCATCCTTAATTCTGTAGCGTTGTTTCACGCATGCGGCAGTTCCTTTCTTTTCTACTGGCACAAAGCATTTATAGACCTTAATTGCAGTCTTAGGGATACATAAGGAGAAGACTTAGCACAGAATGGGGAGAAAACAACATAAAATTGCTTAGGAATCTTAAAATTTTTTGACTGCTCCCTTATAGAGACCGTCTTACTGGTTGTCTTATTCTTTTGGTCCAGCTTCTAGTCATATTCATAGCATTCGAGAGGTTCATTCTCAGTTACAATCCATTTTTCATCTCCACTTCTACCTGTCTCCTCAGAGTTACAAATTTTTGTTACTTTATTATGCAGTGAAATTTAACTTTCAATCTGTAACAACTAGGCTCCACCTACCTTGGCATATTCAAAACTGTTCATTATATTTCCCAAACAAAAGAACCATCTACCAAACCATGCACTTTTAGAACGAGAGAAAAGTAGAAAGGTTGGCAATTACAGTTTTTATTTAGGCTGGGCCAGAGCAAATTCTTAGGCATAACTATTCCCAACCCACAGGACAAACTACTGTGTGTGTGTGTGTGTGTGTGTGTGTTTTTTTTTTTTTCTTTTCCTGTTAAGCTTTTCTAAACCAGAATTTGTATATTCTCAAAGTATACTTTCTTAGATTTTTTTTTTCTTTTCATTGGGGACATCTGCTATTTCGGTTATTTAAAAAATTATCTTGAAACTATAGACATTTTATTGAGGCAGTGCAGAGGTTGGGAGAGAGGATCGACTTTGGAGGCAGACTCATCTTTGTTCACATCCCCAAATACCATTTGTAGTATTTGGTCTGTAGTGTCAATGGCTTTCATCTGTAGAAATGGTGGTATTAATGGCTACCTCACAGAGCTGTTAAATAGAGAAAATAAGACAATGTTTATAGGCTGGGGCCATTTTTCTATGTAATGCATTTCTTAGATGTAACAACAATTCAAAACGACTAGTTAATGATAGACTTTGTGTTGGTACGTTTTGTGTTGCTATAAAGGAATACTTGAGACTGAGTAATTTAGAAAGAAAAGGGGTTTATTTGGCTTACAGTTGTACAGGCTGCACAAGCATGGTGCTGGTATCTGTTCAGTTTCTGGTGAGGCCTTCAGGAAACTTAAAATCATGAATTATGGCGAAAGGATAAGGGGGAGCCAGCATGTCACATGGGGAGAGGGGAGCAAGATGGATGGGAGCAATATGGAGTAGGGGAGGCGCCAGGCTCTTTTTGATCTGACATGAACTATAGAGTGAGGACTCACTCATTACTGGAGGGAGGGCACCAATCCATTCGTGAGGGACCGACCCTCATGACCCAAACCCCTCCCACTAGACCACACTTCCAACATTGGGGATCACATTTTAACATGGGATTTAGAGGGGACAAATATACAAACTGTATCAGGCTTGTATGTTAATAAGGACAGCTCTGTTCCTAGAAAGCTAAAATATTTTGAAATTCCAATTATGTTTCATACAGGTAACTGTCCAAGTTATTACTGTCTTGTCACTATCAAAATGACTACAGGAAGTCATAGTGGATGTGTCAGGGGCAAGCAGCTTCTCTGTGTCCATATCCCCAGAGACGCTAAGGACATCTAGGCGAGCCTTCTCTCTGGTCCTCAGCTTCTTGTATCCTCTGTGTTGGTCAAATAGAAAAATTTGATAAGCAGGTCTGATAAACAGGATGATGAAGATGAATAGGATAAACTGCATATGGGGAATTGAACCAGACTCTCACTTATGCTGTCTGGTTTCTTTCTCTGGAGTAACTCTCCCTCTTCAGTTGGGAGTATCAGAAGACTTTCAGATAAGTTCTTTATACTGCCCCATTTCTGTATCATCAAAATCTCTACTCAGATTAAGATTATGAAGCTGAGGGTCATTTAGGAAAGTTGAGGATCATCTGTGTGTAAAGTGCATGCATTTTCCTGTATTCAGTTGTCAGTTTTTCTTTTTAAATTTATAATAAGATTAGTGAGAAAAGATGATTTTTAAGCCCAACCTGCTTTAAAGATAATGCTGTGCTTCACTTTATTCAGATATCCTTCTATAAATAACTATCAACTACAATATGCTACCAACTTGTATTGCTTATATCAGATGGAATATGTATTTGGAAAGAAGTAAACTAAACATTGTCAACATTTTTATAGATCTGAAAAGAGGACATTTAATAGTGTTGGCAGCCTGTTCATGCTTGGTAAATTGTGTTGTAAAATCACTGACTTTTTGGCATTAGCTTTATTATAGTACAATATAATTAAATACAATACCAAAAACCATTATCAACTGTACATTCAAAGCAAATTCTTTTTGAGAAATTGGGTGATACCATTTTCGAGAACTTATTTTACCTTTCAAGGATGTACAGTCTAATAAATTAGCGTAAAAATATTGATAAACCTTTAAGGAAGCAGTCCCTGACCTTTTAGGCACCAGGGACCAGTTTCACAGAAGACAGCTGTGGGGAGAATGGTTTTGGAATGAAACTGTTCCACCTCAGATCATCAGGCATTAGAGTCTCATAAGGAGCACACAATCTATATCCCTCGCATGTGCAGTTTACAATAGGGTCATGTTCCTATGAGAATCTAATGCTGCCACTGATCTGACCGGAGGCGGAGCTCAGGCAGTAATGCTCACTGGTCCGCTGCTCACCTCCTGCTGGGTGGCCTGGTTCCTAACAGGCCAAGGACTGGTACCAGTCTGCAGCCAGTGGTTGGGCACCCCTGATTTAAGGGACATGGTCTATAGCTATAACCTTTCTAATTCCCCATTTCACCATTATTTCTTTTAAAGAGATAGCAGAAGCTTTTCACATCCTATTTGTTGCCTATCTTTAGTGTTAAAATAATTGACTTCTTACAGTAAATCTCCCAAGAATAGTTACTTGTTTTTTATGGGAGTATGGGGGGAAATTATACTGAGTGAGAATTTAATTTAAAACTTTTTTGAAATTTGTGAGACAAGGAATAGTTATTTTTAAAGAGGTATATAAGAACAACCAAATTTGAAGAGTGTTCCTGAGACAAAAATGTAATGACATGTATTTAATTATGATTTGAAAATGATGTGGTAGAAGCATTTGATTTAAGCAGTGTCAGCTTTGTAAAGTATTAGGTTGGTGCAAAAGTAGTTGCACCAAGTAATGACTTTTTGTACCAACCTAAATAGATCAAGATCCAGAACAAAATGCACTTAAGTATGCATCTAAAATTCAAAAAAAGCATTTTTCCTCATTAGTGTAATTTAATTTGTTCTGAAAAATTTAAAAAGTCTTCTGAAGGTTGAAACAGATAAGTGGTTTAGAGTATGAATCTATGTGAACAACTAATGAAAATAAAATATTATTATTTATAGTTTGTACAAAGTTGTCCTTTAGCATCCTAGAAGTTTGAAAGCTTAAAAACTTTGCATATTAGCAAATTAATCTGTTGACTGTAACTCATGTATATTAGGTGATTAAAATTGGATTAAATTAATTTGTTAAAGAATTTGCAAAGTAAACGTTTCACTAACCCAGAAGACAATGGATGGTAGGCACAATGGAAATGTATAATAGGCCAAATTTAACATACTGATTCTATAATCTGCTCAATAAAATGAGTGCCTCAGTCACTGTTCAGTTCCAAGGATAAGTCCCATGTGGGGATTATTTTTCTGTAACAAGATTTTACTTACTGGTAAGACTGTTGCTTGTGGGAAATCATACAAATCATAACCAAGACAAATTTGTTTCCTTGAGATGGTGGTAGCTGGATAAAGCCCATCTGCCATATCTCAAAAGTTCATGAAGGCAAAGGAAAATGTCCCATAGAATTATGAATACATTTTCTAGGGCTGTGTTGGGGATAGACTTGCCATATGTGATAAAATGTGAAGAGTGACCTTTGGGATGGTTTCTAGTAATATTTTTTTCCCCAAAGAATCATTTAATCAGTTCCCCAGTGGGTTGAGTGATGAATAAATAATATTTAAAAATCGATCTTGAAGGCTGTCTGTCAAGACTGATCTCTTATTGGGCCCATATCATAGGTTGGTTTTAGGGTCATGAAAAATTCCTGGAGTTTTCCTTTTTTACTTTTAATTTGGGAGAGTATCTGTTGCACATTGAGGATGCAGGTTTTCATTTTATCAAATTGGTCATTAGAGGGCTTAAGGGGATATTGAGCTAAGGGTAGCTGGTTCACAGAAGCTGTGGCTTTTGCAGTTAAGTCAGCCAAGTGATTTACCTTCTTTAGTATCAGTTTTTGAGTGTCCTGGGATTTTAATTATTGCAAAAGACTTAAGAGTTTTGGATAGTTTTTAGTAATTTAGGAGATAGTAGCTGTTTTTTTTTTTTTTTTATCTTTTGGCCAGTAGCGGTTAGAAAACCTTTTAGTTTCCAGAGTGAACCAAAATAATGTGCCACCTCAAAGGCTTAGCAGCTATAAGTGTAGCTAAGTGCAGTCCTATTAATTGACAGTAGAGGTGTTCAGAGAGAGTGGCAAGTTCTACCTGTTGGGCAGAAGTGGCCTTGGTTAGGGAACCACTTTCAGTTGTTTCAGACAGCGAGACAACAGCATGGAGAGCTTGATATTTCCCTGAGTTATTTTGAAGGTAGGATCCATCAGTAAACCAGATAAGCTTAGCATTTGGAGTGGGGGTTTTCTGTAGATCCTATCTAGGGGCTAGTAAGGTATGTGACATCTTGTCAGAAGGAAGAAATAAAGTCTGGATTTATAGACATGTGGAGAGCAGTAGTTACCTTGGAAGGTCTTGTTAGAAGTGAGTCTGCTAGCAGAGAGATGCTGAGTATGAAGAGAGGTGAGTAAGGCCTTAATAGGGTGAGGGACATAAACAACTAATGGATAGCCCATAATTGACTCTTCAATTGCCTTTAAGAAATTTGCAGTGGCTGTGATGGCTTGCATATAGGGTGAGAGGCCCTTTTGCAACAGGGTCTGTTTGGCTGTAAATATCTTGAAGGCCTCTGATGGTCTCTCTGCCTTGGGGTAAGAACCCCTAAGATCTTAGAATTTTGTTCATGAATGAAAGAGGAGAAGGAAGGTTGTAATCAGGATGCCCTAATTATATGAGCAGTGGGCTCAAGAAGATTCTTCTTAATATTCCCAAAAGAGGAGGCGGTTTCTTTTAGCCATTGTAGAGACTTGGGGTGGTCAGTTGTTTGAAGGGAATATAGAGTTAGAGCTATCACAGAGAAATTTGGAATTCATTGTGTACAGTATCCTGCTAATCCCAGGAACCCACAGAGTTTCCATGGGGGCAGGAAAAGCTGTTGCTTCTATTATTTGGGGATCAAGCAAAAGACTGTCATGAAATTAGCCGTCTTAAATACTTGTGAGAGAGTTGCTAGCTTTTGTTACGAAACTTTGTGATTTTTTTTTTTAAATTAAAGCAGAGTCTCACTCTGTTGCTTAGGCTGGAGTTTAGTGGCGTGATCTCCGCTCACCGCAACCTCTGCCTCCTGAGTTCAAGGGATTCTCCTGCCTCAACTTCCTGAGTAGCTGGGATTACAATCACGCACCACCACTCCCAACTACTTTTTGTATTTTTAGTAGAAGTGAGTTTTCACAGTGTTGGCCAGGCTGGTCTCAAGCTACTGACCTCAGGTGATGAGCCTGCTGACCTCAGGTGATGACGTCAGGTGATGATCCCAAAGTTCTGGGATCACCGCGCCCTGCCCCGCACCTTGTTTTCAAGAACTGAAAATATAGGCACAGAGTTCAGTGGGTTCCTTGAGGATTCCCTCTTTAGTAGTTTTTTCCAATGCTAATTGCATTTCACCCTTTTGAGAGAATGACACATGAGCTTTGTGAGCTTCCAGAAAATTTCAGCCAATTAAGTGAATGGGAGCCCAAGAAACTAATAGAAACTGATGAGCACCTTAGAGTTTCCCGAGTTAAAAGACTATGAGGAAAGATTGTAAATTGTCATTGGCTGATTTGAAACCCTAACCCTTTGTATTTTGTTGTTACTCCAAGGAAGAGGAATAGAAAGGATGGTTGGAAGAAGGTTTAGATTTATAAGGTTTTGGGGATTCATTTAATGCTAGTGCTGCATTTGGTAGTTCATAACTTTTGCAGTTTGGATCTGAAAATCTAGGACTTCAGCAACATTGTTTTGGCCAATTTTTTTGGTAGTTTTGGAGAATTGTCCCACCACATTCAGTAGGTTGGAGGTTTCCATAGTCACCCAATTTAATTGCTTATTTTTTATTAGGATGCTAATTTATTCCTCTAAGCCATTAACAAAGATAGAAATAAACAGAGGGGAAGTTAGATAGTCAATTTTATCCAATCCTGGGTGTTGTAAAGAGACTTTCCCCAATCTGTCACAGTATTTATAGACTGGTTTCTCAGGTTTTTAGCGCATTGTTGAATCTTTTTCCAGTCTATAGTTTTGGAAATACTTCAGCAATCTGAGCATGTAATTCTCTGGCTAATTTTGAGCCTTTTAGACATCTCCACGTTTTGTTTTCATTTCTTCCCCTGGGTCATGTAAAGGATGATGCCAGCTTGCTTTACTTAACTGTGTTTGAACATGGCTTTCGGCTACCAACACATGGATCAACTGGTAAAGATTAGAGTAAGCTGGCGGATAGGATTTAGTAAGGAGGTTGAATTATTTGGTGAATCTGACAGGATCAGTTAAGGGATCAGTGATAACTTTGGCAATAGCCCTGAGTTCTGTTATAGTTCAGGGAGTATAAGTAACAGAATATTCAGAACCTCTTTCATTCAGTTTACTTTTTTTTTTTTTTGAGATGGAGTCTCGTGCTGTCGCCCAGGCTGGAGTGCAGTGGCCAGATCTCAGCTCACTGCAAGCTCCGCCTCCCGGGTTTACACCCTTCTCCTGCCTCAGCCTCCCGAGTAGCTGGGACTACAGGCGCCCGCCACCTCGCCCGGCTAGTTTTTTGTATTTTTTTAGTAGAGGCGGGGTTTCACCGTGTTAGCCAGGATGGTCTTGATCTCCTGACCTCGTGATCCGTCTGCCTCGGCCTCCCAAAGTGTCAGTTTACTTTTAATAAGGGTTTGATGACTGGAGGAGATTCATTAAGGGGTTCATCAAAAAATGGAAGTTCAGATCCAGAAGTCTATACAGGCAGTTAGCAAGAGGGTGCCCAGTATGGCAGTGGGATGGAAGGAGTAGGGATAGAAGAAGGAGACAACACAGAACAAGGACAAGCAGATAGAAGCACACTTGTTCTGGTTTTGATTTTAGAAGCTTCTGAGATCTCCCTGCCCACAATTTAGAGAGTCTTTGAGCTAATTTGGCATTGTTATCCCTTAGATTCCCGGAGTAGTCACTCAGGCTGTTTAATCTTTCTTTTTAGTCCTTCTGATTGTGTGCAGAGGAAAACACATTTTGGAAGATCAAAAATCCCCAATTAATTGGTCATTGTAATTTCAGATCAATTCTAATGATGGTTTTTCCATCAAGAAAGAAATTCACAGGATAGCCCACCATAATTTTTGTGCATAAAACCAGCAGGGATTCTGTAAGAGGATGACTCAGCACCTAATACCCTTAGAAGTCCCCATCAGTTTTCACTGAAAAGGGAAAAATCCCTTTGTCAGCACACTGCAGCAGAGGACACCTGATAAAAGCCTGAAACTCAACTAAGGTGAGAGGTTTTGGGGGAGAGAACTCACCAACAGGGTCCGTGGCCATTAAAGAGGTGATGGAACATGAGGGGTTCCTGCAGGTACCTTTCCCCAGTCTGCTATAACTCTGTAATGCAGAGGAGAGGCACTTCATATCCCACTCTGACACCACTTAATGTCAACTAAGAAAAAGCAAAAGACCAGACTGGAAAATAGTCAGACAAGGCATTTACTGGGGTCTTAGGAATTCTAATTCAGGAGATAGATTTGGCAAGAAGCCTCAAGAGAGGGAGGGAAATAGGGGCTTTTGAAAGGAAGCTAAAGGTGAATGCACAAGTTGTTTTGAAAGAATTATTTTTGGTAGAAGCAACTGGCTTAGTACATGATTCCGTAGTTCATTGGTTGTCACTGTTCAAGTTGCATCACTTGCAAAATTCAGCTGTTTTTCAGGATATTGTGGTCATTGCAGTTTGGCCTGGTACAAAGGTTCAGGTCCTATTTTTTCTTTTTTTTTTTTCTTTTTAAAATATTTCTTGCAAGCTTCTAGGTCGTGTAGGCAGTCCTTGTTAGAAGGGCTTCCCAACTCCATTGTAGAGCTCTATACCACCGTGATACCATTTTATATATCACATTTCACAAGATACAGAAAATTTTGTTAGAAATAGCTTGCTATTTAACTGAAGGATAGAGGTAAGGACAGTCCTGGAGAGTTTTTTTTTTTTTTTTTTTTTTTTTTTTATGTATTTGTAATAGTTGATGCCCAGGGTATATATATCTTTCAGGATGTCATTCACTCCTTGAAGAAGAAGGGGGCAAAAAGAGACCAGCTTTTAAGAACCAAACATTTTTAGCCTAAACATTACATCTGGGTTTTCCTGTTAGTGGGTCATGAGAGACATCCTCTCAACTGGAAGCTTATGTCCAAAATGTAAGAATGGATGTGGGTTATGTCTTAAAAGACTATAATCATAAGAATGAAGGGAAAGATGCCTCTTAAAAGATTTTTTTAACCCCTCCAGCTATTTTAGCAGCATTCCTTTTATTTTATAGTCTGTAATTTAAAAAATTCTGGGTCGTCTGTGTTGCATCCTCCCCTGAAGGACATCCAGAACCTAACTACTTATGATGTAGAGAAAAATGTACGTATTTATATAATATTTAAAGTATACTTACATATTTCCTGGGTTCCCATTTTCTCCCTTAAGATTATGATGATTCATTTTATTTAAATTGTATTATCTCAAGTAGACATAGGAAACCCGCTTAATTCATGGTGGACTTCTAGAATCCTGTCAGTTTCAGAACTTAAGAATACTTTTATGGCTTTGCCCTTCACATACCTTTCTCCGTGTTATTTTGCTGCCCACCTGAAAGAAAGGAAGGAAGAAAGGAAAGAAAGCAAGGAGGAAGTGGGAGGCAGGGAAGCAAGCAGTTAGGGAATTTTCTAAGGACATGTGCCTGGAGTACCCTGACCACTTCCAAATAATCAAAGGTTAAGGACTAATAAGCATTTGAGCATTTGAGCATGTAATGTACCAGGAACTGAGTTCTTAGACATAGTAGATGCAGTGTTTGTTGAAAAAGACAAGATTTCTGGCCATGAGTTTACCAGCTTATTTCTAGATGGTCATCTCAGCCAAATGAAATATATGAGGTGTCTAGCTACTTTCAATTTTGAATATATTTTTTAGGGTTTCCCTTGTTCAATCTTGATTTCCTAGCCTTTAAGATTTCCAGCCCTCTAAGAAGTGAATACCCTGGTTTTTGTACTAGAATATTTTTTCCTGACCTCCAGAAAAAAAATCATTGTCTAAGTTCTAAACTAAATTTGCTCCAGTTTCCTTTATTCTTTGTCTAAGTCCTAACAAAACTTTCCTTAGTCTCTCAGATTCATACTCTAGTTTCTCTTTTTTAAATATTGAAACCTTGACCAAAGCCACTTAACTTCTGCCAAAATCTTTAGACATTCGTTGTTTAACAATAATTAGTTAGCTCTCTAGTCATCATACTATCATATATAAATCATAAACATATCTCCACATAGGACATATAACTTCTGCTTACCAATGCATGTGCATTAATTATGTAGACTTATTTTTAATATTTCATCTGCCTTATCACTCCACTATTTAGATGTCTTTTTAGATTAATTAGGTTTGTTGTGCTTCAGGGATTAATTCTGGAACCAAACAAATGGATTTATGTCTTATCTCTACCAGTTACTAGCTCTGTCACTTGACCAAGTTATTTAACTTCTCTATTCTGCAGAATTTTCATGTATGAAATGAGAATAATAATATAACACTTAGAGGCTTTTTCTCCACTTAAGATTTCATAAATGAATACAAATAATATATATAGCATAAAATCTAGTATATATAATAAGCCCTGTACAACCTTTAACTATTATTACTGTTAATACTAATATCATTATCTACAGCACTCATCATAATACCTCAAAATACAGTATTAATTTTATGACTATTTCTTTTCGAAAGAGAAGAGAAATAGTTCAGTGTAGTCAAGGAATAGGGGGAATTTGTTTCTGTTTCACAATAAAAGAAAAACTAAGCATATGATATCCTCTATATGAGACTTTTATATGTATAACATGTATGTTTAAATGGATGTAAGAGATTTTCAAATAAAGCGTATTACTTAAGTGAGATGAATACATTTAAGGTTCTTTAAAAATGCAATTCTTCCTTGAATGTCACTCATTAACATGCAAGTTCAATTTTTCTCATGAAACCTTCTCATAAAAATTTAGAAAATATCTAGGGTTAGGCAAATAGTACTTAGATATGATCCCAAAAGCACACCCCACAAAAGGAATGAATGGTAAATTTGGCGTCATGAAAATAAAACTTTTGCTCTGTAAAATACCTCGTTAAGAGGATGAAAGGATGAGCTATGGATTTAGAGAAAATATTTACAAACTACATATCTGACAAAGGATTTGTGTATATGATATATAAAGGACTCTCAACACTCAACTGTAAAAACTTGAACAACCTAATTCAAAAATGGATAAAAGACATGAGCAGACATTACACAGAAAAGGGATCTACAGATGTCAAATAAGCCTATGGAGATATGGTGAGCATCGCTTGCCATTAGGTAAATGCAAGTTAAAAACCACAATGAGATAGCACCACACACCCATTAGAATGGCTGGAACAAAGAAAAATGATGGTGATGCCAAATACGCATGAGGATGTAGAGAAAATGGATCTCCCATATGTCGCTGGTGGATGTAAATGCTACAGCCATCTCAAGAAGTAAGTTGGCAATTTTTTTATAAAGGTCAATATACATTTATCATATGATTCAGAAATTACACTCTTGGGCATTTATTTCAGATAAGTGAAAGCTATGCTCTCACAAAATCTATATATGAATTTTCATAGCAGCTTTATTTGTAAAAGCTACAAACTGGAAAATAGCCTAAATGACTTTCAAGAAGTGGACTGTTAAATAAACTGGTACATCTGTACAGTGGAGTATTGCTCAGCAATAAAAAAGAGCAGTTATTGATGCAGCATGGTATTTACTACAGTAATGTAATGATATTGTACTACAATCATGAAACATGTCAACATTAGCAGAAGAGAGTGAAGGGTTTAAGGGACATTGTGCACTATTTTTGCAACTTTATGAGTCTACAATCATTTCGGAATTTTAAAAAGTTAAAAACCATAAAATATAACTATTTTCTCGGGCTGTGGCAACAAACTGCCCCAAGCAGGGAGGCTAAAAACAATAAAAATCAGTTCACAGTTCAGAATGCCAGAAATCTGAAATCGAGGTGTCTACAGTGTGGGTTCTGTCTGCACAGTTTGAGGAAAAATTTGTTCCTAACTATCTCTAAGCTTTTGGAGGCTGCGATAATATTTGACATTCCTCACTTGTGGTTTGATCATTCCAATTTCTACCTTTGTTTTATCATGATTTTCCCACTTTGGCTCTGTTGTCAAACTTCTTTCTCCTTTCTCTTACAAGGGCACCAGATACTGGATTTAGGGAGCAATGTAAATCCGAGATGCTCTTATCTCAAGATTTAAGAATCTGAAAAGACATTATTTCCAAATAAGTACATTTTCACAGGTTCAAGGAATAAGGACTTGGATGTATATCTTTGAGGGAATACTGTTCAGCCCACTACAGTAACCAAGAACATAGTAAAAGAAAATCAGTGATAATTCTGTTGTTCAAAGGCAACCCACTGTTAACATTGGAATATATTTGTATGTGTATATTTGTGGAAATACATGTGTGTATACATGAGATCATATTATATCTAATGTTTTGCATCTTTCCTATTTACCTTTGTTTCACAAACAGTTTTCCAGGAAAATATAGTAGTGGTTCACTGAGTGACATGTACTTGTAATTATACAGGTGTAAATTACACTCTCCCAAATGTGTTTGTATTTCTGGCTCACTTGTTTGGTTCCTTTCTTCTCTGAAATTTATTTTCTGGCCATAATATTTGCAGTGCTAAGGAAGAATTCTGTTTGTCCCAACTTTGGAGAAGTTTAGGTAGATGAACTTGTGGAATTGCTTTTTATAAAAAGCAAATTTCACTTTGCTTTAGGAATTTCTCATCTTAGTAATAGCTTTGTTGAGATATAATTCACATACCATAAAATTACCCATTTTAAGTATCCAATTACATTGTTTTTAGTATATTCACAGTTGTGCAACTTTAGAAAATTTTTCTCTTCTCAAACTCAAAATATTTTCATTACCTCAAAAAATAATACTCATTAGCTGTCACCTCCTTCATCTCTCAGACACTGACATTTATTCCTCCATATGCCTTATTCTCTAAGCAAATACTGATTTACTTTGTAGAAATTACCTATTCTGTACGTTTTACAAACATGAAATTGTATATGTGTGGTCTTTTGTGACTTCTCCTTTCCTTTACCATAATGTTTTCCAAGTTCATCATTTGTTGCATATGTCTGTTTTCTTCCTTGTTATGGCTGAATAATATTTTTTTGTATACATATACCACACTGTGTTCAATCATTCATTAGTTGGACATTGGATTATTTCCAACTTTTTGATTATTATGAATAATACTCTTGTACTTGTCTGATTGTTACATAAGTCTATTGAGCTATAATTTCAAGCACAAGTCCTATTAAAAGATAACTGGCTTCGATGGGAATAATTAAATGTCTGGTAGGTTTAGGTAGCCAGAAGTCAATACAGAATTACTGGATGGGAAAGAGGTCATTGAAAGGATTGGGTGTTTGCAGAAGCAGAGGTAGGATATCATCACAGTTCTACTAACATTTTGCCACAAAGGTTATTTTGTCCAGTGTTGTGATGACAATTTCCTGGTGCCAGTCAATTTTGTTCTTTGTATTTCTTAGAATAAGGAAAGATGCCATACTTCTGTTTTACTAATTGGCAGCTATTATCATTTATATAAATATTCTAATCCTAATTTGGCATTTCTAGATTGAAATAAATATTTATTTACACAAAGGAGGATAAATAAAGGAGGTAAATTATCTAGTAAATTGCCTTTGACGAAGTATTATATGTTGATAGCAACTATTCTAGGTAATTAGAATAATGTGATAATGCACCATGAATCTCTTAATATTTTATTATTGATCTATCAATATTTTATTATTGCCTTAAAGCTAAGCTTTGTTTTGTTAAATGAGATATAAAGGAAAGCTGCCGCATTTTTTTTTTTTTTTTTGGAATGGAGTCTCACTCTGTCGTCCAGGCTGGAGTGCAGTGGCACCATCTCGGCTCACTGCAAGCTTCGCTTCCCGGGTTCAAGCGATTCTCCTGCCTCAGCCTCCCAAGTAACTGGGACTACAGGTGCACGCCACCATGACCAGCTAATTTTTGTATTTTTTGTAGAGACAGGGTTTCATCTGATTGGCCAGGCTGGTCTCTAACTCCTGACCCTGTGATTCTCCCACTTCGGCCTCCCAAAGTGCTGGGATTACAGGTGTGAGTCACCGTACCCAGCCAAGCTGCTATTTTTATATAACACTGGAGGAGACAGTAGGAAGGACTGGGCATGTTTGGTGACCTGGAGTGTGTGAGCATCTGCTTCAGGACACAGAAGCCCCAGCCAGCATGGAGGCTCACTCCAAGAGGTTAGGGCCACTTGAGCCCAGGTTAAGGACCCTTAGTCACAGCCAGGAATGCCTAGCACATGCCTGCTTATAGGTAACCACCTCATCCGTCTTGAGATGCCCACACCCAAAGAGGCCTGGCAAGAGCTCCACCCACTGACTGAGGTTCCACACACGGGTCTGAAGGTCCCAACTCCCTCAAAGATTATTTTCAACCATTAGGACTAGTGAGTAGGGGACCCTCAATGCCTTTAGACATTGAGGTGAATTAAAAGATGCAAATTGAGATGAAAAAATCTTTATCTCATTCATCTTAAGAGATGAAACCCCTAAACCTTTATGTTCCCTTTCTCCAGGTGTAGATTGCTAAAGTAAACTTTATGTATCCTTGGATTTTCTTTTGTTTGCATTTTTGGCATGCATTTTATATTATGTAATCTCACTCATTTATTAGCAAATGTGTGTTTTATGTTTAGAATTAGGGGCTAATGTAAGAAAATCTGGCGAAAAGATCAACATGTATAAAAACTGTTTTTTTTTTTTTGTTTGTTTTTTTACATTGCTAATAAAGACAGGTGTTACTTAACAAGGCATACATTTTAAACATCTCTTTAAAAGTATATTAGTGATCTCTTTTTGATCCATTTTTATTTTTAAGTCATGATGGTGGTATATTCTCCTAATCTGAGATACTGGGCTCCAAGTATTTACATGTTCTGAGTAAAATAAATGCAGTTCATAAACAGTAGATTGTTATTTGTTTATTAGACAAAAGTGCATTTTTTTTTTTTCTGCAGTAAAGACTTAATTTATGTTATAAAACATGTTTTGGCTGCATCCACACGAGTTCGTCAGTGTATCCATGCAAGGTGAAATGGAAGGGGCAGAGCTGAGATCCCAGCATAAGCCAGGCTTTCTATTACCAGTGAGGTTTTTTTTGGAAGTGAGTGTAAAATTAAAGAATATCAGATATTATTCTAGAAATTAAGGGAAAAGTATGATTAACTTTTAACTTTTATTAATTTTTGTTCTGACTCCCTCAGAACAATGACTAGAGTAGCCGGAAACCTAAGTCTGCAAAGAGGAAGTGCTCTTATAAGAGCAATATGAACCAGAAGTCTACTTGCACTGTAATTATATCCCAAAACTTCAAAGATAAACCTTTGTCCATGCTCAAGATTTTTAAAAGTACATCATAAATCTTTTTTAAAACTGTCCCCCTAAGCTACCTTCCAAGAATTCTTAATTACAATGTAGTGAAAAACCAGGAAGTCAACTCCTATTACTCATCTGTCTACTCTTAAAATTATGGTTTTACATCCCATTGTATCACATTTTACAAGTGATTATAAAAAAATATAGTAAAACAAAGGGAGAAAGTGATTATTCCTACTTTACACTACATAAAAGAATAAGCCAAACCACTCCTCACCATAAGCCATAAATATTCAAGAATTTTAAACAATGAAATAGAAATTGAATTTACTATATTTAACAATGGATATAATTGAAATGGAAAAAAGGGTAGAGAAAGCTTAAATTTGTCATATTCAAAATTTATGACATTAAGAAACCTGAGCAAGCAGTATTTTTAAGTGATTTGTATTTAATTGGGTACACCGAACTTATGAAATATTCTTGTTTTTAAAATATTCTTATTTGTTTTGAAAATTTCTGATAACTTCAGAAGTGCTAGTATGTTAAATGTGTTATATGTATATAACATATATACATAAACATGCATATGTATAGATTATAAATGTATGTTTCTGTGTATACTTGCACAAGTATCTGATGAAGCATCTTTTAATACTGGGTTTCAAGTGTTACTTTTGGTCACTGACACTTTATATAACAGGCTTGTAAGCAGAGCTAGGATGTATTTTTGAGATGATGTATCTACTGTATATTAAATGTGATATAGTACATGGCAATTATGTTCCTTTATTGTTTCAGATATAGAATGTAGGTCTGGCGTGTAGATGTAAGCCCTCAGGTAATACAGCATAATCTATTCTTTCTAATGTAATTAAAATAAAGCTGAGTTCTTCAAACTCTAGATGGACTTACTTTGGTATCCAGGCAAATGGTATTTCTTTGAGAATGAAGCAGAGATTGGATGCAGATACTCTGAATGGTTGACAGGAGAGAGAACTAGATACATATTTTCTGCTCCAGGTTGAAGTGCTTGATAGTTTGGAAAATGTTGATCAGAAATGTATTTTAGACAGAATGTGAAGCTTTCAAATCACAGGCTTGGGTATGCATCCTGACTCTAACACTTCAATCTCTGTGTTATTTGCGTAAATTTTATTAATCTCTTTGAGTCATGATTTCAGTTTACACATTGCACATTATGGGCAACTATCTCATCTTTGAGAAAAAATGACCATAAATGATTATGTGAAATACTTTAGCAAATTGGCACATAGAATACAAAAGTGATATTGTGGTCACCGTGAGGCTTTTATTGAGGATTCAATAAAGTCATGAATATAAAACATCAAAAACAGTGTCTATGCCATAATGGACATTCAAAATGTGGAGTCATTATTCAGTAGGTGCTCTCAGATTGCTGAGCTTTTATTTGCTAAGAAATTATGATTGATTTGTTCACTAGAGCTTGAAGATTACATTTGAAATTGGTATTTATTTCTCAGTCTAAGCCTATCCCAAGATGATGCCAGCTCCAGCGTCTTGATCATTTTTGTATTTCCCTCATGTGCAAAAGAGGCACAGAATCTGTTTTTTCCAATCCCATAGTGTCCAGTGTAATGCTAAGATATGGGAATTTAAGCAAGTGTTCCATTAGCTCAAAAGGTAATTTTCTTTTTAAGAGATGATCTCCAGGTAATTTTATTTTTAGCATGTGCTTGTATTGAGCAAATATTTATTGGGCAAATATTATATGCCAACAATTCAGCAGCAAACAACGTATCAATTCTCTGCTCTCGTTGAGCCTTACTTTGCAGTGGGAATAGGCAATGTCAGTAAACATTTAAGTGTAGATATGTCAGTTGACAATGAATACCAAAAACAAAAATACAGCAAGAATAAAGGGTTAGTGAACTTAGACGCACTGGTTGGCAGGTACTATTTTACCAGCCTGGCAAGGCTTTTCTGAGGAGGTACATTTGAGCTTCAGGTGAGAGTAGCTAGTTGGAATAACTAATACACATGCACAAATATACACTTGGTGGTGAAATTCTCTTAAATGTCTTTGTATCTACTAAGATATGCCACACAAGAATGTTAAGAGATTATTCATTCTTATTTGGATCTTGTAAATGAGGGAACTAGTGTTTCGAGCAATAGAGAAATGAAGGCTATTTTATTACGTAAAAGATAAATTTCTATAGACAAGAGAAATAAGTGCAGGACACATCCCGGGTGTTATTTTATTTAATGTTCACGATGGTTTTAGAGTGTGTTTAGTTATAATTAGCCCTATTTTAGCACTGTTAGAAGCACAGTAAAATTAAGTAATTTGCCTGAGGTCAGTATTAATGACTGACCATAAAAGACTTTTAACTGTGATCTCTTTCCTTTTTCTAGCTTTTATCCATGAATTTGCATGGAAAATTAGGGCGCCAAAGAGATGAAAATCCAAGTCAGTTGATAAGGAACTCTGTTTTCTGTCTAATTAAAGATTCATTGATATTGACTTATTTCACTCATCTCATTTTAATCCCAATTTAATCCAATTTTTCTGTAAATAGCATGCTGTAATATCATTGCAAGAATATGGCACTTAGGCCCACTTTCATTTACAAAATCAATTTTTGTATTTTTTGTAGTTGTTTTAAATTTACAGGTAACCTGGTTTTGGATACTAACAAGGCATTATTGAGTCAGCATTCCAAATGGCAGATATTACTTTGAACATTAAATCACACAAGTGATATTAAAATTGGCCTTTAATACAGCTCTGTCATGATCGTTGGGTTTAGAGTCTTGCTTTCTTTCCTCTTCCTGCAAAACTATAGGTAATGGTTTGTCTTCCTATAGTTTGCTATATTTCAAAATTAAGCTTTAAATTATATCAAGAGATTCTACAGAATTACTCATTTTACAGAAATGGATTGTTGGCTGGTATTTGGGAAAGCACACTTGGATTTATTTTTGTTTCTGATTATTTCATTGGCAGATATGTTTTCTTGAATTGCCATGTTTGTCTTATTTTAGTTTCATTAGTCAAGTTTCATTCTTTAATTATTGGATCTCTTTTATTCTTAATATCTATTCTGAACTTGCTATGTGTTATTTTTTAGTTTTAAATTTTAAATCATTCTTTCCAATTTTTATAGGGAAAACCATGTGCTATGTTATTTGCTACTGCGTAATATTTGTAATGCGTCTAAATGGGGAGAAGCACTTAATTTTACAATCTTGGAACATTGTAAATCTTTGTGGTCAGCTCTTTCTTCTATCACCTTTGCTTAATTTGGTTTTCTACTTGTTGTTTTCATTAAGTGCATGTTTTCCCATTAGGACTTAAATGTATACATGAATATTTTATTAATTTGTTCATTTTATTATAAAGTGTTGTTTAATTTGTTCTATAAATTATTTATTTCATAATCATATTCTCTGTATTCATATGTAAATTTAATATTTCATGTCACTACAAAATTAAAGTTTCTTTGAGTAACTGCCCTTTTCACACTGCAATATATTATGATCTAGTTTACACACACACACACGCACCCTTTTTTGTCCTTGTTGGTTTTGATATTCTCTTTCTTCATTATTAGTGTCATGAGGGTGGGATTTATTTGACATAGCTTTTATGTTATCTTAAAAACTGAAATGTAATAGGGGCTCTATCAATTAATTTTCAGGAGCTAGACTTTTTATTTATCCAATAAATAATTATCAAGTGCCTATTTTTTTGCTCTGCATAGTTGAAGATCAAGAATTTTACAGGGACCCAAAAAAAGGAAGAAATATTGAGTGCTAATGTGCTAATGCTAGGAAAAATATTTCAGGCAGAGCGATCAAATGAACCAAAGCTAAACATCTGTGCCACATGAATATTTGGGTTCCACACGTGGTTGGTTTGGCTGGGGTATAGAATTCAATGGGTTGTTAACCACCTGTTCATCAATAGGAAATTGTATGAGTAAACTGTGGTAAATTTGTACAAAATATTATTCAGCAATGATAAAAATATTTTACTTTTTACATGAAGTAAACATAATATTAAAGTTATTAAAAGTAAATTGCGTATGATTCTTATAGTTTCATAGAATTTATGTAACGTGTGGAAACATGGAAAGCAATAAGGTATATTGTTTATGAATGTACACGTTAGGGTTAATATAAAAAGATGCAATAAATGATTAAAACCAGATTCAAGACAAAAGTTACCTCTGAGGAGGTAAGGAGGGATACAGGATTGTGAAAGGAAACAGGGTCTTCAACTGTGACTTTATGTTAATTTTATTTTAAAATTCTGAAGCAAATTTGACAGAATATTAAGATTCATTAAATCTGGGTGGTAGATACCAGTGTTTATTAGAATCTTTTCTGAACTTTTCTATTTGTTTGAAATGTTTAATGATAGAAATCACAAATATATTTTATAACAAGATATGTAGAAGACAGCAGTTAAAAATAAGCTCAAGAAGTAGTCAGGAGTCAGATTACAAAGTATTTTCTGTGTAGCATGCTAGGATTTTGGATTTCCAGTAAAAGCATATTGACTATTATGATCTTCGTTACTCATCTTTGTGTTGAGGACTCCAAAATCATTCAGCTCAACCCAACCCATCCTGCTCCTCTGAATGTAAGATTTCTCTGTCCTACTTCCCTTATCCTGTATCACTGTCAGTGTAGCCTGCTCAAAGCTAGACATGTTTTACCTTAACCTACACACCTGGCCAGGCTCCTTAAGGGGCTCACGCCTATAATCCCAGAACTTTGGGAGGCCAAGGCAGGCAGATCACTTGAGGCAAGGAGTTCAAGGCCAGCCCGGCCAACATGGGAAAACCTTGTCTCTACTGAAAATGAGAAAATTAGCCCAGGGTGGTGGTGCACCCAGCTCCTCAGGAGGCCGAGGCACAAGAATCACTTGACCCCAGGAGGCAGAGGTTGCAGTGAGCCGAGATTGTGCCACTGGCACTCCAGCATGGACAACAGAGCGGGACTCTGTCTCAGAAAAATAAAAATAAAAATAATAATAATAATAATAATAATGAAATAGACACCTGGCCATTGCCCTGCTCTCTCTCTCGCTACCGATATATAAGAAAGAGGTAGGAGTTGTTCTCCAACTTCTTATTTCATTTCCCATTGATGTATGTCATGTACTCTGTGACCATCCTTGCCGGCATTACTTGGGTCAGTCATTCTTTCCTGCTTTCCCTCTGTGTCCCTGCTGGTATCCCTGACTTGGACTTACCCTCTTCATATGCATCCTTCACATGCTTTCTAGGGAGCTTCGTTAAAAGCCAATCTGATGTTTACATGTGCTTGCTCCTTGCCGAGAAACTTCTCATGACTCCCCATTATCTCTAGGAGCATTTTGTAGAATTTATGGTTGTCCCAATATCAAAGCCACCTATGGTCAATGTAAAAGATGTGGATTCCCTGGTATGGATACTGATCTGATGAGATGGAATCTATGGGTGGGTCTCATATCAGTATTTTTAAGAAACACACCAAATGATTTATGTGCATGATACAATTTGAGAACCATCAATCTGGTAGAGTAAATAGATTGCTGGGTATGGAAAGCTTAAGCTTAATCTTTTCAGTTTTATCTTTTGCATTCTCTTTGATAGCGTCGGCCCGTAATGTTTCCATCATCATCGCATCATCATAACATCACATCATTACCATCATTACGTTTCATCATCTTCCCATATTTTGCTCCTTAGCATCATAGCACATTCATTCCGGCCATTCATTCCATTACGGCCATTCCGTATCACATCACATCCCATCGCCATCATCATCATCATCCCATCCTCCATCACATCCTCCCTCCACCCTTCCCTCCCCCCCTTCCACTCCCTTCCATTCTAACCATCTATCCCATTCCATTTCGTCCGTGCTGGGATCTCTTTCCAGCCTCAACCTCCCAAGCTCAAGCCATCCTCCCACCTCAGCCTTCTGAGTATCTGGGACTACAGGCATGTGCCACCATGCCCAGCTTTTTTTTTTTTTTTTTTTTTGAGATGGTGTTTTGCCCTAGTTGCCCAGGCTGGAATGCAATGGTGCAATGTCAGCTCACCACAACCTCTGCCTCCCGGGTTCAAATGATTCTCCTGCCTCAGCCTCCTGAGTAGCTAGGAATATAGCACGTGCCACCATACCCAGCTAATTTTTTGTATTTTTAGTAAAGATGGGGTTTCTCCACGTTGGTCTCGAACTCGTGACCTCAGGTGATCTGCTTGTCTCGGCCTCCCAAAGTGCTGGGATTATAGGTGTGAGCCACTGTGCCCGGCCATGCCCAGCTAATTTTTAAAATATTTTTTGTAGAGATGATGTTGTGCTATGTTGCCCATGCTGGTCTCGAACTCCTGGGCTCAAGCAATCCACCCACCTCAGCCTGCTGAAGTGCTGGGATTACAGGTGTGAGCCACCATGCCCGCTTCCTACCCTCTTCTTTAACTGGTTCATTCTTCCTCATCATTTAAGACTGAATACAGCAGCATTTAATCTCACAGTCTTACCTCTTTAATCTCAAAGTCTTACCTATTACTTCTCTGACTCCACCCACTATGTCTATTACTGTACCTGTCCTAGTTTTGCTGCCCATTCCTTCCTTTAAATAATCGTGATTCCCAGGTTAGGAGATTCTTGTTTACCCAACATGTATCAAGGTATCAAGGTAACTGGCATTGTTTTGTTTTAATTACATGTGTAACCTGAACTTGTGTAAATGCCAAAGAGATGGAAAACCTGGAAAAAGAAAGTTCCTTAAGAACGTTGGTACATTTTTTGGTATTAAGAAGAATGGGGCTGGGCTCAGTGGCTCATGCCTGTAATCCCAGCACATTGAGAGACCAAGGCAGGTGGATCGCTTGAGCTCAGGTGATCAAGACCAGCTTGGACAACATGGTGAAACCCCATCTCTACAAAAAATAGAAATATTAGCCAGGCGTGGTAATGCACACCTGTAGTCCTAGCTACTCTGGGGGCAGAGGAAGAGGATTCCTTCAGCCCAAGAGAAGTTGAGGCTGCAGTGACCTGTGTTCGTACCAGTGCACTCCAGCCTGGGTGACAGAGTTAGACCCTGTCTGAAAAAAAAAAAAGAGAAAAAGAAAAGAAAAAACAAAAGAATGGAAGCTTGTATTATCCTGAGCATAATGAGAGGAAATTTAAGTTGAGTAAGAGGACAAATCCCTCTTCCTCTGGAACAAAAATGATAGAGCAAACACAAGTTGCAGTTGTAAATTGTACTTGTGAAGAAGTGAAAGTAAGAGGGCTGGGAGGACAGATCTGGAAGGCTTGTCCGTACCAAACTCATTTATTTCATTCTCATTTATAGGCATTTGTCAATACCTATCACAAAGTAGTTATCATTAATCACTTTCAATAGTGTATTTAACTTTTTTTTTTTTTTTTTCCTTAGTCCATTCGAGGTGCTATAACAAACTACCATCGAAAGGGTGGCTTGTATACAACAGATTTCTATTTCTCACAGTTCTGGAGGCTGGGAAGTCCAAGGTCGAGGTGCTGGCAGATTCGGTGTCTGGTGAGGACCCACTTCTCAGTGCACAGATGACCATCTTCTCGCTGTGTCCTCACATAATGGAAGAGGCGAGTGAGCTCTCTGGGGTTTCTTTTGTTGACACATTGTCTTCACGAGGCCTCCACCTGCATGACCTAATCATTCCCAAAGGCCTCACCTCCAAATGCCATCACATTGGGGATTAGGTCTCAAGATATACATGTTGGGAGGACACAGCGTTCAGTTTATAGAATTCTGCCTCTACTATCCAATTCATCCTCTTACATGCAAAATACATGGTTTTTAAGATTCCATAGAGCTTCATGTCATCCATTTCATGCAGACGGACAGCTTCATGGTGTGAAGCTCATGATTTTGTTTTGTTGTAAAGCCACTACCATCGTTAGTTACTTAAGTTCTTAATTACAATGAAGAGTTAAAGGGACTCTCTTCAGAATGTAACTTTTTATCTGTTTTATTCATTAGACAGTATGTTCCGTTTGTTGATTGAGTTGCTCATATCAATCTCTAAAAGTGGAAGTAATTTCAATTGTCAGTAACTTGTAGACATAAAAATGCTAATGTCTATTAATATAGATACTGATGATGAACTTTCTCAAAGTCTATTTGGGTTTAACATTTAGTTGACTCATTTTCTCCTATTTCAATTCATTTTTATGTAGAAAAAAAAGATATATAATTTTGCACCAGCCTCTCTCCTGATAGAAAAGGTGGGCTCACTCAGTCAGTTTAATATGGGTGAAGAATCACAGATTTCAGGGCTGGAAAGTGTATGTGTAGGGAGAGGGAGGGCAGAATGAAAATTTAAAAATGGTTAACCTAAAGTGTTGAGTTAGAAATAATGCTTTTGACGCGCGCGCACACACACACACACACACACACTCTCATATTCTCTCTCTCTGCCTGCCTGTGTGTGTGTGTATTTATTTTTTGTATAGTTAATTCAAGCAAATTCTTTTGGTGAATTATTAAAGAAAACACAACTTTAAAATTACTAAAAAAGTGAGACTTATTTATTTTTTAGTCAAATGTCTTTCTGTTTACCTTAATAATACCTGAAGAATTAACCTCACTGCCTCTCCATCCCCAAATAAGTTTTCTCTCCTACTTCCTATTTTACATAGAAGTATGTACATTTTAAGATTTCTTTATTACTGCAAAGAGGTATCGACTGGGCTTCTTTAATGTGCATATTATTCTTCTCATAAAGTGAGTGAGATCATTTCTACCAAAAGTGATGCCATCATTTTAACAGAGAGTCAATAGAAACATTGTTAGTCTCTTTTTGGATCAATTTCAAATCTTGAGAGAATTCTTGCTTCTAAAACAAAAAGGGCCTATTTCTAGATGTGGTACTTGGTGATATTTAGCTTCCATGGTTTTCACATGAAGTGTCTTTTAGTGGCCACCTATGTTTTTGTGGGTTGCTGTGCCTGAATGGCTGAATAACTTCCTACCCTCTATCCCCTTTAGTTGCCATAGTAACTTGCTGTTCAAATAGCACAGTGGTATCTGCACAGTTCCCTCTGTATTTTCACCTCTTAATGCACTTTTAATGTGTTATGTATGACTTTCTAAATATGTGACTGAAATTTTGGTTGTCCATCTTAAATATTGCATCAACTGTTTAATTAAAATTTGCCCCATTTAAATTGTGATTAAAGGTGTTCTGGGTATGTTGAAAGTCATACCTGTGACACAGGGCTGGAGGAATCCTTGTCAGGTGAAATTTCTCTTTTCAGTCTAACCTTTAAAGCTGTGTCATGACCAGGAGCATGTAAAACTCCTAGATTCCTAGGTTTTTCAGCTGTAAATTCAAGATACCACATACCTCTCAGGGTTGTTAATAAACGAGAATGGACTTACGAAAGCATCTAGCACTCTTCCAGTCATAGGCCAGATACTCATAAACATTGGTGGAGAGTCGTTAATCCTCAAAAACGTCCTCAAAACAGTAGTCATTTTTATATCTAACCTTTAGGCATTATAATTATTAATTTATTTTGAATTATCCTAATAAGGATTAAATTATACTCTGTATGTTTCTGAATTATGTATTTGGTGAAGAGGTCCATTATGTTTGATGTGTTGATCACTTTAATTAATATTTAATTAAGCAGAATTCTTTAATCCTGATATCATTTTTATTATTCATTTTCTTTGTAGTCTGTAATTAAAATGATATAATCATTTCCAGTCTTACTCAATTTTTGTGGAGATTTAACTAAATTACCTTCTTTTGATTCACTCAAATGAAAGTGGCTGAAGTATTTTTTAGCACCCATTAATGTTAAATATGTTAATCATGTTTGCTTTTCCAGTAAATCAACACTCAGCTACTCTCACTGTAACTTGCCTGTTTTCGTATTTCATTCTTAACTGTTCACTTACTCTCGCGCTTTCCTGTGTGACCCGTGTCTCATATTTTTGTTTAAAACCACTTATGTATTTTATGTGTATGTTATATATAGGTATACTCATATGTACATAGATTTTTTCATCTCTTTGAGGAATAAAGGTAGAATTTGTTACTTTCAGCAACTCTGATGACACCCATTTTTTTTTTTTTTTTCCTGAGACAGAATCTTGCTGTGTCACCCAGACTGGTATGCAGTGGCAAGATCTTGGCTCACTGCAACCTCCGCCTCCTGGGTTCAAGCAATTCTCCTGCCTCAGTCTCCTGAGTAGCAGGGATTACAGGCACCCACCACAACACCCGGCTAATTTTTGTATTTTCAGTAGAGACCGGATTTCACCATGTTGGCCAGGCTGGTCTTGAGCTCCTTACCTAGTGATCCACCCGCCTCATTCTGCCAAAGTGCTGGGATTACAGGCGTGAGCCACCACGCCCGGCCCACACCCACTTTTTTCCTATTGATTTGCTATCCCAGCTTTTGTATAAAAGTATTTAAATTTTTGTATATCCTATAGAATTTGTGTGTTACCATTATGATTTTATTTAGAAATAGAAGATCTTGAAAACAGTCCATGCTGTTTGGTCTGTCTTTTGCCCCTTATTAATAGTATAGCTCCCGTTTACTATCAAAAGGATGTCTGGACAGTAACTCACATAGTCATCCTGTGGGCCTCCCCTTTAGGATACATATAGTAGTAGCTTCTGTGAGAGGAACAGGAGAAGTGTGATATGTTATCTGAACTCAAATAATTTTTACTGTCTTACAAACCTGAGAGTAACAAATATAAAATGGACATTTCATAGTTGGATATAATTATATACTCGTTTGCATGCAGAATTAGTAAAATGCATATCCAGGGGCTATGAAAATCCTGAGGGTCATAATAACTAGAGATTCTTCAAAGAATGTGGGAATGGATCCAAATCTACAGAAAATTTATGGAACCTAAATCTGAATCAAATGGACTAAAATGAGTGATGAGCCTTTTGTTTGGTTTCTGTTCATTTTGTTGTTACCATTTTTAGAGAAATTCTGTCTTCTGACTTATTAACTACAGAGTTCTTTCAATTTCCTATGCAGTGGAATCCCAATTATTCTGCAGCCTCATGCTGTCAATTTTATCTTCTATTTAATATATTTCCTGTTGTGCTATCTGCCTCTGAACTAGAGGATTAATTAGTTTTGAAGACATAATTTTTGAGTTTGAAATATTGCTATATATTTTGCTCAGATTAATTGCTTTATTGCTGAATATTTTAATTGTATTATAAACACCTACTGTATGCATTATAGTAGTGATGGTACTAACCTTGCTGTAATGGATTATTCATAATGAACAATACTATGATATAATGCTGAAATGGTGTAAGACATGTTAATGAAGAGAGACTTAAATACCAGGCAATAGCATGAATCTGGGGGAGAATTGGATAATAAAATTGCCCAGTTAGGAAGTTAGAATGACCATCTAGATGACAAAATCCTACATTATGTATTTAGACTGTAGTTAGGCTATTTGTTTCTCAAAAGGTTTTGAACTGTCCAATAAAAAGTCAAGATTACTAAAATAAAATATAGTTGATCAAAATTCTAAAGGGGGATAGTTAATACACTTAAATGGTTACCGATATACTTACAGCAATGAAGTAATACATTTCGGCATGGATATATTTTTAGCCATGGGATAATGAATGTGAATAGCTGATCAATTAGTATAACCATTATTTTGAGGCACCTGATACATATCAATCTCCTCGGAAGGTGTCGAGATGAAAAGTGAGTGATACATGGTTATGAACTACAGGAAACACACAGTCTAAGGAGAGGCTTCAAATTCTAGTTGTGTGAGAGAAGAAAACTAATAAAGAGAAAAAATTATGTAACCTTTGGCATGCTTTTTGTGGATGACTTTAACATATAAGGTGTGTTTATATATATAATATGTCTATAAAATTAATATTTTCTAAGATAAAGATTTGAATTTCTAAATTATAATTATTTTGATTGCCCCTTCAGTTTCTTAGTGTGCATCATTGCTGGTCAATGAAGCATACTAACAGACCAGTCTGAGCAGTAATTGTCCTTGCTTAAGCAAGAATTTTTTTTTTTTTTATGGTAATGAATGATTTCAAAAATACATCTAGGCTGGGTGTGGTGGCTCTTGCCTGTAATCCCAGCACTTTGGGAGGCTGAGGTAGGAGGATCACTCAAGGCCAGGAGTTCATGACCATCCTGGTCAACAGAGTAAGGCCTCATCTCTGCAAAATCAAACAAAACACAATAAAACACTTAAAAAGTCATGCATCTGTAGTCCCAACTACTCAAGAGGTTGAGGTGAGAAGATTGCTTGAGCCCAGGAGTTAGAAGCTGCAGTGAGCCATGATTGCCCACTGCATTCCAGCCTAGGTGACAGAGCAAGACCCTGTCTTAAAAAAAATAAAAAATAAAAAATCTAGTTAGAGCATTTTCTACTTGTGTCTGTATGGTCTGTCTTGCCATAGATCACCTGAATGAAGTTTAAAATATGTATTGCTATTGCTTAATGTAATAAAGAGGATAGCTTTACATTAACAAAACAAGACTCTCTTCATACCTTAATGTTCCTTTTTGCATTAAATTCTCTTGGTGACTCACAGAAAATTTAAAAAGAATTATGACAAATACTGTTAGTCTGTTTTTAAATAGAGGATATTGCAATGCAAAATATAAAGGTTAGATCATTGGGAAGAGATTTTATAGGGTCCTAGTTAGGACTTGTCTGGTGGTATTTAATAAATCTGTGTAGTAGGGATGGGTAGTGAGGACCTTGTCAGGCATCTGCCAGTTATCTACATAGTTTCACTCCAGTGCACTTAGTAGGAAGGTCAAGTCCTCTAAAATACCAGCAAGTACCCAGATGTTAGAGCCTAGAATCTTGCCTTGGACATCTGATGTAACAAGTATAACAGCTTTAATGATAACTATTGAGTGCGTTAACTGCAGCAAATGATACCGTGGTTCAACAAGCTTGTGCGGTTCAATTTATGTCATCGGCTATAGAGAAATTATAAATCCACCCCAAATCCTTTGCCTGAATGGTTCTTTTATGGAATTCCTCTAGTAAGGCATGTCTAAGTTTCTATTTATTTTTAATTTATTATATGTTTATAGTTTTCTCTAACTTTTCCCACCATAATAATCCTTTGGAATTTGTATATCCTTTTTTTTGGATTTCTGTTTCACCATTCATCAAAGATTAGGACAGCATTCTATTATGATTGTGTTTCATTTCTACTTGAGAGTTGTGGTAAAAGAAATGGTGGTACCATCAGGAAATGAAAAAAAAATTAAGCATCTCAAGAACAAAAATAAACAATAAATCTTAACTCAGAATGTTTCTGGGGAATAAACCATTAATTCTGCTTTTGATGTATTGAGTTTTAGTTGCTATCAGGATTTCCAAACTGAGTAGAGAAGCATATATCAGTTTTGTTAATTATGCTTTAATTAATATATAACCTACTGAAGAAAACTGACTGTGATTATTGCAACAATATCTGCCACTATTGGTTCCCAGCATTTACTGGTGCTTTATTTATACTTTTTATTTGTCTTTTGAGGTAGGTGTTATTTTCCCTCATTTTATAAAAATTAGGTATTTTAATTGATTCAGATTATATAGCTGGTAGAGCTAGCCTTTGAACCTAGTCAGGACTATGTTTAGAGCTTACACAAGGCTTCTCCTTAACCTGAATCCTGTGGCTCCGTGAATGCTGGTTTGATACACAACCAGTGAATACTTCATGTCTAGAATACTCTATTCATTGTTATCATGACATTTTGAATAAGAGTACTATTTTGGGTTTATGTTCCAGTTATGCAGTTATAAAACTCTTTAATGTACATTGACACTCATGGAAAGTTTCTTTTTGGGGGAATGATCACTTTTAATCAAAGCTTTACCTTTGGCATTATGAATGGTGAATTATTCTGCTGTGAAGCCAGCTACCTTTAGTCACCACTATGTCTTAGGACACATATTAAAGCAAGGAGAAAGGTTTATATTGCTCAGCTGAATCTGTACTTAATGTTATTTATCTGAACGCAGTAAAAGTTTGCTGAAAGGTTAATCTGAGGTTATTTCAATTTGTCTTTTCTTACTGGCAGGGTGGAAAACACTATTTCTCTAAGCACTTCATAAGACTTTCAGGACAATGTCCTCAGTGATGCCAAACCTCATTGAAAAGGATTTGAATGTAAACTCCAATAAAGAATCATGCTAGTCTTAAAAATTTTACCCTGTTCTTATAACCTCCTGAAACATTTTACAAATTAGATTTAGTTTATATTTTTACCAAAAAACTTCTGCGCATAAAGTCACATGCTGCAAAACAACATTTTGGTCAACAACAAACTGCATATACATATGAAGGTGGTCCCATAGGATAATAACACTGTATTTTTCCTTTATTTTTTCTATGTTTAGACATGTTTAATTACACAAATACTTACCTTTGTATTACAGTTGACTACAGTATTCAGTTTAGTAACATGCTGTACAGGTTTTTAGCCAACAAGCAATAGGCTATACCATAATAGTGCAGGTGTATAGCAGGCTATTACATAAAGGTTTTATGGCCTCTATGATGTCCACACAACAACAAAATTGCCTAGTGATGCATTTACTATAACATATCCCATCCTTAAGGGACACATGAATGTATACACACACACACACACACACACACACACACATTACCAAATGGATACATAACAGGGTTACCTACAGAAAAATTTAAACTTTGAAATAATACTCTTAGGGAACGTTACTTTTTATTTTTTTTATTTTTTAATTATTATTATTATACTTTAAGTTCTAGGGTACATGTGCATAATGTGCAGGTTTGTTACATATGTATACTTGTGCCATGTTGCTGTGCTGCACCCATCAACTCGTCAACACCCAACAACTCCTCATTTACATCAGGTATAACTCCCAATGCAATCCCTCCCCCCTCCCCCCTTTTTAAAAGATATTCTTTAAATTGGTATTTGCTATTATGTTGCCTTATCAATATTTACATGTAACATTATACATTTCATTGAGGGATTTTTTATATTAGCATTTTAGCCAGCACATTTATTATCTATTTACCTTGTGTTATGAGTTAGGTAAAAAGAGATCTCCTTCCTGCTTTAAAGAGACCTCAGTTTAGTGACAGATAAGTAAACCAACCAAAGAGGATGCAGGTACCCTGGTAGCCTGGGTAGGAAGAAGCCTTCATTCTCAGTAGTTAAGGTGATAATGGGATGGAGGACTGTTCAGGAAAGACTGGTCAGAAAAGCTCAGACTTGTCTAGGTCTGAAAAGGAGGGAAGAATGAGTTAGGTGGGAAAGGGCATTCGAAACAGAGACAGCAGCACGTGCCAAGTGCTGAAGCAGCATAGCCTGGCATGAGGCGGTACACAGTAATTTGACTCAGCTGGAATGATGGGTGCAGGGGGCAGATCCTCATTTTTAGACTCACAAGACCTCAAAGCTAAAGAAAGAACATGCTGTGTTTTTTTTTTTTTTTTTTTTTTGCAGTGGACAAATCCCTGCCATTCTGTTTGTCACTTTCTGGATGAATGCTCAGGCATCTCTTCCTTTCTGATTACATCCCTGGCTGCTTTTCTGTGCCACTCCATGGATTACTGCTTCAAGTTTACACCCCCTTCACATATGATACAGTCACCTCACTTGACACATGTAGGTTCCAGGCCAGTGCCCTCCCTTTCTGTAACCTCATGAACTAACAAGGTGTAGATATTTAATACATACTAACCCAGATGATAGCATGTGTTAACTCAGAGGAGCTGCTTACTTATAAATAAGTAAAAGAGTTAAAAAATAATCATCAATGAATCCATCAAATAAGTTACCACATAGCTTTCCCCCTGATAAATCAGCACTTGGACCATTCAACTTTTTTTTTTATTCACTATGCATGCAGCTTTAGCTATGACTAAACTTTTATAAATATGACTCGCAAGGTTACCATTGAGATGTAACATGTGCTAGATTCCATTCATGGAGAAAACCAGTTGACTGCTGTTGAAAATTGGGCAACCGACAAGATTAGAAGAAAACCGAAACCAAAACAATGCCTCTTAGCTTCAGATCTCCTTTTAGTTTTGGAGTTTTCTGTATTAAACTGTTCCATTACACTTTGTAGAATTGTGTGGGGTGGAGTTCTGTTGATCTAAGAGCTTCATACCCATGACAAAAAGGTTCACGTTTTGTATGTGAACTCCTACGTACAGTATTGTCATCATAGACATGGAGAATGTTAAAAAAGGCAGTATGACAGTTAAGAGCACTAGCTTTGAAGGTGACCCCAATTGGAATCCTAGTTTTAATTCTTGGCCCAGTATTTTAACTGTACTAATTCAAAGTTTTCTTGCATGTGTCATGGCAATAATTTCTGTTCTTTTTCATTAACCTTGGAAAATTATTAATATGAAGATTATCTGACATCTTATTTTTCTATGTATCCTAGAAAGTGTAAAATGTGATATGAATTAAGTTGGTATTAATAGAAAGGTATAATGTTTAGGGAAAATATCAAACCTGTATGTGAGATTTTGTAATCACCACTGGGTATCTGAGTAGAAGAAAACATGAGAAATAATAATTGTGAATAGTGTTAAGAAATCATGGCTGAGAAGAGGGCAGGCCTCTAGGCAAGAAAACTGGATTTTTTAAGATAATACCTTTGAGTGAAAAATGAGAGGTTTGTTATCATCCAGAATAATGGTGTCTGAATTCTTCAGCACTCAGTAGTAGACACACGACATGTTTGTTGTCTCAGAATTCTGAGGGCAATTCACAAAGAAATTGTTACAAACCATGAACCATTACACAACATTGCAATACCTCAAAAGAGTGAGTAAGTCAAAGCACTTAACAGATCTTGAGAAACTTGAAATAACAGGCATGTTGTTCTTGGGTGAGCAATCTCTCTAATTATGTGAGAGTTGTGTGTGCCTTTTTCTCCTCCACCATATTATGAATGTTTAATGTAGAGAATTACTGAAGGTTTGCACACCAATTGGTAAAAAATGCAAACATTACCAGTAATAAATATACAAGATTGTGTGGGTAGGGGCAGGGACATTGGAGGAGAAATGAAAGACTAAGAAAAAAGTGATGTGAGTTTTAGAAAAACACAAAGATTAAGCAAGATTGAATATTTTGAGGGCAAATCGAAGCAACAGGTAAAAGAAACCAATAACACAGTCAGATGACTTTTTTAAAGTTAAGAGATTTCTCAAGAAAGATTTCTTGATAATAGAGTAAGAAAAAAACATCCTGTGATGGGGATGTTCTTTATAGAATATTTTGATCTCCAATTTAATTTTATGTCTGAATTTATAATCAGAAAAGGTCTTGTTTCCTTATGGTTTCATCAAACTAAATTAAAGTGTAATTGCTTAGATGGTATAAATATGTGCACAATGGCCGGGCGCGGTGGCTCAAGCCTGTAATCCCAGCACTTTGGGAGGCCGAGGCGGGTGGATCACAAGGTCAGGAGATCGAGACCATCCTGGCTAACATGGTGAAACCCCGTCTCTACTAAAAATACAAAAAACTAGCCGGGCGTGGTGGCGGGCGCCTGTAGTCCCAGCTACTCGGAGGCTGAGGCGGGAGAATGGCGTGAACCCGGGAGGCGGAACTTGCAGTGAGCCGAGATCGCGCCACTGCACTCCAGCCTGGGCGACACAGCGAGACTCCGTCTCAAAAAAAAAAAAAAAAAAAAAAAAAAATATGTGCACAAAGTTGAATTCTTGAACACTGTATAGTGGCCAGTTGACTAATTGTAACTCTAAATGACTTATCACAATATGAAGTTTTGTTTTTTTTTTATATTGTTCCGTAATACCGACGTGAGTATGATGTTTCTGATAAGTACATAAAGAAAACACGAACTTATAACTGGAGCAGTGGGGCAAGGCTGCACCTTTATTATTTAACTCTTCCAGAAAGTGCTACTGTTGACAACTCAGACACCTCTCCATGGGTACCTCCATAATTTTGTCATAAATTTAAATTTATTATAATGTTTTTAGACCTGTTTGAACTGTCGTACACAGCCCATTATAACCATGTTTGAATTATATTTATCAATCTTTTTTTTTTTTTTTTTTTTTTTTTTTTTAAGACAGGGTTTCACTCTGTCGCCCAGGCTGGAGTGCAGTAGCAGGATCTCAGCTTACTGCAACCTCAACCTCCTGGGCTCAAGCGATTCTCCCACCTCAGCCTCCCAAGTAACTGGGACTGCAGGCATGTGCCACCACTCCTGGCCAGTATTTTTTGTATTTTTTCACAGAGAGAGGGTTTTACCATGTTGCCCAGGCTGGTCTCAAACTCTTGAGCTCAAGTGATCAGCACACCTCAGCCTCCCAAAGCGAGGGGTTATAGGTGTGTGACATTACACCCAGAAGACAATAAAATATTTTTTAAAAGTGAATTATTTGTAAGGGAGATATCTATTAGTAAGCTTTTTGAACTATTCACGGAATAAGTTTCAATTTTCTATTTTTTCCAACTAGTTTAATACTGAATAAAAATGTATATATTCTTCTTCTCCTGGTATCAATCAACCTGAACTCCTACATTTTCTTTACTAATCATTGATTTCTTTTTTGGAATGATGTGATTACTTTTGTGACATTGTCACTTAAACAATTACTAAGAAAGAGTTAAAATATGTGACCTCAGGCAGACTCTTAATGTTCATATTTAATGAAAACATACATAACCAGTTCTTACTCCCAGAAACTATGTAAAATTACAAATGAAAATGGCATGATGACATTAAAATGAGCAGCTCTGTATATTTTCTGCCTTGTTACTAAACAGCAGAGGTAAAGGAAGTCTCCTTATCAAGTTAACAGAATTTAAATAAATAATCCATATCAATAATTATTATAAATTATTTGTAAATCTAAGTTAGGCTTTTACACCTATAGTAAACTGTGATGCTAAGTAACATCCTGCATGATGTTATTCATTTTTACATCTTAATGAAGTATTATTTTCATTAGAATATTTGAATCTAGAAATGTTTCTTTTTTATTTTTAGAAATAACTTAATAGTGGCTCATGTGGCTTTGTTTTAGGATGCGTATTATGTGTGAATACATACAAAAATTCGAATAAAATATGCTAACATCAGTTAGGATACTTCTAGCCACAGGACATAAAAGACCCAAATCATAGCTTAAATATTGTTTATTATCTCATATAATTAAGATGTCTATAGTTAGCACAGATCCAGGGTTAATTCAAGGGCTCAGTGGCATCATCACCAGGTTGGTTAAATCGTTTATATTTTCCTGTCAACCTCAGCCTGTGAACTTTAGACACTTGGTCTGTTCCAGCATCACCTCCTCACTTAGTTGTGTCCAGATATGGAAAAGGGAAGCTTCTCCACAACCATCTCTTTGTAAGCGCAACTTCTCCATTATTGGTCAGCGTCAGATCTTATGATTCTGTTTAGAACAGTCACTAGCCTAGGGGAAATGAGATAACCATAAATTATATTCAACTATGATTCAGAGCTGGGGACATGCTCAACCTTCATGAAGGTCATGGTCAGTTTAAGGTGAGAGAATAAAATCAAGATTTTGCTCAAAGAGTATGCTAAATGTAGGATGATAGTTTGGTAATAAAAGTATGTCTGCCAAATAGCAATTCAGAGTATTTTCTAGAATCTATGAAACAAAAACTTTACTTTGTTTTAAGCACACAGTTAAAAAATGTTAGTCTCAACTGGAAGTACAAGTCTCACGGGTAAAATCTTTTGGGATGAAGTAGCAGTTAACATTCTGGTCTTTCATGAATACTCCACTTATTACAAGAGAGTTGTAGTACATTGGCATTTTACTAACAGAAAACCGAAGTCTCTAAACAATTGCCCTGCCCACAATGTTATTGCACCAATAATTTAGATATTATGTATAAGACTTTGCCAGAACTTTCACATTTTATCTTCCAATACCTCCTTCTCTTATTATTCTCCACTGTATTCCATTTCTGCCCTCTGTCAAGTGTTATTTCCTGCTAAGCCTTTTATATTTTGACTTTTTAAATGCAAGATTTTAATAATTTAACAAGCATTTTAGCTGATAATTTTCACCACAGGAACTGTGAACTGTAATGCAAGACTAAATATTAGTCTAAGAACTAGGATACCTAAGAAGAAGTGCCAAAATTATTTTGTTATATTGGAAATTGTAAATAGGGAGTATAGAGGCCTGAATTTTATTTATTTATTTATTTATTTAGACAAAGTCTTGCCCTGTCTCCAGACTAGAGTGCAGTGGCAATTATATCTCCCTGCAACCTCCAAATCCTGGGCATAGGCAGTTCTCCCACCTCAGCCTCCTGAGTAGTATAGGCACATACCACCATGCCTGGCTAATTTTTTGTGATTTTTGTAGGGGTGGAGTTTCTCTGTGTTGCCCAGGCTGGCCTTGAACTCCTGACCTCAAGCAGTCCTCCCACCTCAGCCTCCCAAAGTTATGGGATTACAGATGTGAACCGCTTAGCTTGACCATGGCCTAAATCTCATTACACAAAATGAAATGTCAGCAATTTGACAATAAGAAGAACATACTCTAAATAATTGCAAAAGTTTATATTGTTATGGACATTCATATTTAAATTCTTAGAAATTAAAGGCATAAAGCCATATATGCTGCTTTTAAAGGATGCACAAATATTCTAAGCCTCCTTTTAAAGAATTATTATAATCTACAAAATTTTAAAACTTTCATTTTCATTGATCAGTGTATTAAACATAATGCCAATTATTTATTTTAGGCCATTGATGTAATGCAATGCAGTTACATTGATGTAATTCACTGTACCTTAGTAAAATGGAAGAGACAAGATGAAATAAGCACACATATTTTCTATTATGGAGCAGAACTGAGGCTAAACTGTGTAGTGTTTGGGTATTACTAAATGCTTAGGTAAAGTGTGTGTGTGTGTGTGTGTGTGCGTGCGTGCGCACATACATGCACAAGTATATTTTTCTCCCCATATTCTATTTCTGCCTAGGTTATGACATTCGTTCTGAAATGTCTAACACCGGAAACATTTTTATGATCTCTCCAAATGTGAAAAACAAGTAAAAGAAGCTAAAGAGCAAAAGTGGGGAATTTACCTATATAATAATTGAGTTTATATTAAGAGTTGATTTTCTGAAATTGAAAATAAGTTTGTGATAGACTGGATGCCATGTTATATATGTATCTTGTTAAAACTTGTTTGTAAGCAGGTTTGAAACTTGATCATGCAGTAGAGTCACGTATTCATTTATCTTTTTGCATGTTCAATGAAATGCTTTCTGTTGAAGTAGTTTCCAGTTTGGATCCAGAGACAGTAATAAAACAGGTGTTCAATAAAGGGATTGCATTAGTCCATTTTCATGCTGCTGATAAAGACATACCTGAGACTGGGAAGAAAAAAGAGGTTTAATGGACTTCAGTTTCACATGGCTGGGGAGGCCTCACTATCATGGCAGAAGGCAAGCTGGAGCAAGTCACGTCTTACATGGATGGCAGCAGGCAAAGAGACAGAGAGCTTATGTAGGGAAACTCATGCTTTTTTTTTTTTTTTTTTTTTCTTGAGACTGAGGCTCGCTGTGTCACCCCGACTGGGGTGCGGTGGTGTGATCTTGGCTCACTGCAACCTCTGCCTCCTGAGTTCAAGCAATTCTCCTTCCTCAGCCTCCCAAGTAGTTGAGATGATAGGCACATGCCAGCATGCCCAGCTAATTTTGTATTTTTAGTAGAGACAGAATTTCACTATATTGGCCAGGCTGGTCTTGAACTCCTGACTCCAGGCAATCCACTACCTCAGCCTCCCAAAGTAACTCCCGTTTTTAAAACCATCAGATCTTGTGAGACTTATTCACTATCATGAGAACACCACAGGAAAGACCCGCCTCCATGATTCAATTATCTTCCTCTGGGTCCCTCCCACAACACGTGGGAATTATGCGAGCTAAAAGATGAGATTTGGGCAGGGTCACAGAGCCAAACCATATCAGGGAGTCACACAGATGTTTTGATTTTCCACTACAGAGAAAAGTTATGTTTGCACAATACTATAGTCTATTAAGTATACAGTAGCATTATATCTAAACAACAATGTACATACCTTAAGTAAAAAAATATTCATTGCAAAAAATCTTAAAAGTCATCTAAGCCTTTAGCAAGTAGTAATCTTTTTGCTCTTAGAGGGTTTTGCCTCTGTGTTAATGGCTGCTGACTGATCAAAGTGTTGGTGGCAGAAATTTGGGGTGGCTGTGGCAGTTTCCTAAACTAACACAACAGTAATGTTTGCTGCATCAGTTGACTTTTCCTTTCACAAAACATTTCTCTGTAGCATGTCATGGCCGTTTTATAACATTTCACCTATAGTAAAACTTCTTTCAAAATTGAAATCAGCCCTCTCCATACCTGTTCTTTCTTTATCAACTAACTTTATGTAATATTCAAATCCTGTGTTGTCATTTTAACAGTGTTGTCATTTTAACAGAACATCTTCATCAGGAGCAGATTCCTTCTCAAGAAATCACTTTCTTTGCTCATCCATAAAAACAACTCCTCATCCATTCAGGGTTTATTATAATTTTGTAGCAGTTCACTCACATCTTCAGTCTCCTAAATTTCCTTCTCTTGCTATTTTCACATCTCTTACTATTTCCACCACATCTTCTTCCACTGCACTGTTGAACCCCTCAGAGCCATCCATGAGAGTGGAAACAACTTCTTTTGAGATCCATCCAAGGAATCACTATCTCTGGGCAGCCATAGCCTAATGAAATGGATTTCTTAAATAACAAGACTTGAAACTTCAAATTACTCCTTGATTCATGGGCTTCAGAATGATTATTGTGTTAGCAGGCATGAAAACAGCATTAATATCCTTGTACATCTGCATCAGAACTTTTGGGTGACTAGGTGCATTATCAATGAGCAGTAATATTTTGAAAGGGATCTTTTTTTTCTTTCTGAGTAGTGGATTTAAAATCTTCAGTAAACCATGCTGTGAAATAGATATACTGTCAACCAGGCTTTGTTATTCTATTTCTGGAACACAAGCAGTGATTTAACATAATTCTGAGAGGATCTGGTATTTTCAGAATGGTAAATGAGTATTGATTTTAACTTAAATTCACCAGTGGTATTAGTCCCTAACAAGAGATTCTACTTGTCCTCTGAATCTTTGAAGCTAGGCTTTTACTCTTCCTCTCTAGCTATGAAAGTTCTAGATGACACCTTCTTCAAATTGAAGACTGTTTCACCTACATGGATGATCTGTTATTTAGTGTAGCCGCCTTCATCTGTCATATTAGCTTATCTTCTGGATAGCTTGCCACAGCTTCACCTTGTACTTTTTTCTTATGGAGACGGCTTCTTTTCTTGAACCTCATGAACCAACCTCTGCTTGCTTCCAACTTTTCTGCAGCTTACTCACCTCTCTCACCCTCCATAGAATTGAAAAAAAGGGCTTTCTTTTGGATTAGATTTTGGCTTAAGAGAATGTTGTGGTTGGTCTGATTTTCTGTCCAGAGCACTAAAACTTTATTTTGCTCAGCAACGGAAAGTTGGATCCTTGAAAGTCAGCCTGGTAATTAATATATGATCACAAAAGCAATTGACAATTTTACTTTGTAGTTTCCTGGGGGCTTTGAAAGAACTATGTTTGTTTCAGGAAAGGAACAATAGTATATTATTTGAAAGGAAGACAGTGAAAACCTGCACTTTTCATTTAGTGGCCAGCAAATGTCCATAAATCATGTTTTAGGGCATGGAATTTGGAGTGAATGACCCATTGTTTGTATAAAGATTTAAACAAATACTGATCAGCAGCTTTATTCTTTATTATTAATGTCCTGTGCTTGTTAGTAAAACCCAATTGCTTGGGGTTTTGTATCCCTGGAGAATTTATTTTTGTTATCTTTGTCACTGTTAGGCTTCTTACTAAAGAGGCATTCAAGTAAGTAAACAACTTAGGAGAGGCAACAAGAATTGAAATCTATAAAGCTTTGTTTTCTCAACTTGGCACTACTGCTTCTGCCTCTGCAGTCTAGGATTAGATGATTGATTTTATATCTTGGAAGCTCATTTTTATATGAGTGTGAAATGAGTCTTTCAAAATGTACTTTGTGAAGATAGCGTAATTAGTTACTCTCATCAACCAACAGGGACAAACCTCTCCTTTTTGTGATTTCTACAGGAGGATTGATTTAACTGTTAAATTTTGTCATGTTTTTCAAAGAGCAGTAAAGAATCCCCCAGCAGGAAGAATGAGAAAAGAAGCAGCTCATTTTTGAGGATATGCTATGTACAAAACACCTTATAAGGCAACTGATAGTACCTTTCAGACAAATTATCTGAGTCACAGAGAAGTTACCTAACGAGTTTAGACGTTATCACATAGCAAATGGTTGAGAAGATTTAAAGTCAAACACGTTTCCATTATTTAGGACCTATAAAGTGCGAAGCATCATGGTAGTCTTTAGACACGTAAAGTTGACACAGGGCTACATTGTAGGAGTTACTTCTAGGTAAAAGTCATTGTTCTCTAATTCTAAAACTCTAGCTCTGTTACTGTATTATAGACTGGTATTGGAAATGGAGCTTAGAGATTATAGAAAGAATCTATAACAGAGGACATGGAAGCAGGGAAGTTTTTTTAATGTTAGACCAATGATTTGTATTACATCTGAAGTGCTCCAAAATCTGAAACTCAAAGGAAATTCTCATTGGAGTATTTTGCATTTTGCATTTTCTGATTAGGGATGCTCAACTGGTAAGTATATAAAATGCAAATATTAAAAATCTGAAAAAATTCAAAATGTAAAATACTTCTGGTCCCAAACATTTTGGGTAAGGGCCACTCAGCCTGTATCACTCTGTCAGTTCTGTACTGAGAAGCCATATGTATTTTTGAACAAAGGAATTATGTTATTTAGATTGAATTTGTTAATTTTATTTTTTAATAAAAAAATTACAATTTTCTGGTAAATTTTATCCCTAGTAAAATTTAGTCTGTGATATTTTGCTTGCATTCTACTTTGCTAAAGCATTTCATTATTCCTAAGCACAAAATGATTGGATCTGATGACTGGACTTCGCTGCTGCTTGCTCTCACCCTCCTCAGCAAATTTCAGTTTTACCCCGTCTCCTCTCACAGTTTTAGTTCCTAGATCTAAATTACAGAGAGCCATCTGTCTACCCCACCACTCGTGCACCCATTTACTAATTTCACAAATATTTTTAAGCACTTTCTATGTGCCAGGCCCTGAGTGCACAAATATTCGTTAAGTGCTTTCCATGTGCCATGACTTGGGACATGATGGTAAATAAGGCAAACCTAGTCCTATACCTAGGGGACTTACCTTCTAATTGAGGAGGCAAACAAGAGACAGTTAATTAATCTAATTGCTTTATTATATGTGCTATGAGAGACAAGTATAGCATGTTTGCAGAGCATATTACAAAAGGGGTGAGAATAGGGAATTATCCTAGCAGGGTAGATCAGGGAGATGACATTTGTGCTGAGACCTAAGGAGTGAATAGAGTTAACCAAGCAAAAAAATGTGGGATGCAGATTGCCGGGGAGAGGTTGGGTGTCAGCTGGGGTCACCAAAGGGATGAACTCAGAAGAGGAGGTATATTTTACTTTATTTCCCATCTGAATTTTCTAGCACCTCATAGTGTCTGCACATTTAGATTTTATTAAATAAAAATGTAAAGTAGTATATTATATTTTGCTTCACTTCCTGATTGCACATTCCTAGGATATTGGAATTTATATTTTAACTACCACAGTGCCTCGAATAATCCTTTGCATATAATATTTTCTCGACTGATACTTGATTTAATATACTAACATTTTTTGCTAGATTTGGAATGGAGTCGATAAAGAACGAAGAATCTTTTTATAAAAACAACTTACATAGTTATTACTTACCCTATTATAATTTCATGATTGACTTAGAATTATTTAGTTATGGTCATTTGAATGTGCTACTTAAAATTTGTCATGAGTAATTTTTAGATTAAAGAAGAGCAGTGTTGAAAATGAAACTACTTGTATACTTAGAAAGGTGATTACAGTTGACAGTAATTTATTGTACATTTTAAAATAACTAAGAGTAAAATTGGATTGTTTGTGTAACACTGAGAAAGGATAAATGCTTGAGGTAATGGAAACTCCATTTTCTCTAATGTGATTGTTAAGCATTGTATGCCTGTGTCAAAATATCTCATGTACCTCTTAAAGATATACACTTATTATGTACCCACAAAATTAAAAATTAAAAAAAGGAAAAGGAAAACAGAAAGATGTGTAGAAGCTATATCATTTCATGGTGTTGAAATTTTTAATTTGAGATGTTTGGATAAATGGACCACTCTTTTTCAGGCTGTATTTTTGACTGTTGAAAAGCAGAATGCAGATAGATTTGTTGTATTAATTGTAGAGTTCTTGTACTTTTGAAAGAGAACAAGTTATTGTGCTTTAGAATTGTACTGACTTTTTTTTTTTTGTTTTGATGGCATCTTAATGAATAAAAATAATCTTACTAACAAGAAAAACTCCTAGCTTTAGTAAAAGATAACTGTTATCTCACCAGGTAATATGAAAAATAGCATACAGTTTTAAGATTCCAAAGTTCTCACCAGAAGTTCTATGTTATAAAGAAGAGACTGCTGTTATAATTTTGTATATAAAGAAGAATCAGGCAGGAAAATTAAGGAGAAATCCAAATAACCAAGACCTTTAACAATGTACACAATGACTGAACTTTTTATAGGCTTTCTCAAACTTTCTCGTTTTAATACAATATATAAACCCTGCCTCTGTAGTCATGTGTATTTCCCTATGACTTGATTTTCTCAACTGTCAAATGGGGTACTAAATAGTTCCTGTTTCAGAGATGTATTGGAAGATTAAGTAATCTGAAGTTTAGAAGATGTCTAATAGTGAGTAAACAATTAATATTAGCTATTCTTTGCTCACTAGCACAAATAATCAAGTAACTTTTTTTCAATAAGGAAACACATATTTTTGAACCTTTCATAAAAGAAGTTCTTTAGTTGTTTTTACATAACTAAACAAACACTTATTTGGGTTAATTTGATTTCTTTAAGGAGAACTTGAAGAACTTTTCCCCAAAGTTTTATGATTTAAAATATTGTGAGAAAGTGACTAGAAATAGATATTTTTTCATTAAGTTTATAGAGGACATAGGGAAACTTTATCTGCACACTCAGGTCATTGTTTTATTTTGTTTGTGGTTTTTCAATACAAGAAAGTATTTGCTTTTGACTCTTTTTCTGTTCCAACTCATGTTTTCTTCCTCGGGAGCAGCTGTCATTCTTAGGCAGAATCTCCTTTCTTTGTGTTCTCTCTTCTCTTCCATCTCAGACTAATTGGTTCCTCAGCATTTTATTGATGATATAGAACAGATTTTGAAATGATTTCTTCAAGTTTCTGTGCAAAATCACTTTTTTTTTTTTTTTTTTTTTTTGAGACAGGATTTTGCTCTGTCACCCAGAATGGAGTGGAGTGGCACAATCTAGGCTCACTGCAGCCTCCGCCTCCCAGGTTCAGATTACAGGTATGCAGCACCACACCTGGCTAATTTTTGTATTTTTATTAGAGACGGGGTTTCACCATGTTGGCCAGGCTGGTCTCAAACTCCTGACCTCAAGTGATCCGTCTGCCTCAGCCTCCCAAAGTACTGGGATTACAGGTGTGAGCCACCGTGCCTGGCCTTAAATCACTTTTGAGGTAGATGTTTTTCTTTCTGATATGTCAGGACAAAATTACCTTTTCTCGTGTTGCAGCACTTTTTTTACAGTCTTCATATATTTATTTTACTGTTTACCTTGCTTGAATGAAGAGACATCTGGTGAGGCTAGGTTTTTACTGGCAGATAAGATGTGTGGACTTTCTTCTAATGGTTCAACTTCCACATGAGTGATGGTCATATTCCCTTTCCATCTCTGTAACTAGAAGGAAGATTGATAAGCTTAGATTCAGCCCAGTTCTCAGTGGCTAGCATCATATGATGTGAAGTCAGTCTGTCTTTAACCTCTGTTGCCTCTGATTGTTATTGTGTTCCACATGGGGACATCATAGACATCTACAAATTCCACCATAGGCAGTTAGCAGGATCATCCGTGAATACACCCTGTTCATAATAGTTAACTTGCGGTGTACCTCCTGCACTGCAGACTTAACAGCTGCCATCTCCCTTTCTTTCTTCTTTCACTCATCAATTGTTTTTGCTTTATTTTCCTGTTAATTGCAATATCTGAATGGCCATACACATAAGAGGTTGTGAATAGTACTCTGGCCATTTAAAATTATTATTTAAAATAGGGAAATAGGCCAGGTCTGGTGGCTTGTGCTTGTAATCCCAGGACTTTGGGAGGCCCGAGTGGCCAGACTGCTTGAGCTCAGGAGTTAGAGACCACCCTGGACACCATGGCAAAAGCCCTTTTCTACAAAAAAAATACAAAAATTACCTGGACATCATGAGGTGAGCCTGTAGCCCTAGCTACTCAAGAGGCTGAGGTGGGAGGATGGCTTGAGCCCCATAGGTAGAGGTTGCAATGAGCTGAGATTGCGCCACTGCCTGCAAACCCAGGCAACAGAGCGAGACCCTGTATTTAACCATTGTTTTAAAAAGATAAAATTTATTTAGTCTTTTATAAATCCAGTGTTTTTGCCTAAGAGGCAGTTTAAGGGAAGATGTTAAACATCTTCCTTCCTTTTTCTCAGGTGTGTTGGCTTTTTTGTTTCTTGAGCTAAATCATAGGTAGGCTACTGATTCAATTTTTAATTTCAATTTCACTGACTTTGTTATTTGTAGAAATTCTGGGCAGAGCGTATAAGGACTGTTTTGCTAGTAATAGGTTTCAGTTATATTTGAGTTTTCATCATTTTCAGGAACTATCTTAGAAACCACTTTATACTTAAGGCTCTCAAAGGAAAGGCTTCAGTTGGAGTCCTCAAAACTAGCTATTTAATAAATGGTTAAACTATTCAAATAAATGTTGCAGAGATGCTGATCTATAATTTTTTTTCCTTCTTAATTATTTGAAAAAGGTAATTTTATGGTGTCTGTTAATTTTTTCCTTTTGTAATATCGTTAAAACAATTTATTAACTATATAATACACAGCTATACTTTATCATCTGTAACATTTTGTGAACGTCCCATAAGTTAATGTCACATATCAGAGATAATGTTCAAAGCTGTTTATTTTCTAGAATATACTTTATGTCTAGTATTTGACCATGCCACACTGCCATCAGTATTGTAAGTCTCCTGAGAACAACTGCTGCACATGATGATATATGCATATGACACAGTAAACAGCAGATCATAGTTGTAATTCATGGATGGGGTTGGGCTTTCAGTGTTTTGACCAGGAAAGACTTGATAGTTTCAGACAATTTAGTGAGTAAGGGGAATATGTTTTGGAGCACTGGGATGTGAGTAGTATTTGAATTACTTTGCATAGAAGACTATCATTTACTCAAAGCTGATATTTTTCATTTCTTTTAAGAGACAGAACCTGTCAATTAAATTCTTTCAGCAGATGTCATGAATTGCAACACAAGTCCAAGAACTGTCTGGCAGGGACCTTGGGATTAAAACAGTGAACACATTAGCCCTGGTGCCATGTTCATGGACCTTTGAGCTATTATTTTACGTTTAAGAGATTGCATTATATAGTGTCACAACTTTTACCAAACCATATTCTTTTTTGCTATTATGCACTAAATATTTTTTCTTACATTGCTCAAGGAGAATTTTTTTTCTTAAATGAATAGATTTCAAAAAGAAGTTATAGGAAATGTCTATGGAAACAAAATGTGATTTATGTATACTGAATATTTGTTAATTATCCACTATTAAGATGAAGAACATGCCCTTTTATGTAGTGCTCGAAATCATATTAAGAACCATGAATGGTACAACTACCATACATTCAGAAACAGTGGTTCAGAATCGTTCTGGAACCAAATACCTGGAAGGAGATTGTCTATCACCATCACTTCAGGAATTTGGGAGTAAGGGGTGGGCACTATTCTCAAACTGTTCTTCCTGACACCTGTCCCTAGTGAGCTCCTAAGGTTGATGAGTAAAAAGGAATTGAAAAACACTAGTCTTGCAAGTGGGATTTGTAATAAATAATGTATCTTTTATGTCTTTTGTAATCTCATTATACATTTAGCATTATATATGAACATTCTTCTTCTTTTTTTTTTAGTTTGAGACAGGGTCTTTGTAGTCCCGGTAGTGGTACAGTCATAGCATACTGCAGCCTAAAATGTCTGGGCTCAGGCAATGCTCCTGCCTCAGCCTCCTGTGTAGTTGGGACTACAGATGTGCATCACCACACCTAGATTTTTTATTTACTTATAGTAGACGTTAGGTCTCGCTATGTTGCCCAGGCTGGTCTTGAACTCATGGGCTCAAGTGATCCTCCCACTTTGGCCTCCCAAGGGGTGGGATTACAGGCATGAGCCATCACACCTGGCTGACAATCTTACAATGTAAAAACTTTTAACAAGAGACGATGGATAAAAATCAATGTTTAATTTCCTAGCACTCCTGGAACAGTTGTGTACTTAAATGTTTTTTGGTACAGAAGCATTTCTTATCAAAGGTCAAGTCATTTGAGATTATTCAGTAGAAGTAGCGTGGAGTGTTGGAATATGTAATAAGACATATTTTGTGAGCCTAAGTAATTTCCAGTCTAGTTAAAGAGATGAAAAAAAACATACTTTAATTACAGAACCATGAAGGCCTATAAGCCTAAGTTGCCAAGTGTGTAAGTCTGAAGGATGTGCCTCAGTCATTCACATGGGATGACAGGAGTGTGTCCTAATGGTCCGGGGCCCTTGGGCAAGAAGTCAGACTCTGGCACTCTGAAGCCTTGAGTCAACAGTGTATTCCAATTGGAGTGCATCAAAGCAGTACCACCAATAATACTTGCTAATGTATGTGCTAGAAAAAATAAATTCTTAATCAGTTTTTTTTTTTAGATTTGAAGATTTTGTCTTGTTTGCCTGTCTTCTGTGCCATAGCTTCATTGCTTGGATTTCTCAGAAATCCATATCTTTGCCATATTGTTTGAAATTGGGCTTATATACACATACACACATACATTTAAATATATTTTATTAGCATATATTAAATGACAAGCACACTAAATGACAGCAGCTGTGACTGTCATGGTTTAATCAAAGTGTGCAAAGCTGTTATTCTTAATCCATCATGGTAAATAAGAGTTTTAGTCATCTTCTATTTTATATAGTCTTTTATCAAGAGGTTTTCTTTTGTTGTTGTTTGTTCTTTAGTTTTTTTTTTTTCTTTAAAATTTGCCATTGATTTATTGGGAATCAATAAAACCATAGATTTATTAGGAAAACCATTTGAGAAATAGGCTTTAGAGTTATATAGTAAGCAGTAGTATAGAAGTATAAGCATGCCATCAATACATCTTTAGGTTCACTTTTATCTTTCTGTGTGCAAAACATGACTGGGATTCTAATGTTTGTTTACAAGAATACTTAAATATGATACACTGTCCTGTAACACTTATAAATCATCCGTAGACTCAATTTAATCTGGAATAATATTTCTAAAATAATTTTTATTTAAATTCAACAATAAAGTGTATATATAGTATATTCTAAAAAGTATAGTTTTCTTAATACATTATATTCCCAGGTGTGTCTTGACTAATTTGCATTTGAATTAAAATATTTTAGGCACATTTTTCTATTTAGTTTACATATAAAATATGTACATATTGAGCAAAAATTGTTGAAGGCTTGAAAATAGCCAAGATTGCTAATAGATAAGGTCTTTTACACATGGCCTATTTATGCCTAGTGTATTTCTTCACTCATTTTAACTTTTTGATTGTATGTGCATCATTTCTTATCTTTAGTCAAATTTGTAAATCAGAATCTCAGAATAATGCATTAATTTTTTGGTTAGACTCACTGGGTCCTTGTAATTGCTAGTTTTCTCGATCTGCAGTCTTTGCCAGGGAGTGGGGGAATAAATCTAATCCCTTTTAGGCCTGTTTATCTATAAATTCTCTAGTTTTATTCCAGTTCCTGCCATTTATTTCTGTTTCAGTGCTAATATTTTCAAGGAGTTTCTTGCGCACTTCCCATTATAAGCTGATTAAAACCCCTGTCTTGGCATCTACCAAGAGAAGTTGCAGCTGCTCCTATAAACGGAGCAGTTAATACGAAGGAATACGAAGGATTATAGCCTTTTCCTTTTCACATTGTTTTTCTTGCACCAGACTCTACACAAAAAGCTCCTGCTTGTGAATAATCATTTTGTTTGCCTATAGGATTTTCTCTCTGCATTAACTTTTAGTATTTTGAACCACTCAGCATTCAATGTTTTTTACTCTCTTTTAAACTTTAAGTTTTCCTTTGTGCAACTTCTTTAATGAAGCTTTCCAGTCGCTTTACCAAGGGTAGCTTTTCTTGGTCCTCTAACTATAGCAAGACATAGCATACAAATAAATTACACTATAACTGATTTCAACTTTGGAAAACTGTGTGGACGTGTCTCAGTGAGAAAGTCACTTAGTTACTTTTAGGAAATGACTGTGTGTTAAAAGGACTTTTAATCTTCTGCGGTGTTTATGCATCAACTGCTAAGGGTTGAACATTCTTTTGAAGCACTCATCCTGTATTTCATATTAAATACATTTAGATTAATAAGCCTTGTGGAAGTATCTTTATAATATTAATTTATTTATAAGTGAGGAGGAGAAGATCCATTTAAATACAACAGGGATAATACTTTGTTCGGGAATTATAGAGAAGATTTAATTCCATAGAAACAGAATAAAGGAAACCCTCTATGAAGTAGAAGATAATAATATATCAGGTCCTCATCTTTTCATTCAAGACTTAAGACAAAAATGTCTCCTTAAATTCATTTCAGCTTCGTGGTTTTCTGACGTTATGAAATATGTTCTGTTTTGAAACACTTTAAGCTTTATTTTCTGATGAAATTCCTTTGGAGGCAATAAAAGGGTAAGAAGTGGAAGGAAGGAAAAAAAATCCTATTAAGCTAATAAGAGAAAAAAACTTTTTAAAGTGTTATAATTATATAGAAAGATTTGAAAGGAAGAAGACATGATAGAGAGATGAAGTGGGGAAGTAAATGAATCACTTTTGTTAAGTGGATTCCTAATTTATTGCTGGCTACTAACCATGATCTTAGTTTTCTTAGTTTTCATTGTGATATATGAACCAGAGAATGGGGAAACTCTGAACCTCACAGTAAGGGATATTTAGAATCTTAGCCATCAGTATAGGAAAATACATGTACCATGAACAAAAGCGGTTTTTTTAAAGTTTGGAAGTTAAATGTACAAGAATATCTTTTTGACATTATGAAAGTTATATTTCCTTAAATTAGATATGAAAGACTCAGAATTTGACTGTATTAAAATTAAAATGTTTATTTGTGTATGTGTGTGTGACAAAAACCATAACAATGCTTAAAGAATAAAGTCAAATCAGAACCAGTGTTATTCTCAGTCTTGTTCACTGAAAAGTTTAATTTAAAAAGACACGAATAGGCATATTTGGTGGAATATTTTTATTTCCACAGCTGATTCTTTAAGAAAGTGTGAAATTATCACTATTCATTTTATTATAGAAAATTTGTTTCAATTTTAGATATAGCCAAGTGGTATACAAATGTAGTATTGATCAAAAATTACAAAACTGTTGCATCGAAGGGCTGGAAAACTAAAGTTTTCTTAGAGAAGGGGAAGATTTCTGTATGAGAAAGCTAAATAATCCATATTGAAGACAATTGCAAAAACAACAGTTGCTATGTGATAAACATTATTCATAGGCTAGGATCTTTTTTATTTATTTTTTTATTTTGAGACGGAGTCTTGCTCTGTCACCCAGGCTGGAGTGCAGTTGCACAATCTCGACTCAATGCAAGCTGTGCCTCCGGGGTTCAGGCCATTCTCCTGCTTCAGCCTCCCGAGTAGCTGGGACTACAGGTGCCTGCCACCACGCCCGGCTAATTTTTTTGTATTTTTAGTAGAGACTGGGTGTCACCCTGTTAGCCAGGATGGTCTCGATCTCCTGGCCTTGTGATCCGCCTGCCTCAGCTTCCCAAAGTGCTGGGATTACAGGCGTGAGCCACCGCGCGCAGCCGATCATTTCTATTGAGAACCTAATTGTAGTAAATTGAAGATCCTTTTCATCAACAGAAGTTCAAGTAGAAAAATTATCAGATTTTGAGGCTTACTGGCAGTGAAATAGCGATTCCGTTAACTGAAATTAGAAACTAATGTAGAGGAGAACCTAGAGTTCCTAAACTGACCATGAGTTTGGAGTAGGATATATCGAGTTTGGGACATTTTGGAATGTGATTTTGTGGTTTGAAAAAGAGTTGTGAGCTATTGCTATAGATTTAAAGAGCGTATGTTTATGAAAGTACTTGAGAACACCAAGGATTTATGATTGTAGAAAGAAGACTGAGGATAGAATCTTGAAGAAGAACCAACTGCAGGTATAAAAGTATACAGTTCTATAGACTATCTAGGGTAGTAAAGGAAGTAAGAAGTGGTGCCAATAACACAATAAAATATAGCCATTAAAAGATCAATTAAGAACTAGCAGGTGGTTCACTGATAGAAAAGTTGTAAGAGTTTTCTGTTGTAATAGAAAACCGTTGAAAATCTCTGTATTGCTTACTTTTTAAGTGGTACTAAAAAATAGTATGCTTCGAATTTTGGGAGAGTTGCTTTTCATATCCTCTGGGTTTTCCTAGGATGTTTTTGTTCATAGTAAAGCATCACTAGGTTGATCTTCTACCAGATGTACTGAGCCTTTCTTTGCTGTTTTAAATGTTGGTGACAGGTAATCCTTAAAGGGCTGTGTTTACACGGGACTCTTTCAGAACAATTTATTTTTCCAGCACTAAACTTTTATTTGACTTTAAAGTGACCTGTGAAAGATTTAGTTTCGAACTCAACAATTAATTTTTGCATTACATAAATATTTCATTTGAAAATTCAAAATGCTCGCCTTTATTTTTGGTAACAGGTATGATTGTCACAAAACTTTCAGATTTGTGGCATTCATAGGATTTAACATACTGCATTTTTTGTCAAAAAATTATTTAATTTCCTTATATCGCATTACTTTTGTCAGTGAATCAAGTGATTTGGTCTTGGCTGGGTGTGGTGGCTTACACTTATATTCCCAGCACTTTGGGAGGCCAAGGTGGGTGGTTCACTTGAGGCCAGGAGTTTGAGACGAGCCTGGCCAACATGGTAAAACCCGTCTCCACTAAAAATACAAAAATTATCTGGCTGTGGGGGTGCACAATCTGTAATCCCAGCCACTGGGCAGGCTGAAGCATAAGAATCGCTTGAACCTGAGAAGCAGAGTTTGCAGTGAGCCGCCATTGGGCCCCTGTACTACACGCCGGGCAAAAGAGCAAGACTCTTGTCTCCAAAAAAAAAAAAAAAATTGTCGGCTGGAGAGCAGTGACGCGATCTCGGCTCACTGCAAGCTCCGCCTCCGGGTTCACGCCACTCTCCTGCCTCAGTCTCCTGAGTCTCTGGGACTACAGGTGCCCGCCACTGAGCCCGGCTGATTTCTTTTTGTGTTTTTAGTAGAGACGGGGTTTCAACGCATTAGCCAGGATCATCTCGATCTCCTGACCTCGTCATCCGCCCGCCTCCGCCTCCCAAAGTGCTGGGATTACAGGCGTGAGCCACGGCGCCCGGCCGATTTGGTCTTTTTAAATTTGAATCTAACTTCCACATTTTTTCTTTTACACTTATATACTTTCTTAGCACTCCCATCAATTCCTTTGTTTTGGGGCTTATATTTTCAGTTTTATGAACTTCATTTAATATGAAAACAGTGTGAAACCTAGTGATTATCACAAGTTTGTGAACAGCAGGAACGATAAGTCACTGAAAATATGAACTTCATGAGATTCTGTTGATTATTTTTCAATTCTCTAACCTTTTCCTAGATGGCCTCCTGCCCTTCTTAAGGTAACAGCAGGGTGTGGGAGAATTGATAAATAAATACACTTGAATTGACAGATAAGTACACTTGACTTTGGTGATGATGTTAACATAGCTCTGTGTGCACCCCTTTCACTACCATGACCATCACCCATTACCACCATCTCCTGAAGCAAAAACAAATCTTGAAGATTGTGAATGTGAAGACATTGCATGCTTTTCGAAGTCACTTAGTTTAAGAGAAAGAAATATCACCTGGCATTATTGCCTAGAGCTCTGTGGTTCACGTGGATTGCAATGGTACATGTAGAGCAAAGGACTGGGGCTTCAATGCTGCAGGCTGGCTGCAGGTTGTATGCCCTGTCAATGAGTATTTGTTGATTGTTGACTGCATTATTTACATGTAATTCCAAAATCCAGATCTACTTAGAATATGATCCATATATGATTTATTATAAATTTCAGCTTAATATGCATGCTAACGTATTTTATTAATGATTAAAGATTTAAAATGAAATATTTTTAAAAATTACAGTTTAACCCCTTTTAAGGATGCTTATTATATTGCACTTTTTAAATAATGTACTCCATTGTTATGTTATACTTTTTTATGGAAAGGAGTAAGGGAAAATAAGGCCATCCCAGTTATTAACTGTCTTCTCCATTTCACTTACAACACTCAGTAGCAGGTACAGAAGTGATGATGATTCCGGAGCGTTATATGAGCCTGACTCCAAGGAAGGGATGTATTCACTCTGCACCATTTTACCATATATTTACCATACTGTGCTCACTAATGGATTAAAGGAGAGAACTTATTTACAATACTATTGTCAAGAAAAACTGTTGTAATTAATATTAAGCAAAAAATTAGATTACCTATATAATACTTAAATATAGATAGTACTGGTTGTTTCTTTAACCTTTCTTTAATATCCTTTATGGAATAGAAAGTCTGATGGTATTGGTCAAAAGGTACAAAGTTGCAGGATAAAATGAGACCTAATGTACCACACGGGGACAATAGTTACAATAATGTAATGTATGCATGAAATTGGCTAAGAGGATAGATATTACACACACACACACACACACACACACACTGCACATGGTAACTCTGTAGAGGTGAGAGATATGTTAATTAAAATAAAGTATGTCTGTTGAAAGATTTTAATTATGTCATTTCAGCAATTCCTTAGGAACCAAAAAATGCAACATATGCAATCCTTGTGTTTGCTACTATGTTGCAGTCTGACCAAATGGGCTTTTTTTTTTTTTTTTTTTTTTTCTGCTGTTAAAAAGAAAAAGAGTAGAGGAAAACTTTTTATGGTGTTTTGTTAAATGAAGCACTATCAATTTAATAATAATAAAAAAACTAGGATCAAATTAAATCTATTTTATGCTACCTGACCCACCGACATGGCTCAAGAGAACCACTGCTCATTTTAAAATATATGAACTCCTGCTACAACTCACCCCAAGGGTACTGTTTACAGTTACCGGAGAAGGAAGCAGCTTTGTCATCAATCTATGCTTGCGGTTTGGACCTTCCTCTCTGGTGCAGTTCACGATTTTTATTACTTTTTTTTCTCTTTGTTCATGATGTCTTAATCTAGTTAAAAGTTTTCTAATTGGTAGAGTGGTGATGGTAGTGTATTTTACAGTATAGCTTTAAGATAATTCACATGAGTGGCTAACAGTTTCTGGTTCATTCTAGATGCCCCCAAATCGTTAACAGCTTTTGTCATTTGCCCTTAAAAACTATTTGAGTAAATTCATCCTTTTAAGGATGTGCAATTGAGTTATCTAGTATATTCTTTTCTATATACATTTTCTGATAAAAAGTTTTTAAAATTTCTCCAGAAAAGTTAATATTTTTTAAAATTATGTAATATAAAGAATTCCTAGATTGTTCTAAATTACACATTAGAGATACATTTTTCCTGACAGTATATCAACTAGTTTTATAGAGTTGCATTGGAAGTATGTGAAATGATGTCCCTGTATTCATGCTGGACCACTTGGTGTGTGTGTTTGTATCTGTGTGTGTGTGTGTTTGTGTATGCACACATGTATCTTTTAATCCTAAAGTGAAAAATTTATCAGTTGTTTTGCTTCATAATGAAAAAGTTATTTTTGGAAAAAGGGTTCTTAACTTTGATTTCATAGATAAAGTGGTTCATAGATGGCTTCTAAGGGCCTGGTGAATATTTTGAAATTATATACTATTGTGTGAACGCTGAGAGTGTATATAATTTTAGATTGTATAGATATATAATTTTCTGATTTGACCATTCATACCTTTCATCAGATTCTCAAAACTTTCTCAAACCATTGGTTTAAAAGGATCAAACATACCTTTGGTTTTTAAGTAGCTAGTTCAGAAGTTTAACATACTTGAGGCATTTTGAAGGCTAGTTTTATAATTGGAGCAATTATAAAGGAACAGAGAATTATAGACATTATTTAGCAAATCATGTTAAGGTTCGTTTTTGTCTCAAAACTTTCTTCATCATTATATTCTTCTGTCTAGGTCATCCTTACTGGCATGCTCTTTATCATAATGTTGCTACTATATTGTACTGCCACACCACAACACTTCTCGTCAGTTCTAAACATTACCTTTCAAACCCCATATCCAGCACAGAAAAATGCCATCTAAAACAAGTTTTCATCCTGAAATTGTGGTGAGGAGGGGAATTGTGAAGAGAAAATCTCAAATTTGTTATTGATTAGTATACACGTTTTTCCCAAGTCAAGCCAAGAAAATGGCATTTTATTTTTAAAACAATATTTGACTTTTGACTTCAGGAGGGAAAAAATAATTTCTTCATGTATATGATGCTTTTTTGAAGTTGCTAGTTGTATTTCAGAGATCTCATAGATCATGGTGAATTAATTCCAAGAATGAATTTAATATAACTCTATTCCATAGAAACAGATTTTATGACATGGTTATCAGTTGCTGGTGTCTTTTTGTAGAATATGGGGGCTCTTAGTCAATTCTTAACACAGTAGCCTTCAGTAAGCAATGATAGTTCAGAAACCAACCCTTACGTTATTCTTTTCGTCTACCAAATTTTATTTGTAAATATGTTTGCAGGTGAAATATAAACTTTTTTCTCAGGCAGTTTAGCCAGTCAGCAAATATTTATTAAGTGTCTATTATGCGTGAGGCACTGTACTATGCTTTAGGAGATATAATAGTTAAACAAACAAATGAACTAAACCAAACCAAACCAAAACAACAACAGCAACAACAAAACAAGAAACAAACAGAAGCTTTGGCAAAAAAAAAGTGATTTTGTTAATTAAATTTTGCACAGATACTTTAAAAACTAAGTAATCAAATAATTAAATGAATATATATGTGAGACTTGAATTCATTGTGAGGGATTTGAAATGTTTGCTTTAATACAGATTCATTTTTTCGTATTTTTAACCCTAATCAGTAAAAATGTTTGAAATGATCTGTGATCTTCTTTAAATTAATATAGAATTTGCCACTTTTTAAGGAGCATCAAATTCGGGAAGTATACTTACAATTTGAAGTAGAATTAATGTTAACCCTTCTGATTCAAGCAGTGGAGTGGAACCAGAATCCAGCAAATCAGTAATAATTGGTAAAGTTGTCTCCTACTTCATTGGTAATATTAGAAACACCCCAAAAATAACCCATTGAAAAGCAGTAAAACCATTATTATGATCATATTAGTTATTAAAGTTATTAGCATTGTTACTGTTTTTGTTGTTTTACCTATCTTGAGATAAAGTACTGTAAATATAACAGCTATTGCCAAGTTTATGAAAACAAAGAAAAAGTTACACTCAGTGGGCTGAGTTGAATAAAGAGGCAATAGGAAAATATACACTTGTGAATTAATCACACAAACATCCAGGTTGAAAAATTTCCTGGAATAGTGTAATGTAGTGGAAAGAAAATAGTATTTAGACTCAAAAGATTTGTATTGAAGGTTTATGTTGTCATTAGTAAAAATATGGTGTCCAATTTTCTGAGAATATTCACAGTTTATGTCTGTTAGCCTGACATAGTTAATAACATCACTCTCTTTTATTCTCAAAAATGTATTGGTTTAAACAAGATATTGTAGGATGACCCCTATTTATTGTGACAACTAATTCTGTTTTCATAAGAATTAAGTGTGCATGATACAGTTAGTTTTTGTTTGTTGTTTTAGCTGGTAAAAACTTATGTATGAGAAGGTTTTTTGTAATCGGAAAATCATTGTAAGAACTATAAAGAGATATATAGACTGGGCGTAGTGACTTACGCCTGTAATCCAAGTACTTGGGAGGCTGAGGTGGATGAATCATGAGGTCAGGAGTTCAAGACCAGCCTGGCCAAGATGGTGAAACCCCGTCTCTACTTAAACTACAAAAATTAGCCTGCACCACGGTGGCAGGTGCCTGTAATCCCAGCTACTCTGGAGGCTGAGGCAGGAGAATCGCTTGAACCCGGGCGGCAGAGGTTGCAGTGAGCAGAGATCGTGCCACTGTACTCCAGCCTGGGCAGCCAAAAAATAAAAATAAAAAAAAGAGAGATATAAATATGTTTGTATTCATTTGGGCAAAGTGATTCAGGTGACTCTATAAAATAGAGTAGTTTTATTTTTATCATATCACTCTTAAAGAAATTAGCATTAGTGTTTTATGGATTACTTGTGTGATGTCCATTTTCCCAAAGTGTATTGTATGGAAATCAACTCACAGACCATGACAACGAGCAATATTAAAACTTTGACTTTCCTGTGATAAGGATAAGAGATAGATTTCATTGAATTAAAATTCAATGGGTTTACTAAACCGAGTGAGAAAATGGAAGAATTATTTTGTAGTTTCATCAATGTTCCATTCAGTTCTGAATGTTCTTCAGTTTATTCTCTTTATCATCTTCAAGAGGTACCTCATGCCTTTCTATTAGCTTTGAAAATGAAAATAATTTATTATTTCTCTAAGTCATTATCAGCAATCACAATTTTAATATTCTTCCCTATTAATTTGATCTTAAGTGTGCAATTCTCAAACACTTCTGTGCGGCTCTATTCATGAATCCTGTTTTATTTCAGAAGATTTATTTTATTTCTATAAAATGGTTGCACCTTTGCTTTTAAAATTTCTTCCTGGAAAGCTATTGGAGGACTTGTATTAATTTGAAACAAAAGAAAACAAAACCGGCCGGGCGCAGTGGCTCAAGCCTGTAATCCTAGCACTTTGGGAGGCTGAGACAGGCGGATCACAAGGTCAGGAGATTGAGACCATCCTGGCTAACACGGTGAAACCCCGTCTCTACTAAAAAATACAAAAAAACTAGCCAGGCGAGGTGGCCTGTAGTCCCGCTTACTCGGGAGGCTAAGGCAGGAGAATGGCGTAAACCTGGGAGGCGGAGCTTGCAGTGAGCTGAGATCTGGCCACTGCACTCCAGCCTGGGCGACAGAGTGAGACTCCGTCTCAAAAAAAAAAAAAAACCCAAACCAATTTTTACAGTAGCCAATGAGTTTCTAACTGCAAGGTCCGTTTATCAATGGCAAGAAGAAACTTATTCTGCCTAAATCTGAGACGTCTTTAACTCACCATCAGGAGGACTGCAAAACCTTGGCAAGCAAGAGTCACCTTACCATATGGAACTTTTAAATATGTAGTTTCTGGGACAAGATGTTAAGGGATAATAATTGCTACTTTGCAGGGTTATTAAAAGCATTAAAAGATAATGTATATGAAAGTATCTGGCCAGTAACCTGCAATTTTGAGTAGATACTCAATAGCTATTAGTTGAGTTAATGAGCAAGATCTGGGAAGAATGAAGAGTCAAGGGAATAAATCCTACCAAATAATGCTCTTTCTTTTATTTTTTTCTATGCCAGCCAAGACCCACTCCCTTAAAGATTAGTACAAATGTCCATGAATAAAAGTTCATTTGACTGACTCGGATAGTCATTTTTACAAGCTTATGTGTCTTTCCAATCATTCAAATTTTTTTTAACTTCCAAAATCTGAAATTGAAGATTCTGAACCACCTAGATTAGGATTTGAGGTCACCAAAAGACTCAATTTTACTATCTCCATCTACTGGCAGGGAGGAACTATATCCAAGCATCTGGACTGGCATAGAAAAGAGGAGAAAGAACATTTAAAAGGTAAGCGAAACGTATATTTTTATTTACTCTGAATTTTTAAACTTTGCTTATCAGAAACTCTGTTGTACTCTCATGTAATTAAGGTTGATACACTGAACCATATTAGAGCAAGAGAATTTGTTTAAGAAGTATAATGCTCTTATCTGATTCTTCACCATCAGCAAGTGTGGACGTGAATGCCTTCCTTTCATAATGGGAGTACTTTCTGTCTTTGCACATAATAAGTTTCCATGTAGTCATTCCAATGCCCTGTTACTGTATATTCTAATAATCTTTAAACTGCAAAAATGTCTACATTCCCACTTCTGTATATTCTCTGACATGTTAGAGATAATTTTTCCTGGCAAATTATTTTTATTACCATGATTTGGAAAGAGTAGAGGTATGTGTCTCAAAGTTGAATTTATTATTCTGTTGTTTCTTATATTTTTTTCATTGTCTGTTTATGATTATTTCAATTGGGCAGAAAGAACTAAATAAGTATCTTCTTAATTGACCAGTAATAATTATATCAGTTCTTTTTAAAATTAGTATTTTGCTTCTCCCTCAAAAATCTTGAAATTGCCTTGGTTTACTTTTCACTATGATCAAACGTTGCAGTATGATAACTGCTATAAAAGAAATGCTTTGATGGTTTATGTGGTTGTGCAGTAATGGATCTTTACATTTAAATCATGTATTTTAAATAGTTTCATATTTTAAGTCTTACATTATGCATTATGCGTATCTTTAAAAAGCCGTATCTACACTTGAGAAAAGAAGTAGAAGACATTTTTCAAGATAATTAGTACTATTACTATTGCTGCAATTAAATAAGTATGATTTGTGCATTTTTTTTCCAATTAGTTTTCTCCTCTGCACCCCATGTCAGGTGTTTGTCCATATCTTTGCTTTCTTTCTTTAGATAGTGGTCCATTTCTTTTAGAGGGATGGATGAATTTATAAGGAACATAGTGGAGAGTTTTCAGCTACAGAATTAGATTTCATGGAAAAGAATTGTCAAGGAAATGGTTTTCCAACATGTCAGTTCATTTGCTCAAAGGTCGTGAATGCAGCCGCTCCATTTGCTGGGTAGGGGATTACACTCACATAAACAGTGCAAATGCCATAAAGGAGGACACTCAAATCTTCTTGTGGCATCTGACAATATCCATTGTGACAGATAACTCTTCAAAGTTGGCCCTGAGATCAGAAGTCAAGGAAGTAGGTATTTTTCAATAATGTTGAAGGACCTAGTGATAATGGGGTGTTAGAGAAAAATTTCACTTTGCTAACAGAACTTCTGATGAACCTCATAAAGTCAGTTCAGTCTCTATTTTGAATTAAAGCATATGTCTTCTCGAATCTATTCCATTCTGTTTCAACTCCTCTTTTAGCCCCCCTGTCCCTTGATCTTCAGATCAATTTTAAAACTGTTGTCATAAAGCTAGCTGCTGCTGAAGAATACTGCTAGTTGTTATAGTCAAGCCAATTCTAGAATAAAGGATACTTAAAATCTTCATGTTTAAGCTTTTCACTCTTTTTTTTTTTTATAGATCAGCTAGATGATAAAAATAATGTGCACTGCAGTGGAGTAACAGCACAATTGGGTATTCTCATTGGTATTAAAAATGTCTTTGCTTTGAGAAATAAAATTTAAGCAACCCTTCTTCCCACAAACTATCCAAGCTTTCTTATTACTTTATGGTTTTAATTTCTTTAGAAACCTAATGTTTATATTTTTTGTATTTTTACATCACTTTAAGATTGACAAAAATTGTTCCCAACTTGACAAAAATTGTTCCAGGTCGGGAGTGTGGGGTAGGGAGGAATATTTCTAGCAGGGCTGAATGGATAGGGCATTCATGAGCATATTTTGTTTAAACTTAGCCTATGAGGGTCTAAGTATCATGTCCCAGGATAATTGCCCTTTATTTATACCTGATAGAGTTATGTGGAATTGCTGCTGAAACCAAACGTCTTGCTACAAATGTAACTTCTAAACTTCAAATATCATGTATGGAATTGTAAACACTTTATCACTTGTTGACATTATTTAATCACATAAGATAGAAGGAGATGATTTGTATAGAAGTGACCTAATTTAGTATTTTTCTTGCCCTCAATTAGCATTCCTAAGAAAATCATAAGTTCATCAGATATACATTATATACATTCACTTTTGAAGCTAAAATGCTAAATGTAACCAGAAGCAGTAAATTCTCATTTTCAGCATTAATATATTAATCTGAATATAGTAAGACTAAAATGAATATGTTTCTATTTTGTTATTTTTAAAAATTCATTTGTTTTGCTCAATTCAGAGCTTAAGAGAATTTGAAGTATCTTTTAAATATTCATTGAAAGCATAAACTGATGGGCTTATTTGCATTTTTTCTGTGAAATAGTAAATTTGTTTTGGTTATCTTTTTGTTGTTACTTTCATTGGTAAATTTTAAACATCCTCCTGTCAGTATGTCAGTACTTTATCTAGGTGTTGTATGCTCACAAAGTAATAGGTAGCTACTTTCCATATTTTAAATTGCTTGTAAATTCTGCTCTGAATATTGTAAATTATATGTCCAACACAGGTAGGAAATTAACAGATGCTTAGTCTCCAAAACATGTGAAATTCTTTATTGAAAATATTTTCCTCAAAGTTGTTTGTTTAAAGGATATATAATGTGAATTTGTAGTTAACCACATTAGCCAGTTTTTGCCACAACAGTATTATTAGATGTAAATGTATTATTCTGCTTCAGATATTTTAGGGTGCCTAATATTTTATGTGAACTTTCTATATTGAATAATAATTTTAATTCAATAAGAGAGTTGATTACATATTTAAAAAATCGATAGTGAACCTTTAAGGTGAATGCTTCCTTTGTAATATGAATTACTCCTAATTTTTTTCTCCCACATTCTGGTTTTGGCCTCTTTAATGTACAATTTAACAGAATAAAAAAATTATAGTATTGCCTAAACATGTTTCACTAAGTGGGGTGTGTAATTATGTGTGTATGCAATTATATTCATTACTAATTGGTATGTAATAAAGGCTTTGAGGAGATTCTGTGTTTATATACTTGGCCGTTTATCCTGTTTCATAATAAGTAAGAAGATTATTGCTTATTTTTCTTCCATAATTGAGCCTTCATTTTTAAATGTCATATCCCATTGTATAGAAGAAAAATAAGATTATTTTTACCATTACCTTAAGGCAAAAATACCATGTTGTCAAATCATTAACATTTCTATGCCACATGCTTCAATGCCAGAAAAATTTTATAGATCCTCTCTGCTGAGCCTTTTATGATGCAAACTGGGATATTTTCAAGGGCAGAAATAGTGGCACTCGTGATAATAATCGCAGCAGCATAACAGACTTAAATAAGTCTATTCCAGGTAAACCGAAACATATATTCACTATATAATTATTTTGGCTGTAAGTATAGAAAGTTCTAACTCTTACTGGCTTAATAATAAAAGTTGTTTATTTATTCACAACACTGAGAAACCTAGAGTTGCAGTGATTTTATTGTGTGATTTGAGATGGGATCTAGCTCCATTTTTCAATACTACCGCATATCTGCCCACTTTTGTGCATCAACTTGTTCATTAGGCTAGACTCCATTATGATGACTAAATGGCTGCAGGAGTTCGAAATTTCACTTCTATACCCGAAATTGTCTTGTCCCCCACTTTTGGAAAAAAGCCATTGCATTTACTCTGATTGGCCTATCTGAGTGAGTCACACAGTGAGGGAAATGGGCTTATATTGATTTTCCAGGAATACTTCTGGCTAGGGTCAGTTCAACCTTTATTCAGTGGCTACTTCATAGTGGTGTTGAGGGATGGTGAGAAAATGCTGGCTATATTAACATTCCTTCATTGCATATGGAAGCTTTGCTGTGTACTTCCTGAACACAGGCCCCCATTTCTTACCAGAGTTCATAGACAACAGGCTAATGGTTGAGTTCCTGTACTTCTTAGTAGATTCATGAGAACCTCAAAGTGTTTTTTGAAGACAGCATCAAGTCAAAGAAATGATAGAATTTCTACAAAGTTGCTCCTTTTCCTCCTCCTTTAATTAAGTTGTAGAAGGAAATCAGAAATTTGAAATCACTGTCTAAAAACCACTGCTTCTTGCTTAATCAATTTGATGTTTGTAAAATCAGAAGGCTTATACAGATGACCAATGATGTGTTATATCTTACATATGTCTTCTTTCTGATGACATCAGGAAATCTAGTATTTTGGGTAAATTTTCTCTCTCATTCCATTTGAATTAAACAGAATATGATGGCTAGTGTTTTTCCATTTACTTATATACTGATTTGTAATTATTTTATACAAATATCATTTCATTTGAACTTTAAATCAACCTGTGATTATCTCCAGTTTATCAAAAAAAAACCCTCAGATATCAAGTGGCTTGCCTAAAATAACAGATTTTATTATCAAATGGATCATATTTTACAGTTTAGATAAAATAATGACTATAACTGTGGCATTTGCAAGGTGTGGTACATTATAAAATGTGTTATATTTTCAAAATAAGTAGGTATATGAAGAAAATGGCAAATCTCAATAATGCGTACTCTCAGTCCTACCACTTTCTGCTGAAATATGTTTGTAGGTTATTACGGATGAACTTTGAGTAACATATCAAATGTAGACTAAGGGACTTTATTACGGTCTATAAATTGTAAATCATATTATCTTTATCATATACAGTGTCTGGAAGTTCAGGAGTGAAGGATGAATGGTTGAAGTAATACGTAAAATTGTTTTCTGCCACATTTGTATAATGTCAAGTTTCTCTAGAGTATCAATAGGTATTAGGTGGTGCCATGTGCCAGGAACAGGTTATGGGCTTCAATAAATACAGCTGACCTTCTAGGAATTGTAGTGTGGTAGAAAAGTGAATCCATACATTATGATTAAAATATTCACTCCAAAAGGGAATGTACACCAGGGATCAACTGTTGCCTTCCAAAAGAGGTAACATCTGAAACTGGCTCGTTTACTAGTATAGCTGGTGTAGGAATGAAATCAAATTACAACCCTAGAGGTTATCGCATGAAGAGGACAGAGCTTCGTTTTTAAGCACCTGTGGAAGTACTTGAAACATAATAGGTTCTCAATATATAATTTTTGGTTATTTCTTTCCTTCAGGAATAAAATGATTAACTGTCTTCTGGGATAAGCTCAAGAGCCTCAGCTGGACATATTCTAAATAATGGGAGTAGTTCCATGATTTACTGAATATAGCAATCACTTTTTTTACTTTTCCTTAAGGAATATTTATTTGTGTAATTGGTAAATAGTTGGAGGTAACCAACACTAGCTTTGTTGGTTGTTCTATTTTGCTATTGTCTTAAAGATACAGGAAATGATGATAAAGCAGAAACTAAAGTCGGTTTTCCCTCTAGCCCATCATCATACTTTTATATTAGTAGAATTTAAAATATTAAGCTTGCAAATGAAATAAATCTATATAGTTTGAAATTGATGGAGAGAGATTTGTTTGCTTTGTGGACCTCAAGTATACCTGCTCTCTACAAAGTCAAATAAGATTAGGATGAAATTACTCTGGATTTCCTAGGCAAAAACACACCAGCTCATGGAATCAGTGAAACTATATATATATATATGTATGTCAATGATTTGAACTAACAGTTGTTAAAAGTGAATTTTGTTAGTTGAGAATTAAGGAGATTGAAAGCAGATGCAGAATTAGCTATATCCACAAACCAGCAACATTAGGATATAGAAAAGTTATCACAGGTGAAAAAAAACAGCATAGCAAAGCACAAATTAAATGGGTGAATGCGTGTATTATCAGTTTATAGAGTAAGAATGGGAAATACATGCATATCACTCTAAGAGAAATGCATTTTTACATAGTTTGAAAATCACACATATTCACAAGCAAATACATCCAAAATGTCACAGGACATCCGTGAGGCAGATCTGTTTACTGGTGACACGTTGATACAGTCTTGCCTACGTGAAACAGAGGAGCAGAATCTACAACTGCCAAACTAAACCAAGATTAGAGACCTAATTCTTTTTACCTAATTTTAATCTGACATTTCTTTTCTGCTAAAATCAATGTAAAACATTAGCATAAAGACATAGATGATTTTTTAGGAGTTGTATATTATCCAGAAACTTCCTCATTCGTGTTATCTTTATTAATAATGTAGCATTTTGAAGGATTATAATTTGAATTGCATTTTATGATTCTCTCACTACCACCTTCGTTCACCCATAATAGATATTTCTTTAAAGAAATCAAGAGTATGTAATGTATGGTAAACACTATAGAATTGCATTGATTTTAAGTGCTGAACTGGCTACTTACAGATACATAGTGATTCTATATGACTGAATTGTATATTTACATATATAGTCAACAAGCTTACAGTATTTATGTTATTATTCTCTCTTTTCCTTTTTTGAATTTTTTATTCATTTTAGTTTTCAGTACTTCTACCTTAAGAGGGGTTGTGTATGGTAATCTGAATTTGTCTATAATTATAATTTTTAAAATGTAGCATTTATACGTATTTTCATTTTTCGTGTCAAGCTCATTAAGATGTACAAGATTGATTCTTGTTAAAGTATACAAGTATGCAAGGATCATGTGATAAATATTTTAGTGATTTGACTATAAACATTTGTGGGGTTTTTTGGTAATTTGAGTATACTGTCTGTTGGATATAGGAAAAGCAAATGTTCAATAAAATATTCTCAAGTGGGTACTTTTCTCATCCCTAAAATACTAGTAAAGTTATATGTTCAAAAAATGACTGTTAAAACAACAGAATATAAACACAGAGTCTTAATTTGGTAAACTTAATGTTTGTTGCTTCTTTTTCTTTCTTCTTCTGATTATAGGCCTAGTTGCTTAAGCGAGATTTACATAGAACTTTGACAGTCATCTGCAAATCATAAGTGTTTGGTGGCCAACCTCCTTGCATTTCAAGGTGATTTTTTTGGGAGCAGCAATTTAACTTAAAAGAAAATATATATATATATTTTTAACCACAAATAAGGCCCAGATTTTCAGTCTTTAAATTATGTTTAATTATAGTCTAATTGAATAGTGAATTATAAAGGGAAAAAAAGATGTAAACACAAACTTAAGTATATATATTTTAGCCATGCGCTTTATGACTGAAGATATAAAAATAGAATTCAGATCTTTTAATAGCCATGTAGTTTTCTCGATTATATGCCAAACACTGCTATATTTGTAATGAGTGCCTTGGATAAAAGGCATTTGTTTTGAAGCAAAATAAGGTAGATGCTAGATTTTAATAAATCTGATTGGAAAAAAATAATTCATCAAAAATACTAGTTGCCAAGATGACAAGGACTATTGATATAAATTACTGTAAGTACCTCTGAAATATGTACATTATTGGAAGAAACTTCGGACAATAGGGATAAACTCATTTTTAAAAGAAATATTTGAAAATAGTTAATGAATTTAAGTTTCAAGAGTTTATGATCATTACTTTCTTTTTAATGTTTTTGTTGTTGTTGTTGTTTTTAATTTTTGAGGCAAGGTCTTGCTCTGTCATCAAGGCTGTAGTGCAGTGGTGCCTTTGCAGCTCACTGCAGCCTCAACCTCCTAGGCTTAAGTGATCCTTCCACTTCAGCTTCCCAAGTAGCTGGGACTGAAAGCACATGCCGCCATGTCCAGCTAATTTTTGTATTTTTTTTCTAGTGACAAGGTTTCACCATGTTGTCCAGGCTGGTCTCAAACTCCTAAGCTTAAGGGATCCACCTGCCTCTATCTCCCAAAATGCTGGGATTACAGACAGGAGCCACAGTGCCTGGGCCGAGCATTATTTTCTTTTTCTTTTTCTTTCTTTCTTTCTTTTTTTTTTTTTTTTTGAGAGGGAGCCTCCCTCTGTCTCCCAGGCTGGAGTGCAGTGGCGCGATCTCGGCTCGCTGCAAGCTCCGCCTCCCGGGTTTACGCCATTCTCCTGCCTCAGCCTCCCATGTAGCTGGGACTACAGGCGCCTGCCACCACGCCCGGCTAATTTTTATATTTTTAGTAGAGACAGGGTTTCACCGTGTTAGCCAGGATGGTCTCGATCTCCTGACCTCGTGATCCGCCCGTCTCGGCCTCCCAAAGTGCTGGGATTACAGGCGTGAGCCACCGCGCCCGGCCTGTTTTCTTAATAAAATTTGTCTATGTGGAGAATTCCTCTCACTTTATAATTCCTTCTATATTCTTAGGAGATACACTGGTGCTAAATAATATGCATAGAAAAGGTGTTGATTATTTTATATATATATTATTACAGCCAATATCAGTATCAAATATTAGCATCTATTAAGAGGAAACATGTTCTGTATAGGGTGCTTACTGCTGAGGAAAAATTTAAGCACTGAGAAGAATGTAGGCATTCAGTTATTTAATTATATCTCATAAATAAAACATTACAATTATTTGGGGTAGTTTAGGATTAAAGAGGTTGTTCTTTAACCTTAATCATAGTCTAACTAATACACGACCCTTGACATTGTGTCTTTCAGGAAGTTTCCTAGAGCAGTGTTCTTAAATTGTATCTTATTAATGTGAAATAATGTTAACGTATTTTGATTAACATAAATACTAAATGAAAAGTAGCTGCAGTTACTGTAATTAGTGCTGACAATTGTGAGCAAAAAGAAATACCCATAATTCAAACAGCTTTGTGTGCGATAGAAGGTGTATTAGTTTTCTAATATTATGTAAGAAATTTCTGCACATTTAGCAGTTTAAAGTATCCTTTATCAACTTCAGTTCTGTCAGTTACAATTCCAGGCACCGTGTGACTGGATTCTTGTTCAGAGTCTTAGAAAGTTCAGATAAAGGTGTCCACCAGACTAGACTCCTTTCTGGAGGCTGTGGAGAACAGTCTGCTTCCAAGCTGACCAGCGTCCTCAATCTTTTAGAACTGAGGTGTTCATTTCCTTGCTGGTTGTCTTCCTTAGACTGTTCTCAGCTTCTAGAGGCTTCTCACATCCACTGGCACATGGCTTTCTGCATTTTCAAAGCCAGCAATAAAAGATCACCCTCTTGTTGAAGTATCTCTCACAGTTTGAAATTTCTTTGGGTTTAGGAAGGACCCAGTTTAACTTGTGGGCTCTAACTCGATAAAGTTAGACCCACCCAGATATGATAACTCAAAGTCATCTGACCTAATCATGGGAGTAATATCCCATTAGATTTCACACACTCAAGGAGAGGATTATGAAAGGATGAGGGACAGGGGGAGATCATTTTAGAATTCTGCCTATCATGAAGTGAGATCACTGGTGTGAAGATAAAAGAAGACACAGACTTTTAAGATATTGAGTAGAGGGAGAATAGGTTGGTGGAATGGGACTTAGGTTTTTGGAAGTGAAATAAATGGAGAAGAGGAAAAGGCAGAAAAATGTAGGGTTTAATCTAAAATGTCATGATTTCATAGGGCTTAGTAAACTCTGTTACACAGCTTGATGGCACATATCCAAAGGCAGTGAATACAATGATATCTTATTTTGGAGAGTAATTAAGTATATATAAGAGAGTGGATGTTGAGGGGCAAATTAATGAATAATGGTGCTTATAAAGTAATGGTAATCTCTCCATGATCTTACTGCAAATACAGTGTTCAGTGTTGTGCAGCATATCTCCAAATTATGAAAACCAATGAGGCATTGCTAAAGACTGTTGTGATATTATGAGTATATAAAAGTTGCACTAAAAAATTGTCAGATATCCTACCATGCACATCACTTCATGTGTTCAAGGTCCAGTCTAAGGCTTTTACTTCTTTAAAAATAAAATAATATTAGAAATTCAATATGGGATATTTAAAAGTTTTTTCTTTCTCATTGGAAGTTAGCATCCTTAAATGGATTTTTATGGCCTGGAGCCTATAACTAGCCTAGTTCTTACATTTTTTTGTAGTGGTTTAATGACTGCTTATTTTATAACTTATCAATTGTGGGTTTCATCTCATTATTAAATCTCAACTGGTTGAGTATAGGAATACTTCTTTTCTCAGCAGTGCCAGCTTGCCCTTTCCCTCAGTTCTCTCCCCAATATTCTAATAAAAAGGAAGAGAGATATTATTAACAGTCTGTTTTAGCATTTCATAAATGTGAAAAGATACCTTGCCTAGTAAACTTGGAAGCTGTTTTGTACTATACTCTGCCCTTGGAGATTTAAAATTCATATTTGTGTATTCATGCATTGAGAAGTCCTGCAACATTTTTTGTATTTTAATATTTTCATGTACTGCTGATAGATCCCTTATAACAAGAGGTTGAGATCATTATTTTGATCTTGCTTTACTTTTCAGAGTCATTTAAGATTTGAGGTTATTTAGTAATTCCAGTTTATGTGAAGCTCTGAACTTGTATTACATGCCATTTTTTTTTTCCCCCAGAAGTTATGGGTCCAAATAATGAGTTGTTATTAAGAACCTTTTGCCAGCTCAGTTTCTAAAGCAATGGTAATAAAAAGAGGTTAGAAGCTATAAATGGTGTGTGGTATGGTATGCTAATTGACATTTCAAAGATCAGTGAGAAAAGCTGAAAACAGTGTTTTCTATTAATCCACTTCTGCCTCTTTTATCCTCATATTTCATTTTCCTCAACTATCTTAATACCCTTCTTATTTTTCCGTATATAAAATTAATGCAAATCTTTGAATAATTAGTTGACTGTAGCTCTGCAGCTCTTATGTTTAAGTTAGGGAATTAAAATCATTATTTGTGTTTTTAAAAATAGAATTATATCTAGTTTATTTTTATCCTAAAATGTCTCGTATTTGATAACTTCTCAGAAATTTGATTCTTAACTCAGCTTTATTGTGATTTTACGACTCCAGAAGAGTTTATAGTTGACATTTCAGTAATTAAATTCCTTGAAAGAGTAATTTGCTATGTTCTTTCAAGTATAAATATGAAACAGGTTTTTATTCAATAATGATAAAATAATCTTTTTTCTGGATCAGTTCTGGGAAGATTGGTATTTGGAGTATATCATATAAAACACACTCAGCACTTGTCTGAGGTAAAGTGTAAATAATAAACATTTGTTTTGATACCTATAATTTTAGAAATCTGTACTCTAAATGTATGCCTGTGTCTATGTTTTTGCTTTAGGAGTACAAGATCCTCAGCATGAGAGAATTATTACTGTGTCTACTAATGGAAGTATTCACAGCCCAAGGTTTCCTCATACTTATCCAAGAAATACAGTCTTGGTATGGAGATTAGTAGCAGTAGAGGAAAATGTATGGATACAACTTACGTTTGATGAAAGATTTGGGCTTGAAGACCCAGAAGATGACATATGCAAGTAAGTTATCATACTTGAAATTCCAACAATGTAACAACTGTTAAAGTCTTTCAAATTGCTTAATTTTGATGATCTGATTTTAAGTGACATCTTTTGTTTTATTTTTCTGATGATCTAAGAAATTTCCAGCCTCATTGAAGCTATGTTTTATTTGAAGTCTTAATTTAAAATCAGAAGACACATTGTGCGTACATAGTCATTATTTTCTACCTCTTCTAAAATGATTTAATATAATTTATGGTAAAAAAGCATATATGGAATAAAGCCATTTAAAATAAGGAATAGAGAATACAAAGCTGTATAAAGGAATATAGTTGTACTAGAAAACCTAAGTTGCGGTTAGTGCTGAAAATCTTATATTTGACCTTCCTCATAGTCAAATCAATAAAATAAATGATAACCAACTAAAAGAAAAAGCTCTGTCCACGGGTATGTGTTACCTGGATACATACACATGCACAGGTCTAAGAAGTTTGAATATTACATCACAAAGAAGACATACAGTTCAGAAAGCAGCATTAGGTATTTAGGCTAACGTTATGCCTTGCCAGGTAGGAATTCATCATAATTATCCTAGAAGCATTCATGAACCAAAGTCAGCTGGAGTATTTCACCCACGCAAAAGACCACCTACTGTATGTCATACAAATATTACTCTGTAAATCCCATATGAATACACTTGTCAAGGTTGGGTGGTCTTACTGAAGATTTTTCACTTCAATGACATTTGTATAACATGAAAATATTTTACTTGAACTTCTTCACTGGATTTTTTATTTTCTCTTTGATATACAAGTTAAAAGAGAATTTTCATCTCATGGTATATTAGAAATAAATATTTCAGTACAAATGAAATAAACTTTGTACTTGCTGTCATCACAGTTTTTATCTTTAGCATTTACATGGTTACATATTCTTCACGTTTGTTCTTTCTGTGACTGTATATTTCATGTTTTTTTCCTTACATCTATAATTTTAGACTTTGAGAACTACAAGCTACCCTGATTATCTTTAGAAGACGACCAGAGGAATAAAGCAGATGCCCTAGATCTCTTTCAGATTTTGTACCTAAACAAATGCTAACCTCATTTTTCCTAACACCTATTTAGTCAGGTTTTCATCATGCTGTACTGCACCTCTTGTCTTTTTTTTATGTAAACATAATCTTGTCAAAAATTACAAAGGGTATAAGATTTTGCCTTACTTGCAAAGTAGTAAGTAATCCTATCCCTTTTGTGGATGCTAATGGAAGATAGGAGACTTCTGGGTCAGAGACAAAGGACTTCATTACAAAAGTAGCAGTCACTGGAGTATTATTAGCACTTTCTTGTGCTTTTTGCTAGAGTTCCAGTTCCCACAGGTCAACAGCAAGAGAGCCATGTGACACCCACTACCCATATTCTTCCCTGATTACACCTTCTTGTCACTGCAAATATAATCATTGTCCTAAATTTTGTTACTCATTCTCTTGATTTTCTCTATAATTATATAAGAAGTACATATTTCTCTATATGTGATCTTACAAAAATAGTTAATTCCTTGGCTATTCTGAAATAGGTATCAATGGAGTAATACTGTGTGCTTTCTTTTATGATTTAACGTATGTTTCAGAACAAGCAAAACTAAAAAAAATTATGCTTTTAAAATTAGTTCATATTGAGGCAGATAGCTTATTAGATCATTTGTTGTCTTTGATGTATAATATTTCATCATAGAAATAACCTTTTTTGTGTCTTCTGCTGTGATGAACATTTGACTTGTTTCCAGTTCTCCTTATGCAAAAGAGGAAGAAAACTTTGAGACTTTCTGAGAATGGTTTCAGTGTTTTAAGACATTTATATTTTCAGCTTTACTAGGTAGAGTTGAATTGTTTTTTCAAAGTGATCAGTTTATACATTTCCCAACAATATACACAAATTTTTGTTGCACAGCATTTTCACCAACTTCTGATCTGTCTTTTAAAAACATTGTAATATGGGTAAGTGTGAAATTGTACCTTCCCATTGGTTTTATTTTGTTTTTCTGATTACTAATAAGGTTGAGAAATTTTTATATTTATTATTGGCCATTCATATTACCTTTTTATCATGCCCGCTCGTGTCTTTTGCTCCTTTCTATTGATCTGTTTGTCTGTTTAAATTTTACCTTTAATTTTTCATTATTTATCTGGAATTTATTTATGTTTGTGGTATGAGGTTTTTCAGGAGGGTATCCAGTAGTATGCCAGCGTCATTTATTGAACAGTCATTCTTTTCCCCGATGAAGTGCAAAGCCAGCTAGCTTGCAGATTGGGTTTCTATATGTAGTCTGCTCTGTTTCTTCTGTTACTCAGTTTTGTTTTTCTTAATTGAATGACACCGTCTTAACTGCTGTAGCATTCTAGAAGCTTTGTGGTAAGCAAATCTCACCTTATTTTATTCCCATTTTGGAGCATTCTGGCTGTTTTGCTTTTTAGTATAAAAATAGGTTGTAGAGTTCATTGAAAGCTACTGGTTTCAACCTTTTCAACCTTGAGAAATAGGTTGTAAAGTTCATTGAAAACTACTGTTGTCATTTTTATTGTAAGAACATTGAATGTATAGATCATTTTGCAGAGAACTGACATCACAGTAATAATGACTCTGTCCTTGAGAACTTTATTTACATTGCTCCATTTATTGGAGTCTTCTTTAATGTTTATATGCTTTTAAAATTTTATTCATAATGATGTTATTATGAATAATCCATTATTTAGAGTTAGTTCTAGATTCCTTATAGGCTATTGCTAAAATCTTTCTTTGACACTACATTTTCAACTGTATATTGCTGGTGTTTAGAAATGCAATTGATTTTTTAGTATTGATCTTATGTCTAGAAAACTTACTAAGCTTTTTCATTTATTTTGACAGTTGTAGAAATTATATTTTATTATGCAAAAGATGATATTGTTTGTGAGAAGAAATATTTTTTTTTCTTCTGAGTCTTTTACTGTTCCTTTTCTATCTCTTATTAGGTTGTTGATTGAATTAGTATATACCTTTGTCTTCTTCCTGGTTTTATTCTTTGTTTTAACTTAAACTTTAAGATTTGGAATAACTTCAGATTTACAAGATGTTGTAAAGATAGTACAGAGAGTTTTGTATACTTTTAACTCAGGTTCCTCCAGTGTTAGCATCCTACATACTTTGGCATATTTGCATGACTAAGAATCAACATTCATACAGTATTATTAACTAAACTACAGGTCTTATTTGGATGTCAGCACTCTTCCCAGTTTATCACCTTTTTCTGTTTCAGGATCTTTTTCAGATTAAACTCATTACATTTAGTTGTAATGTCTCATTAGTCACCTAGAATCTGTGACTGTTTCTCTTTCCTTGTGTCTCGTGGCTAGACAGTTTTGAATAGTACTGGTCAGGTATTTTGTAGAAAATCCCCCCAGTTTATATTGTTCACACGTTTTGTCATGCTTAAACTGAGATTATAAGTTTTGGGAAAGAATTCCAAATAGGTGATACGCTCTTATCATATCAGGAGGTACATACAACCAGTCTTACTTATTAGTGGTGATGTTAGCTTTGATCACTTATGTATGGTGGTGTCTGCTGGGTTTCTGCTCTGGTAAGGTAATATATTTTCCTTTAATATTTTATTATTTGTAAATATGTAGCTAACTCTAGCCCATACTCAAGGAGATACTGATTACGCTCCACCTTCTAAAGGGTATATGCATATATTACTTGGAATTCTTCAGCAAAGAAGTTTGTCTGTCCTTCCTTTTTTCATTTCTTCGTTCTGTCATTTATATTAGTAAAAATTAATAGTATTTATTTTATTCTTTGTGTTACAGCCAAAATCTATCATTATTAACTTTCTTGCTGAAATTGTTCCACCTGCAGCCATTGGGACTAAAGGATTTGCTGTTAACATGTCAATATTGAGTATGATGGTCGATGAAGGTTTATGTTTTGTTTTTGTTTTGTTTTCCTTCAATTTACTTTATCATTTGAAGTACTTTCCTTCATTTTTATTTTGCTAAGTAGCATTTTCCCCGTTGGCAAAATATCTTTATTATTCTTTTCTTTTGGATTTAAAAGTAAGCTGCCAACATTATGACACTGTGTACCCACTGTGTGTTGTTTAAGAACAAGGATATTTCCCATGGAACATCAGTACCACTATCATGTGAAATAAATTGAACATTAATATGAAACTCTTACCCAGTGTTTCCCGTCATCCCCAAATGTGTTTAAATCATTTTTTCATCTTTTTGACCTAATAAAAAATTATAAATTTTATATTGCATTTGGTTATTGTAACTCTTTCGTCTTCTTTAGTGTGAAGAGTCTCCTTGTCTTTTCTTACCTTTCATGACAGTGATATTTTGAACAATTCCTAACCATTCTATAGACTGTCTCTCAATATTAATTTATCTTAATATTTCTTCATAATTAGGTCCTGCTTAAATATATTGTCCAGAATGCTTTTGTGATAAGTATTTCTGATTGCTTATAATGTCACTTTCTTGCATTATCCATGACATGAGTTTGGTGATGATCCACCAGATTTCTCTGTTGTGAATGTGCTATGTTTTTCTACACTGTAATCAATGTGATTTGGGGGGATAAAAACATGCAAATCTTGTTCTGTGACAGTCTATCACCCAATTTTTTTAAGCATCCATTTATGAGTCCACTCTCAAAGACAATTATTCATTTTATGTTTTCTAGGCATTTTTTTGAAGTTTTCAGTTTTATTGTCATTAGTGTTTTCACAATGTCTCCTTAATAGGTTTTAATTTCTGCTGCATCTTTATGTCTTTTGTTTTATTGCTCATATTGTTTTGTGCTCACTCTTCATTTTGCTTTGCTTTTCTCTTTTCTCAGTTTTGCCTATGTTTTGGTTTATTCATTGTTCTTTCAAAGAAACAAATTTCGGCTCTGTTATGACTGTTAAAGAGTAATGTTTTTAAAAGGTAAAATTATGACTTCTCTGCAGATGTTAAGTAAACACGTATTAAATGTTTTATTTAACTTATTAATAAAGGGGTCAGTCAGATGTTATAACCAGTTTAATAACAATTCAAAGAACAGACACAGTTATAGATTGGGAATATAGAAATAAATGTGCAAATGGAGGCAAAAATGGCCTCTTCCACAGTGAGGGAGAGAAGTCAATTAAACTTTCACTGGACATTATTTATATGTCTATAGACAATAATTATTTTTATTTGATATAAATCATTTATACCTTACTGAGTTGTAAAATAGTTCAAAGGCAATGAAAGGTGCTGAGCTCCGATAGAATTGGAATTAAATAGCCAGGAGGGAATTATTCAAAGCAGAAATTATGAATAATTTTCCACAAAGCACATCTCTTTCTCCACATGGCTAGCTTCTCTCTCTATATATATATTTTCTTTAAATTTATTTTGTTACATTCATTATATCCTTTGTTCTCTTCTGTTATGAAGTACTTTCTAACTTCTGAAGTTGAATGTTATTTTAATTGTTTTATTTTTAAATTGTTCATATAAACTTAATAATTTCTTTATAGATACTCTATTTTACATGCGCCCTGCCAATTTTGATATTGTGGTATTTTATTTTTTGTCCAGTTTAAGATTTTTACAATATCTATTGTTTTCTTCTTTTAAAGCATAGATTACATAGAAGCAATTTTTAAATTTTCATATGTATATGAGTTTTTAAAATGCAGTTATAGATTTGTAAGTTAATTGTGTTTTGAATAAAGAATGAGGTTGTTCGAAATTTAATAATTGCTTCATATGCTTCAGATATTTAGTTTTTTCAAATATTCTTTATTCAAAGAATGCATGTTCTTGCAATAGTGTATTTATGTTCGTATTACATCAACTTTTGCAGTTGTGCACAGCATCTGTATCTTGTCTGATATTTTCTTTGTGATATATCAATTTCTGAGACAGTTGCATTAAATTATTTTAATAGAGGATACATATATTTGCAAATTTCACCTTGTTGGTCTGTTGAAAGCTTTATGTCATTTAAAATTATGTTAGTTGATGCAAACAATTTCAGAACTGTAATATTCTTTATTGTTACTAATCTTTTGTTTTAGCCTCAAAGTATATTATGCGTAATGTTAATGTAGCAACATCAAGTAATTTTGATTTTGTCTGGCTTTCTTTCCGTTCTTTCACTTTCAACTTTCTTATGTCCTTGTTTGTATGTGTACAGTGATGTTAGTATGTGTGTCTGTGTATGTTACAGTTGTCTCTCTAGAAAGGAACATGAGTAACTTTAAAAAATTCCAAAGAAATCATTGTATTTTCACTGTGGAATTTAATCTAGTACATTGATTGTTTGTGTGGATATTTTGGATTCTATTCTGTTTCATGTTTTGTACTCATTTTCCTGTTGCTTCGGTTTCCTTTCTTGCATTCATTTAGCTTGTCTTCTTATTCCATTTTTCTTTTCTACTAATTTAGACTGTACATCAATTTCTGTTTTTAATGACTACTTTAGAAGTTCACTGAACTTAAAAATATCTAAAGCCAATTAACGTTTGCCCTATCCCAAATACATAACTGAGAACGATTTAACTAACTAAATGCTAGTTTCTAAGACACCATGACACTATGTTGAGAAAACAGAGCTGAGTTTATTTGCTTTCTGTAGTGATGGAAAATTTTACCTTGACAGATTTAATAGTGAATTGGAGGAAGAAAAGCCACACCAGATTTTGTTAATTTGGAGTTTGGTCTAAGATGAATTTTTCAGTTTGGGGACTTGATTAGGACTGAGCAAGAATCAGGATATAATAGTTTGGAAGAGGCAGAAATACCAAGGCAAGGATTTTGAGGACAGGAGTTCAGTAGTATTAGGTAGTAAACTGTTGATGCTTCAGTTGAACAAGTTAACAGTTCTTTTAGGAAATTCCTATAATGAACAGTAAAGTTATTTTCCTTAGTAAGAATCTCCTGGACTCTACTGAAGACAGTAAAATAGATAAATCGTGTTACTGTAAACAGTGAATTGGGTAGGGTAGGTGGTTTTGGTCCTTATTGTCCAAGCTGGTTTTGGTTCTCACCGCAGTTACTACCACTCCTGATTTGTATGTGATGGTTATTGAGATAAATGTTTCATATTTTTTACTCCACAAATTAGACATTGTTTTTTATTATTTTGTGTAATCACCTTTGTTTATCTTTACAGGTATGTCTACATTTGGTGCTCTTCGTTTCTTCTTGATTTTCAGAATGTTTTCTCTTGTAGGATTATTTTACTTCTTCCTTAAATACAGTCTTTAAATATTTATTAAGTGAAAGCCTATTGGTAGTAAATACACATTTATCATTTAGTTAAAATTTTCATTCTTAGAAGTTAGTTAGATTGAATATATAGTTTTAGGTCGTGTGTTTACTTTCTCTCAGTGTCTTGAAGATACCATTCCATTGTCTTATGGCTATTGAGAAGTCAGTCGTCAGACTGATTACTGATATGTCCCTATACTCTCTCACTGAGTGGTCCATTTTACAGAGACAAATGTTAGAGAAAGCATATCCATCCCTGGCTTCTGTGCCTCCTGTGGCCCATTAAACTCTGCTCCTTGCATACCAGCTTTCAGTAGATAACCACCATGTTCCAGGACATATTTACCTTACTGAAATTTTAATTTCTCATAATCCCCAAGGAATTATCTAACTTTCCTGACAGTTCAGTATTGCATTAAAAACCACAATTTTCTTTCTATCATTAATCCTACAATTTTAGTTGCAATGAACCAAGAGGAGTTTTTCTGCATAACTGTCTATGATGCAACTAACATGTAGACTGTTGTCAAGCAAAATAGTTTTCCTTCACAGTGCCTGGTACCCTTAAGTTCATATTTAAACTTCCCTTTGATAAGATGGTAATATCAGCTATTTTCCATGGCAGTGCTATGGAAATAAAATACAAATGTGTCTCCCTTAAATGCATTGTAAGAATTTAAACGGCCATGTTTTTAATATTTTCTTGATTGCTAAACATAGGCAAGTCTAAAAAATCTGGATCAGTATTTGTAGCTGTGTTTTTAAAAGAGGATATACTCAAGTAAGATGTTTGACTTATGTCTTCATATCCCTGTTGCCCTTCTTTAATAATCTTTTATAAAGAAAAACGTAGGATGAACAAAGTGTTTATGCTATTGAAAATTTCTATTATTACAATATACTAAGTAAGTTGGATACAAATTAGGTTTTATTAGTTTTACAGCCTGACCAGGATATGCAAACAATGTGGTGCAGGGCATTCAGGTTGGGCAGGCAGAAAGGGGAAAAATGAAAATTACATATGCATATACATATATTGCTAGGACTGTCTTTGTGTAAAAAATACTGAAATATGACTTTCATTTCAGTGTTGTCTGTGTGAGTGTTTTATGAAGGTTTCTGGTCTCTGGTGGAAGACCTGAGAGATAGAGGCTATCTGAGGAGGGAGAAAGACAGAGAGAGGAGAGAGAGAGAGAGAGAGAGAGAGAGAAAATAGATGGCTAAATATAGAAACGTCATGGATGAGTTATCAGTGGGCTTCTAGTCCTCTGCTTTACAGTCATAGGGTTATTATTTATTGATTATGTCTCCTTCAAGGATTCTGATGTCAGTGACATGGTATCCCTGGGACAACACTTTTTGTAGAGGCACGGTCTTGCTCTCTTGGCCAGGCTGAAGTACAGTAGTGTGATCTTGACTCACTGCAGCTTCAAGTCCTGGGCTCAGGTGATCCTCCTACCTAAGCCTCTTGATTAACTTGAGTACAGGTATACACACCATACCTGGCTATTTTTATTTTTATTTTTGTAGAAACAGAGTCTTGCTATATGGTGCAGACTGATTTTGCTCTTGGCCTCAGATGATCCTGCTGCCTCAGCCTCTTGAAGTGCTCAGGTTACACATGTGAGCCACTGCACCCAGCCCAGAGGGACATTTTGTTAGTAGAAATCTTATTTTTTTTTTTTCTGTTTGTTCCTCTTCTGAAGTAAATAATACACATATTGTATGTAAGATTTTACGAAATGAAAGATGACGAGAGACAGCATTTGAAAAAGGATAGATTAATCAGTGGGTCCAATTTAAAATAGTCCTTCATCTTCACCAAAACACCTGAGTTTCTTTTAGAACAAATACTATAACTGGTCCAATCAGGAAAAAGTTTAATGAGTTATAGGAATGCTACATCTGCTAAATGAAATAAACAGATTTTTAAAATATTTAGAATGTCAGATGATCAAAATTAGTTTTTCTTTAAAATGAAAAAAGTTTAGACATTTTTTGATCTTCCTTCTGTTTATAATAAAATAAATGTGACCTTATTATTTGCTCATTTATTTACTCTTATAATTCAACAAACATTGATTGTCTTCTAATTACCTACCGCAGTAAAGGATTAGGATTTCACATATGAGTTTTGCAAGGATGCAAATATTCAAACCAGAGTTCAGTGTGGTAGGTAATTAGAAAACAGCAGTAAGTAGGAGATTGCTCGTGTCCTCAAGTAGCTCATAGTCTGGGTCAAGAGGGAGGCAAATATGTAGACAATTAAGATAAAATGCCGCCAGTCCTAATATGCAATAGAGTACAGTTATTACTGTTACTGATTATATTTAGGCTACTTTTTGTTCATTTGCTAATTTATACCATAACTGTGTATCTTTACCATCAACAGTCTCTAAGTAATTGTTATTAATTTATTATGGAGAGACAAGAGTGGATAGATTAACCCTTCCATGCAGATCTCAAAAATTCAAACACTCATTTTCTGTGTTTCACTCTAGTAGATATAGTTTTCAAGGATAGTATAGATTTCTTATATCACTGTTACAATCACCCAGTGCAAGTTGTGGGTGATAAAATTTTAAGGAAATGTTATTTTATGAAAACAATGAAAAATATTCCTTAGTTGCATGACCCTCCAAATGAAATCAAGGCAATATTGTTTATTTGGTGATGATGACTTTAATGACCAGTAAGTGCGTCATAAGAATTTATTTTCTAAGCAGAAGGTCTTCATGAGCCCCTTAAAAGGATTGAGGAAAAGGAAAGGAACTACTAGTCCACATTTAGCATAAGCAATCTTAAATTTTAGCCCTGAGAGATACAAAGGCATCACTCTCCCCATCCTGAATCTGCAGACCTGAGAATGTGTAACTGGGTTTTGAACTGTAATTCACAATTTCAGTCTTGTTCATGATGGCAGGAAAAAGGATAAACAAACAAACAAACAAACAATTCAGTACCTCTTCAAGATATGTTGTGGGAACCCTACTATAAGGTCAGCAAAGAACATTTGCCTGGTGTTGTGGATGACGCTATGGTTCCTTTCTGTGGTATGCCTACCTCAGCCACTGGCAAGGGGCAGGGAAGCGGATTGGCTTAAAGTGTTCATTACATATCCCCAAAACTTGCTTTAGGAGCCCATCTCCATTTCTATTTTTAATGACTACCTTAGAAGTGCATACTGAACTTAAAAATATCTAAAGCCGATCAATGTTTGCCCTATCCCAAATACATAACTGAGAACAATTTAACTATTTAACAATTTAACTAACTACATGCTAGCTTCTACGTCGTGCATGTGCTGGAGCATGGTGGTTACTGCCTCATCCTGTTTGGACTGCTGTAACAAGCCATAAACTGGGTGGATTATAAAGCACAGAATTTTGTTTCTCACAGTTTTGCATTCTGGGAAGGCCAAGATCAAGGCACCAGCAGATTTCTGTATCTGGCAAGGGAGGGCTGGCTTCCTGGCTCAAAGATGTGATAACAAAGAAAAAAGTAGTGATCATTCAAAGATGACTATCTTCTCTCTGTGTCTTCCCATTGTTTTTTGTTTGTTTGTTTATTATTATTATTATACTTTAAGTTCTAGGGTACATGTGCACAATGTGCAGGTTTGTTACATATGTATACATGCATTAGGAGATATACCTAATGTAAATGACGAGTTAATGGGTGCAGCACACCAACATGGCACATGTATACATATGTCTTCCCATTGTTAAATGGGCGAGGGATCTCTCGTGGGCCTCTTCTATAAGAATAGTGATCCTGTTCATGACGTAATCACCTCCCAAAGACCCTGTCTTCAAATACAATCACCTTAGGGGTTAGGATTTCACATATGAATTTTGCAAGGACACAAATATTCAAACCATACCAGTGAACTAAACAACTCACCACAGCATTAAGGAAGAAGAGGAGGGTGTGTTGTAGTTGTGTAGGCAAACATAGTGTCTGCTACAGTGCTGTGGCATTAGTCATAATGAGGAGATATATGGGAATGTAATGTATATTGGGCCTTGAAGAATAGGCAAGACGTCAGTAGCTGACTAGTACCTAATGGATACTCAGGAACAGTTACTGAAAATAAAATAACAGATAGGTTACACAGAAATGAGAACTACAAATAGTGTTAGACTGGAGATGGAGAAAATAATTTGAGAATGATGTGTTTCTCTGGAGCCTGAGATGCCTTGGAGGTGTGGTAAGTGGTGGGTGTGTAATGGTAGAGAGGATCAAATTGTGAAGAACTTTGAATACTAAGCTGAGAGATTTGAACTTCCCTTTTTAGGCTATCAGAAGAAATGGTTTTGTTGAAGAACAGGGTCATGTACTGGTCCATATTTTAGGAAGAGAATGGTCATAGAAGCATGCACAGTATGTTGAAGGAGAGATTGAAGGCAATCCCTCCTTGAAGGAATTTTGTTATTTTTTAGTTGGAGATATTTTGTTATTTCTCAAACACAAAACTTTAGAGGTATGTATTTTCTCAGACTTAGAGAGTGCCTAATTTTTTTTTCTGCTTGATGGATTAATAGAAAGCATGTTGCTCTCTTACCACTACTTTTTTCTTTGTTATCACTCTGGGTAGGAGTGGGAATAGGGTTACCTGTGCACTTGTGTGCAAAGAAAACCTTTAAATCGTCCCAATGCTCTTTATTTGAAAGATATATTATCATTTGCCCCTGAGCACAAGCTGTGGGAGAAACAAAATGACCAATTTCAATATTGCTGACATTATAGACATTTATATTGAACAAACCAAAGAATAACTTAAAGTGTTAAGTGTCCATTCTGTTAAGAAGAGATGACCTTTCTCTTTTTTCTTCGTGTTGAACAGGGAAATTTTACATGTGACCTGAGAAGAGGAGAGACCAATATTGCATCAGATCCAGAAATAATCATACCATTGTGCTAGAGATATGCCATAATAAAATAACTTTCCTGAATAGGTAAAGGCTTACATTGAAACATATAGGGATTCATACAAGGAAGTGTTAAGACTCTTCTATCAAGTGACCACAGATAGTTAGCTAGTGTATTAGTCCATTCTCATGGTGCTATAAAGAACTGCCTGAGGCCAGATGTGGTGGCTCATTCCTGTAATCCTAGCACTTTGGGAGACCAAGATGGGTGGATCACCAGAGGTCAGGAGATCAAGACCAGCTTGGCCAGTCTAAGAAAATGATCTGGGCATGGTAGCATGTGCTTGTAATCTCAGTTACTTTGGAGGCTGAAGTGGGAGAATTTCTTGAACCTGGGCGGTGGAGGTTGCAGTGAGCCAAGATTGTACCACTGCACTCCAGTCTGGGTGACTGACAGAGTTAGACCCTGTCTGAAAAAAAAGAACTGCCTGAGACTGGGTAATTTATAAAGGAAAGAGGTTTAATTTACTCAGTTCCACAGAGCTGGAGAGGCTTCAGGAAACTTACAGTCGTGACGGAAGGGGAAGCAAACACATCCTTCTTCACATGTCGGCAGGAAGGTGAAGTACTGAACAAAAGAAAGAGAAGCCCCTTATAAAACCATCAGGTCTTGTGAGAACCCACTCACTGTCATGAGAACAGCATGAGGGCACCCACCCCCATGATCCAATTACCTCCTATCTGGTCCCTCCAATGACATGTGAGGATTATGGGAACTGTAATTCAAATGTGATTTGGGTGGGGACACAGCCAAATTATATCATTCTGCCCCCTGGCCCCCCTCCCAATCTCATGTCCTCACATTTCAAAACACAGTCATCACTTTCCAACAGTCCCCTAAAATCTTAACTCATTCAAGCATTAACCCAAAACTCCAAATCCAAAGTCTCATCTGAGACAAGGCAAGTCCCTTCTGACTATGAGCCTGTAAAATCAAAAGCAAGTTAGTTACTTCCTAGATACAGTGGGGGTACAGGCATTGATTAAATACAAATGGAGAAATTGGCTTAAATGTAGGGGCTATAGGACCCATGTAATTCCAAAATCCAGTGGGGCAGTCAAATCGTAAAGTTCTGAAATGAACCCCTTTGACTCCATGTCTCACTTTCTGATCATGCTGATGCAAGAGGTGGGCTCCTGTGGCCTTGGGCAGCTCTGCCCCTGTGGCTTTACAGTGTACAGCCCCACTGTCAGCTGCTTTCAACGGCTAGCACTGAGTTTCTGTGGCTTTTCCAGGTGCACAGTGCAAGCTGTCGATGGACCTACAATTCTGGGGTCTGGAGGACAGTGACCCTCTTCTCACAGTTCCACTAGACAGTGCTCCAGTGGGGACCCTCTGTAGGGGATTCAACTCCACATTTCCCTTCTGCATTGCCCTAGCAGAGGTTCTCCATGAGGGCTCCGCCTGTACAACAGACTTCTGCCTGGAGATACAAGGGTTTCCATAGATCCTCTAAAATCTAAGTGGAGATTCCCAAACCTCAATTCTTGTCTTCTGTGGATCCACAGAGCCAACACCACATGGAAGCCACCAAGGCTTGGAGCTTACATTCTCTGATGCAACAGCCTGAGCTGTACCTATACCCCTTTTAGCCACAGCTGGAGCTGCTGGGATGCAGGGCACCAAGTACCTAGGCTGGACACAGCATGGAGACCCTAGGCTGGGCCCATAAAACCATTTTTCCCTCCTAGGCCTCCATGCCTGTGATGGGAGGGCTGCTGTAAAGGTCTCTGACATTCCCTGGAGACATTTTTCCCATTGTCTTGGTGATTAGCATTTGGCTTCTTGTTACTTATGCAAATTGCTGTAGCTGGCTTGAATTTCTCTTCAGAAAGTAGGGTTTTCTTTTCTGCCGCATTTTCAGGCTGCAAATTTTCCAAAGTCTTATGCCCTGTCACCTCTTGAATGCTTTGCCACTTAGAAATGTCTTCCGCCAGATACTCTAAATAATCTCTCTCAAGTTCAGAGTTCCACAGATCTCTAGGGCAAGAGCAAAAAGCCTCCAGTCTCTTTCCTAATGTATGGCAAGAGTGACATTTAATCCAGTTCCCAACAAGTTCCTTATCTCCGTCTGAGACCACCTCAGTCTGGACTTCATTATCCATATCACTATCAGCATTTTGGTCAAAGCCATTCAACAAGTCTCTAAGAATTTCCACACTTTCCCAAATCTTCCTGTCCTCTGAACTCTCTGTGTCTCTAGGATGTTTCAAACTTTCCCACATTTTCCTGTCTTCTTCTGAGCCCCCCAAATGGTTCCCACCTCTGCCTGTTACCCAGTTCCGAAATTGGTCCCACATTTTTGGGTATCTTTACAGCAGGACCCCACTACTCCCAGTACCAATTCTCACGCTTCTATAATATGGAACTGCCCAAGACTGGGTAATTTATAAAGGAAAGAAGTTTAATTGACTCACAGTTCTGCAGGGCTGGGGAGGACTCAGGAAACTTACAATCATGGTAGAAGGGGAAGCAAACACGTCCTTCTTCACATAGGGGCTGAAAGAAGTGCCTAGCAAAAGGGGAAAGAGCCCCTTATAAAACCATCACATCTCGTGAGAACTCCGTATCACAAGAAGAATCAAATAGATGCAATAAAAAATGATAAAGGAGAAATCACCACTGATCCCACAGAAATACAAACTACCATCAGAGAATACTATAAACACCTCAATGCAAATAAACTAGAAAATCTAGAAGATATGGATAAATTCCTGGACACATATACCATCCCAAGACTAACCCAGGAAGAAGCTGAATCCCTGAATAGACCAGTAACAGGTTCTGAAATTGAGGCAATAATTAATAGCCTACCAACCAAAAAAAGTCCAGGACCAGACAGATTCACAGCCGAATTCTACCAGAGGTACAAAGAGGAGCTGGTATCATTCCTTCTGAAACTATTTCAATCAATAGAAAAAGAGGGAATCCTCCCTAATTCATTCTGTGAGGCCAACATCATCCTGATACTAAAGCCTGGCAGAGAGACAACAAAAAAAGAATTTTAGATCAATATCCCTGATGAACATCAGTGCAAAAATCCTCAATAAAATACTGGCAAACCGAATCCAGCAGCACATCAAAAAGCTTATCCACCACGATCAAGTTGGCTTCATCCCTGGGATGCAAGGCTGGTTCAACATACACAAATCAATAGACGTAATCCATCATTTAAACAGTACCAAAGACAAAAATCACATGATAATCTCAATAGATGCAGAAAAGGCCTTCAACAGAATTCAACAGCGCTTCATGCTAAAAACTCTCAATAAACTAGGTATTGATGGGACATATCTCAAAATAATAGCTATTTATGACAGACCCACAGCCAATATTGTACTGAATGGGCAAAAATTGGAAGCATTCCCTTTGAAAACTGGCACAAGACAGGGATGCCCTCTGTCACCACTCCTATTCAACATAGTGTTGGAAGTTCTGGCTAGGGCAATCAGGCAAGAGAAAGAAATCAAGGGTATTCATTTAGGAAAAGAGGAAGTCAAATTGTCCCTGTTTGCAGATGACATGATTGTATATTTAGAAAACCCCGTTGTCTCAGCCCAAAATCTCCTTACATGGATAAGCAACTTCAGCAAACTCTCAGGATACAAAATCAATGTGCAAAAATCACAAGCATTCCTGTACACCAATAACAGACAAACAGAGAGCCAAATCATGAGTGAACTCCCATTCACAGTTGCTTCAAAGAGCATAAAGTACCTAGGAATCCAGCTTACAAAGGATGCAAAGGACCTCTTCAAGGAGAACTACAAACCACCACACAACAAAATAAAAGAGGACACAAACAAATGGAAGAACATACCATGTTCATGGATAGGAAGAATCAATATTGTGAAAATGGCCATACAGACCAAGGTAATTTATAGATTCAATGCCATCCCCATCAAGCTACCAAGGACTTTCTTCACAGAATTGGAAAAAACTACTATAAAGTTGATATGGAACCAAAAAAAGAGCCCGCAGTGCCAAGACAATCCTAAACAAAAAGAATACGCTACCAGACTTCAAACGATACTACAAGGCTACAGTAACCAAAACAGCATGGTACTGGTACCAAAATAGAGATATAGACCAATGGAACTGAATAGAGCCCCCAGAAATAATACGACACATTTACAACCATCTGATCTTTGACAAACCTGACAAAAACAAGAAATGGGGAAAGGATTCCCTATTTAATAAATGGTGCTGGGAAAACTGGCTAGCCATATGTAGAAAGGTGAAACTGGATCCTTTCCTTACACCTTATACAAAAATTAATTCAAGATGGGTTAAAGACTTAAAACCATAAAAACCCTAGAAGAAAACCTCAGGCCGTAGGCATGGGCAAGGACTTCATGACTAAAACACCAAAAGCAATGGCAACAAAAGCCAAAATTGACAAATGGGATCTAATTAAACTAAAGAGCTTCTGCACAGCAAAAGAAGCTACCATCAGAGTGAACAGGCAACCTACAGAATGGGAGAAAATTTTTACAATCTACCCATCTGACAAAAGGCTAATGTCCAGAATCTACAAAGAACTTAAACAAATTTACAAGAAAAAATCAAACAACCCCATCAAAAAGTGGGCAAAGGGTATGAACAGACACTTCTCAAAAGAAGACATTTACGCAGCCAACAGACACATAAAAAATGCCCATCATCACTGGCCATCAGAGAAATGCAAATCAAAACCACAATGAGATATCATCTCACACCAGTTAGAATGGCAATCATTAAAAAGTCAGGAAACAACAGGTGCTGGAGAGGATGTGGAGAAATAGGAATGCTTTTACACTGTTGGTGGGGCTGTAAACTAGTTCAACCATTGTGAAAGACACTGTGGCGATTCCTCAAGGATCTAGAACTAGAAATACCATTTGACCCAGCCATCCCATTACTGGGAATATTCCCAAAGGATTATAAATCATGCTGCTGTGAAGACACATGCACACGTATGTTTATTGCAGCACTATTTACAATAGCAAAAACTTGGAACCAACCCAAATGTCCATCAATGATAGACTGGATTAAGAAAATCTGGCACATACACACCATGGAATACTATGCAGCCATAAGAAAGGATGAGTTCATGTCCTTTGTAGGGACATAGATGAAGCTGGAAACCATCATTCTGAGCAAACTATCGCAAGGACAAAAAACCAAACACCACATGTTCTCACTCATAGGTAGAAATTGAACAATGAGAACACTTGGACACAGGGTGGGGAACATCACACACCGGGGCCTGTCGTGGGGTGGGGGGAAGGCGGAGGGATAGCATTAGGAGATATACCTAATGTAAATAACGGGTTATGGCATGCAGCATACCAGCATAGCACATGTATACATATGTAATAAACCTGCATGTTGTGCACATATACCCTAGAATTTAAAGTATTTAAAAAAAAAAAAAAAACCCCGCATGAGAGTAACTGCCCCATGTTGGGAGAAAAGCTGAGTGTTGGGAGAGAAACTGAGGCAGGGCTTGCATGTCTGACATAATGCATGTCTTGGAACATGTCCGGGGTCCAGGGTCTGAAACCCCCATGGCCTTTGGAATGTGTCTAGACTTGCTGGCTCCTTGCTTGTAGCACTCCCATTATCTCAAGTAGTGTATGTTTCAAAGAAAATGCTAAACCATCACAGCTGTAGCCCATTCGCTTGATACACCACTTCCTTTCAACCCCCACAGCCTTACCATCTGTTTCTTTGTTTGATCACCAGTAAATAGTGTGGGCTTCCATAGCTCCGGGCCTTCGTAGCCTCCATACTAGCATTGGCCCCCTGGTCCCCCTTTATCTCTTAACTTGTCTTTTCTCATTCCTTTGACTCTTCTGGACTTCGTAGCCCCCATGACCTGGTGTTGGGTCTGATCACCCCAATAGCCCCGATGATTCAATTACTTTCCACCCATTCCCTCTCACAACACATGGGGATATGGAAACTAAAATTCAAGATGATATTTGGGTGGGAACACAGCCAAATCATATCAGCAAGTGACTGTAACTAGTAAAAAAAAAAAAAAAAAAAAAAAAGGAAATGTTTAGATTATGATAGTGAAGATTTTAGGCATAGACTTTATTTAGTATCTAAAATGATGCTGTCAGATCTCTGTTGGCATTTTTCTCTACCTCTGTCAATTTCTCTGTTGATTTTTCTGCCTCTATAGATGTGCTTGCTACTAGTTGACTTCATTCTCTATCAGGCTGTCCTCGTAAGATAGCAGAGAAAGTCATGGAAGTGTCATGATATTTAGCACTTAAATGATCTTTGAAAGAGACAAAAACTTTTCTGCAGGAGCTCTGGGAAGAATTGTTATTGGCCTGGTTTGGATCAAGTATCCATATGCGAGCCAATTGCCATAGCAGGAACTAGGAATACATGTTACTCTGATTGGCAGGATTTGGGTTACATGCCCATCCTGAGAGCCAGCTGTTGTCCTATGATTGGTGCAGAAATGGCCCCTGAAAGCAAAACGTTCTTTTTTCTTTAGGAGGAGGAAGAGGTACTGCTGGTACAGAAATAACCATCTCTACTGTTAGTGTTTAGGACAGATAAGCATTGACAGGCAGCTTTCAAATTTAGTTACTGTTTTTACTACGTGCACTTCTGGCCACAGAATAAAGTTCTCTTTAGAGTGAAGATTTTGCCAGTGCCCTTTCCAGCAACTCTTTTGAATGTAGTTCGTCCAGTGGCATAATTTATAGCTTTGTTGTCCTTTGCACTCTGTAGCAATTACTTTTGTGACTTAAAAAAAAAAAAAAAAAAAAAAATCATTCCCAAGAGAGCTTAAAATAGAGGGTGGGGATCTGACCAAGTCTGAGATCAAGGGATTCTGCTCTTGGCTAATGAGATGTTTTGGTTTTATATTTTGAAATGTTCAAAATCAACATTCCAAGTAGAGGAAGAATGTGTCCTGTAACTCCCAAACTCCTGTCTGGCTCAACCACTGTCTCACCAACCCTTTACCTATTTTCCTGCATTTTATCCTCTCCTCTTCTACTGACAGCACCTCCCTCTCTTCTCTAGCTTTAATTCTCTAGCTTGTCTGTTTGATATTGCACAAAGATCACTTTCCTGCATCAATTAGAAGAGTTTACGCTCTATGAGGATTTGGGGGATTTTGGAATGCCATTTTTTGTGTCATGCCCTTACTTTCCCTAATTGCCTTGATGCCACTGAAGTAATGATGCAGTCTTTTATTTGAGTCTTCCAGTTGGCACAATGACTTAAATATGGGCAATTTCTAGAAACAAAGAAATATTCGGTTACTATCTGGCTAGCTAACTAGTTATCTATTGTAGCATTTACCAGGGGGGGAAAAAAAAACAGCAATGGCAATAGAACACTAATTATTATTATCAAGACAGAGTCTCATTCTGTCACCAGGCTGGCATGCAGTGGCGCGATCTCAGCTCACTGCAGCCTCCAACTCCCTGGTTCAAGGGATTCTTCTGCCTCAGCCTCCCAAGTAGCTGGGATAACATGTATGTGCTACCACGCTTAGCCTAGAACACTAATTATTAAAAATAAAGGACTTCTAACTGTATAAATTTAAAAATACACTGTAATAATTCTGTGTTGGCCTTTCTGGTTTCAACCTCATCGTTTTGTTTAGATATACCTCTAATATTAAAATATTAATATCACATTGCTATATGAGCTTTCAAATAACATTTTCTGAAATTCACCTGACCTTGTTAATTCTTGACCCTTGGAGTACTAGATTCTGCTCAGGTTCCAGCTGTCTTTATGGAACAACCTCCCAGTCTTTAAATAGGCTATCTCTTCAGGCTTTTATAATACAGGCAGATTCTGACTTAAAATTTATTCCTAAGTGACTGATTGTTTTCATTGTTATTTTATTTCCCCTCTAAGGTTTTTGTCACAATGACTAAAAAAGAAAATCTTTTACAAAGAATATTTATTGTTTTTCTATACAGTCAAGAAAGGTTAAATTAACATTTAACAAACTCCTTCCAAGTTAAATGTAAAGAGATTTCATTGCATTTGATTCACATGTAAAAGTACAGAATGAAAGTAAGGACTACCTTCCCAATTTCATGTAGGTCATACTTACACCTTCATTTTCAGCAGAAGATATGAATATTGTGTCCTAGTCAGTGTTTACTGTAGGTAAGGCAGCATAACTGTGAGTCTCAGGAGGATGATTCTGTGAAGGCAGAGGCAAGTATTATCATTAACCGAAACTTTTGGAAAGAAAAAGAATAAGGGTTTTCAGTTGGCACATAGACTATTACTTAGAAAATAAAGAGAAAGTTATTAGATTAAAATATGTAAAGAAAAATGTTATGAAAAGATCCTCATTTAAATGTAACATTTTATTAAGTTAAATCCAGGGGAAAACCGTACCTTAATCTAGTGCAATGCTCTAAAGCAGGGTTTATGTAGTTGTGACTTGCCTACAGATTCACTGAAACTGATTGTTGGTCATGGCGGATGTTCATATAAGCCATCCCCTGGCTTAAGAACAATTGATGAGACCTCTTTGTATTCAATATTCGTGCAAAGGTGAGAAATGAAGGAGGAGGCCAGAGGTTCCTGCTCCTGTGGAGTAAACTTGTCCTCTGTGAACTCTGTTTCAGAGCACTAGATGGTGTCACACTTCTTTTTATGTAGATATAGAAATATGTTCTTGCCTAGAATATTGTATACCTTCCTTAATTTTTGTCAACAACGTGTTTCGGTTATTAGTACACAGAGGTTTATGTTCCTGTTCCCAGTAATTAAAATCCCACAGGAGACTCTGAGGAAAAGAGATTGTTCTTCATGCATCAAGGTAAAATCCTGAATGCATTTTTCAGTACACAAAGTATTGGGATTACTAGTTTGGAAAATGAAGAGATGTTCTCCAGGTACCATACTTAACACTTAGATTTTTTGGTAGGACAAGTTGGCAGCGTATTTACATGAGAGAGTTAAACTGACTGGTAAACACACTGGTTTGTGATGTTTCCAGTTCAGTTCTATCACTTACTACTAGGAATATTGCCCTGGTTAAATTATTTTGCCTATTTTATCATTGTGTGCTTAAAATATAATAGGATTTTAAAAATATAATAGGATTGGGTTATTCTTAAAATACAGTGGGATTGGGTTATTGGATTAAAATAAAGGGGTTGAGTTCCAGATGAAGATTCAGATCCCTTCCAGCACTAAAAGATCTGGTTCCCAGGATTATCCACAAATACACAGAGACACTAACTTTTTTTTGCATTCATCCAAGCATATGTTTATAAAAGTTCTTTTCAAAATACTAAAGTTTAAATAATACGATTCAGATTTCTTAAAATGTTGACTTATGTATGATCCCTTGGATTAAAATTCATTTTTAACTTGGCTGAACTAATTGACATTCCTAGCGACATTGAATAGGAGTTCCCTTTTCTCTGCAGCATCTATTATTTTGTACTTTTTAATAATAACCAGTCTGACCGATGTGAGATGGTTTTCATTATCTCATGATTTTCATTTGCATTTCTCAGATGATTAGTGATGACATTAGTTTTAAATGGTAAATGCTTAAACTGCCGATAAACTCCATTTGTCATCAGTTTAAGAAAATCCATTTTCTGGAAGTGCCACTTCTGTAGCGGCCCTCTCCGACCCCATCTCACACCTCTTCTAAATGAGTAATGTAACATTTTACCTAATCCCGTTCCTTCATATTTTTGAGCTTTGAGAATCTTTTTAAAAATTAAATTTAATATGACAAAAATTTTACTGCTTAAAAATCTATCAAGCTGTTCAGTTGTGTGTTTTCTTTTCTTTTTTTTTTTTTTTTTGACATTTTCAGACTCTTAACTATATGACTCAAGACCATGAAAAATTGCTCATTGCAATGGAACCCAGCATTCTTTTGATTCAACATGCTACTGACAGCTATGAAGTAGCAAAGGACTTTCTATTACCCATAATGCATTTTGAAACTTCAGTGCCCAAAGATTTTTTGCCCCCAAAACAGTTATTCCTCTTGGCTGTTTGAAGGACTTTGCAAATGTTTGAATAAATTTTCAAATCTCTAGTAAGCTTTTCTTTCTCTCTGCTGAGAGACATAGATCGCTTCGCCATATGGCAGCTGATTTAACCCCCTACTCCTTTCTCACCAGAAATCTCACCAGAAACCCCACGCACTAACTTCAAAAACATTGTCTACTTCTTGACCTTTCTATCTGTAGCGCTCCATCTCAGTCTGTCAGTTTGAATAAGCAAGCTAGTTCATGATATCAAAATATTTGTGTAAATGGAACCAGTCATAATTTATTGCTTCTAAAATTATTTCATGGGATTGTGGTAGGCACTGTTTTTGCTGAGGTATTGGGGTTAATCTCAGTGGAAATGAGGCCTGCACTGTATGTTATCTTAGTGTATTTTGAGAAAAATACTCAAATTGCAGTTTACCTACTATTTATCTGAATTAAGAACATCCAAAAAAGTGACTATAATAGTTCGATATCATGCTGCAAATTCCTCTCTTTAAAGCTTAACAATATTCAGATACTTGTTTATATGTCTCAAGATCTGTAATATGAGGACTTTCCCAAGTGATAAAAATGAAGGTTCAAAATTATATTCCAAGTTTTCTGTGTAGTGTACAAAGAAAGAAAAAGAGAAGTTATGAAATGAAGGAGGGAAGTAGTGAGTAAGGAAGGAAGAAAGAAGGGGGGGAAGAAGATACCTCTCAATGTTTCAGGCTATTTGCACTGTGTTCATTTTCTGATGCTCTCAAGTTATTGAGAGCCTGGGTAAAGAACCCAAGCAAATAGTTGCTATATAATAAATGCTACCATATGTTGACTCTTACTGTTTGCCAAACCTTGAACTAGGTTGGTTTTCCACAACTCTAATCTTTACAGCAGTCCTTCAAAGAGTAGGTATCATTATTCCGTATTTTACAAGGAAACTTACAGGCTGAAAGAGGATATAAAAATTATCTAAGTTTATAGAGCAAGTAAATGGTAGAGATGGTATTCACACCTTTGCTCATAAGATATGCTATTATATAAGAATAAAATTATCACTTTTTCTATTAGCTGTCAAATTATTTGCTAGGCAAAACAAAAAAATTACCATCTTCCCTGTTCATCATAAAACTAAATAAAAACAACACCTTGTTAAAGAGTGTAAATTATTAAGTAATGTAAGTATAATCACATGAATAATTTACTCTTATTTGATGATTTTGACAATAAAGTGTGTGGTTTATGGCACATGACTCCATCCCAAAACTTTGCAAACAGGAATTTATGGTCCTCAAATATTTTAAGATTGGTGCAAAGTTAAAGTTTATTCTCTCTGTTTCATTGTACAGCAGTTAGATTGCATGAGCATTTACTCTCCTATAGTTACAGATTTAATATGTGCTTATTGAATATCCACTACTAAAAGAAGCCCGAGTTACACAGTAGAAGCATTAACATAGTCTCTGCCTCAGCAAACCTTTTAACTAGCCGGAGATAGCTATGCTTGTGAAACAAGAAAGAAACAAAATCTTATTAAATCGAATGCTGTGTTGTGAAGAATTAAGCATATTTGCAAAAGGTAGAAGTCTGAACAGAAATGCACAGCCTTGTGGATGCCATCAGCAGGCCTGCTGCCAAGAAACTTCAAAAGTTGATGTTTGCCTTCAGGAATTCACCACTTGAATATGGCCTTTTGCTGGAATGACTCAAAATCTGATTTGAACAGTACATTAAACAGTGATCAGTTTCTCAATGACAGATCCACACGAACCAAACTCTCAAAATACCAACCTGTAAGCCAGAATTAAATGGATTACATTTAACTGAAAAGTATAAGTCGTCCCCCAGGGGACAGCCAGTCAGAGAATTGGTTGCAGGACCGCCCACATACACCCAAATCCTCATACACTGTAGTCCAGCAGCAGGTCCTGCAGACCGACATACAGGAAAAGTCGGCCCTCTGTATACATGGGTTTTGCATTCCTGAAATACTGTATTTTGCAAGTTTGGTTGAAAAGAATTCCACATAATACTGGACCCATGCAGTTCAAACGCCTGTTTTTCAGGGGTCAACCATATACTACTAAAAATCCTGATTAAAGAAAATAATGGCCATTGATGGTTTTGTATGTGGTATATGTGGCTTATATACCACTTGTGTTTTCGGAAAGTGGCATAGGCCTGGCATGGTGGCTAAAGCCTGTAATCCCAGCACTTTGGGAGGCCGAGGCGGGTGGTTCACAAGGTCAGGAGTTGAAGGCCAGCCTGGCTCATAGGGCGAAACCTTGTCTCTACTAAAAATACAAAAATTAGCCAGGCATAGTGGTAGGTGCCTGTAATCCCAGCTACTCAGGAGGCTGAGGCAGGAGAATCGCTTGAACCCGGGAGGCGGACGTTGTGGTGAGCCGAGATCATGCCATTACACTCCAGCCTGGACGACAAGAGCAAGACTCCATCTCAAAAAAAAAAAAAAAAAAGCATGTAAAATGAGGCCTGTTTTTAAGAAAGATAAGCCTTGAAGTGGTGTGGAGAAATAGCTCATGGAGGGAGAAAGAAAGAGTATTGGCTGTAGACGCCTTATGGGAGACAACTGGAATAATTTCTAGTATTAAGTTAATGAGGACCAGTGATAATGGCATTTTCATATTAAGAGAGAAAATAGAAAAAAAAAAATTAAAAGACAAAACTATTTGAAGTAGCAGTTTATAGGATGGGGTGTGTGTAATAACTAGACCATGGAATTAAAACCCAGCAAGTTGCATAACCTGTGTAAACTAGTGTGCCAAATGTATACAGCAAATCAGAGTGCTCACTATGGGAATGGTGAGCCTGTGAGAAGATGAAGGATTGACATTTTAATAAGGTTTGAAAAATTGTGTCTAATTTATTACTCAAAATACAGTCTACTGTCCTTGTTTTTAAAAAGCCAGTTGCATTTTTTTTTTTCTTTTTTCAAGAGACAGGGTCGGCCAGGTGTGGTAGCTCACATCTGTGATCCCAGCACTTTGGGAGGCCGAGGCAGGTGGATCACTTGGTCAGGAGTTGGAGACCAGCCTGACCAAAATAGGGAAACCCCGTCTCTACTAAAAATACAAAAATTAGCTGGGCATGGTGGCACATCCCTGTGGTCCCAGCTGTTCACGAGGCTGAGGCAGGAAAGTTGCTCAAACTCAGGAGGTGGAGGTTGCAGTGAGTCGAGATCACACCACGGTACTCCAGCCTGCGGGATGGAGCAAGACTCCATCTCAAAAAAAAAAAAAAGACAGGGTCTCATTATGTTGTCTAGGCTGGCCTCAAACTCTTGGACTCAAGGGATCCTCTGCCTCAGCCTCCCAACTAGCTGGGAATACCGGCATGTACCACTGCACCTAGCTAAATTTTTTTTTTTTTTTTTTTTTTTTTTTGAGACGGAGTCTCGCTCTGTCGCCCGGGCTGGAGTGCAGTGGCCGGATCTCAGCTCACTGCAAGCTCCGCCTCCCGGGTTCACGCCATTCTCCGGCCTCAGCCTCCCGAGTAGCTGGGACTACAGACGCCCGCCACCTCGCCCGGCTAGTTTTTTTTTTTTTGTATTTCTTAATAGAGACGGGGTTTCACCATGTTAGCCAGGATGGTCTCGATCTCCTGACCTCGTGATCCGCCCGTCTCGGCCTCCCAAAGTGCTGGGATTACAGGCTTGAGCCACTGCGCCCGGCCTAAAGTTTTAGAAAATTAGGTAAACTTGTATTTAATGTGAATAGCCACAATTAGAGAAAATTGAAAAAATGTTCAAGAGTACAAATATTGGTTATATAGGAATATTTCAACAGCACAAGTGTAATTTTGACTAGTTGATTGCCTACTCTGTGCGTATTTGTATATGAATATGTATGTTACTCTATTATGTATGTGTGAATTCACTCCTCTGTCTATCCTTCCATCACTCAATGGTCATATAGTCCTCTCTGTGTACGGAGGAAATACCATGCTAAATATTGGGTATACAAAGATTATTAGATGGGCCCCTGGCCTCTGGAAAGCATTGAGTAGTAAAGGGATAGGTATACAAAAATTACGATTCTAAACAGTCATGGGTGTGGTAGGGACCATGCTGCAAACACATTGCAGTCTCCGCCTGTAGGACTCACAGAAGACGTCTCTGAGGAGGAATATGTAGCTGAAATCTGAAGGAGGAGTGGAAGTGGGTCAAGTGAAGTGGAGAAGGTTACAGTATTGGTAGTAAATAACTTAATTCATCACATTTTTCTATATTGAGCATGGAATTTTTGTTTTAAAGAATTGCATGCTCAATATTTTCAAAGCCACCATTAGATAGTTTTTAAGAATATCCAATGAAATGTCCCACCGTATGTGCTTGGAACCCATTAGTCATAACTTGGTGATATAAAGTACGTTCTTGACCTATGACAGGACTATTATTGCTGGAGCTGCTGCACCAAAAAATGTGATCATATTTGCCATCTGGTGAAATATACTGTCTCGCCCAGGTTGAGCTCCACAGATGACTAAATGACCAAAATGACTAAAGCCCTAAGCAGCCCACAATTACTCAGTTGCCCGAAGGTCCGCATGTAGAATGGAAAGTTGTATTTCATCAGATCGCTGAACTGAAGTTTGTGGTGGGGGCAGGGAAAGGATGCACATTGCTTATCTTTTATTTTCCTTTGTAGTTTGAGGTACGTAAGTTCTCGTATCAACCAAATGAAACAGTTTAATATTAATGCCATAGTGTCAGACAGTTGATAAGGTCTGAGGACATGAAGGTTTTTTTTTTTTTTTTTTTTAATGCAGTTCCTGTCTTCAAAAAGCTTATTTTTAGAATTGTATTTGCTGTATATTTTAAGACACTTAATTGTGTACTTTTCATATTTTAATTCTAATGTATATAAAAATACAAACTACTTAGTAATTGAAATCAGAGTAAGTAAATTGCTACAAATGGCCAATTGTTGGACCTCAGTTTTGCCTCTATGTGTAACAATTAACACAGCTTTTCAGATACATTTTTGAAGTCATGGGCCCTAATTTCTATTTGGTTCTATTAAATTACTGAAATAGTGCTAGTGGGAAGGTTCTCACATTGCCAAGTGGTTTGAGATTCTTGTACTTAATTTTTATTTTTGTTGTTTATAAGATTAATAAAATTGAGAAGTGATGCATGATTGATTCTTGGTGTTTGCAGAGAGGAATATTGAGGCTCAGTGAAATAAATGGGTAGATAAAAATTCTGAATATGTGAATATAACTCACGAGATAATAATAGCTTTTATTTAAAAGCGATCCTACCCCTTCTGTCAAGGAGAGAAAAATCTAAGAAATAACATATGGAACAAAAAGGGAAATAAAGTGAGTGATATATTTGAAACTGTTAAAAACTGCCAAATTTTCTGGTGACACAAGAGCCTATCAAAGGATATGGTAGGAATCCTAGATATTAAAGCACTTTAAAGGGGTAATTTTAACAGGATAAAGAAATAAATAAATAGAGAGCAAGAGGAAAATTTTATAGTGAGAAAAAGAAAATAAAATAAACCTAAGGCCAAAAAATCCCTGCCTAGGGATATTGCCCAGGAAGGTAGATTTAGCCAAGTGGGCACTCAGCCTAGAATTTCTTATTTCTCTTTTCATGCTACAAAATATGAAGTAATCGCCTTAGCAGGACTTATTACAATGACGAAATCACCTAACAATCTGAAATGCTTCCTTTTACATGAAGGTATTTGTTTTGTTTTGCTTCTTGAGAAATGGCAGTCTTTTTTTTTAATTCCTCGTTCAACAATCCATTTCTGTGAAAAATACAATCCTGTGTATTCCATAAACCCCTTGGCATTGGAAATGAGAGTGATGATCCTAGTAGATCATAAGAGTTAGAAAGTTGTTTTCCTACTTTTAACAATGATAGGAATAAGATGACTTCTATTTCTAATTTCTCAAATTCTAAATTTCTCATAATAGAAGTTAAATTATTTTTCTTTTGTTCAATATCTGAAGTCTCAGAAAATATTAATGTCTATACTTCACTAGATTTCCATTAAATAGTTTGTTTTAGTTTCCACAGAATCCCATTCTCTAGTGAAGATTGATTTTCTTAAAATTGCTAAATAAATTTTATTTTAAAAAATCGTATATACCCACTTTAGCTAATTCTGCCTCTGGAGTCTGCATTTTTTCCGGATATTTTTATATTGTTTAGAGTATTCCAAGAGGTTAATTTTATAGATTGATCATTGATCATAAAGTAGATACAGGCTTACTTAGGAAGTAATATATAAATGAAAGTGATGTAAGTAGAATTTTACCTGTTCTATCTGTGCGTTAAATATACCACAAATGCACACATGTAAATTATATTTCCAGAATATAATTATATATACACACATACATAATTACATATATACATATATATACACACACACATTAGTTTTATAATGATCACTGAAGAAAAGGTAGAAAAAGCAAAACAGCAGTCAAAATTTCTGATAGCTCTTTGAGTCATTCTTGTAACTTAAATTAGAAAACACAGGTAAATTTCTTTCCTAGAAAATCTGGAACACTAATGGAGTTTTCATTAGATAATTAAAACCTCTTCCACTTATTAAGCACGGTCTTGATGCCAAATCTCATCTGTCATTACTTCTTGAAACTGTTCTGATTGGCACTATATCTGATAAAAAGTAAAGGACGTAATTCATATCAGAAGAGTGAGATGGGTCACATGTCAGATGTATCCCAAAGTGTGCTTTTGTGTTCTAAATGGTGACCTTTTAAAGTGTGATTTGCGCTGCAAAATGTGTAAGAAAAAGGATTTTGTCTTGTTAGAAGGCGCTTGTGGTCTGCAGTAGTCAGAGATCTCCAGAGCCAGAGTGTTCCCTCACCCATCAGCACTTTGAAAGAGTTTTGTGAAAGTGACAGTATGAGGAAGAGGTGTTATATTATATAACATTTCCAGTGGAAGTAGCTTCATTTGCCTCAATGGGACGAGGCCTTCTCCTGATCTTTGGCTTGCATGTTCAGAGGAGAGGCCTTGCAAAGTCCAGGACTCCACTGTGTCGCACATTTGCTTTGCCTCTCAACACTCCCATATGTATATGTGTGTACTCTTGTTTCCTAATAGCAAATCTTTAAGGACCTCATCATACACTGGTGTTTTTAAAGTTGGTTCCCATGGATTGAATGTTACTGGTAGAAACTTACTGTCTTTGGTGATAACAGTGCTGTATTGACCTTGGAAAATAATAAAATCTTCTGGCAATTGTAATAATGGATATGTGTGTTTATGTGTGTACATAAATGTGTATTACATAACATGTAGTCTAAGCTGCATATTTTTTGACATAACAGCACACATCAAGGTAAATGTGATTTTGTTCTTAAACCAGAAAAAAAAAAAGGAAGATTTTAAAAAATGGTCTTCTAGACCATTGGATTTAGTTTTTTATTTTGCTGAAGTGGAACCTGAAATCTAAGCCATTTTTATATTGAACACCTACTTCCTTAGAATCATCAGTCAGCAGTCAGCATTGAAATGCTCTGCTCATTTGTTTGCATTTGTCAAAGTACAAGTCTATCAAACTGTTCTTTTTTATTTTTTTTTTGAGATGGAGTCTCACTTTATCACCCAGGTTGGAATGCAGTGTGGTGTGATCTTGGCTCACTGCAACCTCCCCCTCCCAGGTTCAAGCAATTCTCCTGCCTCAGCCTCCTGAATAGCTGGGACTACAGGTGCATGCCACCACACCCGGCTAATTTTTTGTATTTTTAGTAGAGAGGGGGTTTCACCATATTAGGCAGGATGGTCTTGATCTCCTGACCTCGTGATCCACCCGCCTCGGCCTCCCAAAGTGCTGGGATTACAGGCGTGAGCCACCGCGCCCAGCCAATCTGTTCTTACTAAAGGCAAATTTTGAATAATGAATTATGTTGAATAAACAGAATTTTTCTTAAACTTCAGAGAGTATTTCTTCAGATGCATTTGTAGGAAACCATTTCATTATAGAATAGATACTCACTAAGCATAAATGCTGAAAATACTTTTAAAATGCTCGTATTTGGGAACTGTACCTGAAATTCTCTAATATCCTAAAAGGAACAATATTTTTATTTCACTTTGGTATATTCTAAAACAAACTCATTTTTTTCATTTTCACAGACATCACCAAGAGGTAAATTTATATATATAAATGGAGAATTAAAATGGCTTATGCTGCTAGTCAGCTATTTAAATATTTTCCTTTAAAATCAGGCTTGAAGTCATGGTATTGCTTTGATAAGCCTTTAATACATCCTTTTCAAATTTTATTATCATGCTACTTAAATGTTTCTCTCAGCTTTTTATAAATCCATATCTAAAGTCCACTACCTTTTGCAAATGTAGCAATAATACAGTGTAGATAAAAGTTGAAAGAAGCTAACCTATAGTAAATCCTTTAAAGATGCCTTGATTAATTGTAAAATGATAAAAATTTGACTCATCTTCACCTTAAACAGAAAATAATTTCCTTTACAGTCACCAAAAATTGCAACGGCACGGTGGCTCATGCCTGTAACCGCAATACTCTGGGAGGCCAAGCTGGGTGGATCACCTGAGGTCAGGAGTTCAAGACTAACCTGGCCAACAGGGTGAAACCCTGTCTCTACTGAAAATACAAAAATTAGTCGAGCGAGGTGGCAGGTGCCTGTCATCCCAGCTGCTCAGGAGGCTGAGGCGGGAGAATCTCTTGAACCTGAGAAGCAGAGGTTGCAGTGAGCCGAGATCATACCACTGCACTCCAGCCTGGGCAACAAGAGTGAAACTCCATGTTAAAAAAATATATATATATATATATATACACACACACACACACACACACACACACACACACACACACATACACAACTCAAAGCTGGATATGGTGGCTCCTGACTGTAATCCCAGCCCTTTGGAAGACCAAGGTGAGAGGACTGCTTAAGCCAGGGTTTGAACAGCAGCCTGGGCAATAAAGACCCCTTCTCTAAAAAAATTTGAAAAATTAACCAGGCCTGGTAGTGTGTTCCTGTAGTCCCAGCTACTTGGGAGGCTGAGGCAGGAGGATCCCTTGGGGCTAGGAGTTAAAGGTTACGATGAACTATGATTGTACCACTGCACTCCAGTCTAGATGACAGAGTGAGACTGTCTTTAAAGAAAAAAAGGGGAAATTGCATAATCATACTAACATGGCCGTGACTTTTTATAGATATGTTTAAGCAACACTATTTAGCTATTCAAAGAACATAATTTGGTTGGTAGGAAAACAGTGTACCAAGAAGCAGCAACCTATAGAGTCTCTGCCGATAGAGCGTAAACTACGAGTTTCTTATACCTGGAACACTCTTGCCATTGGGTAGGTGAGAGAATATATTTATAGCCCTTCTTGCTTATATTATTATTATTATTACTATTATTATTATTATTATTGGAGACAGGGTGTTGCTCTGTCAGAAAGTCTATAGTGCAGTGGTGAGATCATGGCTCACGGCAGCCTCAACCCCCGTTCTCAAGTGATCCTCCCACATCAGCCTCCCCAGTAGCTGGGACTACAGGCCTCAACCTCCCATTCTCAAGTGATCCTCCCACCTCAGCCTCCCCAGTAGCTGGGACTACAGGCAGGCATCACCAGCCTGGAATTTTTTTTTTGTATTTTTTGATAGAAATGGGGTTTCACTATCTTTCCCAGGCTATTCTTGGAACTCCTGAGCTTAAGCAGTCTTCCCACCTTGGCTTCCCAAAGTACTGGGATTACAGACGTGAGTCACCGCACCTGGCCTTAAATTTTTGTGCCCTTAAAGTAAGCCTTAATGCGGACATTCCCATCTCTATATTCCTAGATACCCTAAACTCAGTAGTTGGAATGCATTTGAGGAGGACCTACCCTTTTCCTGCATCTGCCTACCTCTACTGTTTTCAAAGTAGAAGGGGAAATGGCAAAATGATAACCCATGAGGTAGAAATTTTACTTAAATCTAAATATGTTAATTTGATTTCTTAAATTTAATTTCTCAAATTTCCTTCAATAATGCAGTGATTCAGTTGTTGGCACATGTATTAAGGCATTATGACTATGAACTGTTATTTAATTCTGACTAATTTAATAGTGACTCACTCTACATATGCTCTATAGATAGCCACATACCACAAGGCATCACACCCAGTAGGCCTAAATATTAATGAGGTTTTTATAAAACTTAATTACAAGAAAGTCTGTCGTGAAGAGTACAGAAAGTGGTCCTTAGAAGAGAGAGGACCATGAATAGTGTCCTTTGTCATGGAAGCCATCTGTCCGTTAACATAGTAGTATTCGATGCCTAGATCTTGGCATTGTTTCAGTAACAGTACATTGGTATGAGGTGATGTTTCCATAAAAGTGCATATCTACACACAGATGGTAGCTGACTGAAGATAGGTAATCACATTTCAGGAACTGATCAGTCATAGGAAAGAAATACTGAGCCAGCTAGGTGAGCACTTTTTATACATGAATGTACTTAATCCTGTGGGTTACAAAATGCAGAAACAAAAATTAAGTACTCAATATCTTTGCTAGTTGTTGATGAATCTGTCTTCTACAATGAAGAGAACGAGTGTTAAAGCAAATGTGTATGTGTGTGTGTGTGTGTATATATATTTACATTGTTCTAGATGGGTTACATTCAGGACAGTTACTCCTACAGATACGAAGGGCAAAAATCTGGTTTCGGAGCCTCTTTAGTTGAAATTAGTGATCTTTGCTCACCGTGTAGCACAATAGGTTACTAAAATTTACTCCTACAGTCTAACGAAAACTTGATACCCTTTGATCAACATCTTCTCTTTCCCCATCCATTCCAGCTCCCTTTAGTGTCTGGTAACCACCTTTCTAATCTCTGTTTCTATGAGAGCAACTTTTTTAGATTCCACATATAAGTGAGATCATTCAGTATTTGTCTTTCTTTGGCTGGCTTATTGCACCTTGCATAATGTCCTGTTCCGTTCATGTTGTCATGAATGAAAAATTTTCTTCTTTCTGAAGGCTGTATAGTATTCCAATGTTTATATATACTACACTTTCTTCATCCATTTATTTGTTGATGGACACTTAGGTTACTTAAATATCTTGGTGACTGTGAATACTGCTGAAACAAACAAGGAAGTGCAGATGTCTCTTCAACATATTGATTGCAGTGGATATATACTGAGTAGTGGTATTGCTGGGTCATATGGTAGTTCCGTTTTTAGTCTTTTGAGGAGCCTTCACAGTATTTTCCATAATGGCTGCACTAGTTTACATTCCCACCAACAGTGTTCACAACATAACATTGTACCCCATAAACTCACACTATTGTATTTTTCAATTAAAATTATTTTTTTTTAAGAAGTAGTGATCTGTTCATGAGGAGCTTTGTGATCTGCTCTGCCACAGAGGTGAAGTCTTCCATAGGTTGCATGTATTGTTGCAATAATAGCAATAATCAGAATGGAACAAAACAAAACTATCACTTATTGAGTAACTTACTGTTAGGCACTATGCTAAACGCTTTATATACGTTCTCCCTCTGTTGAATCTTCACAACAATCTTGTGAGTTAATGAATATTTTCCTCATTTTGCAGATAAGGGTCTGGATAGTTTAAATTAGAATTTTCAGAAGTGGATAATGAATAGTCACATTTTATTTTATTTTTATTTTTAAACTTAGAGACAGAGTCTTGCTATGTTGTCCAGGTGGGTCTTGAACTCCTGACCTCAGGTGATCCTCTCACCTCCCTCTCCCAAAGTGCTAGGATTACAGGCATGAGCCAGCCTGTGCCTGGCCAGTAGTGACATTTTTAAACTGGGTGATTCTTTGTTCTGTCCTGTTTAGTTGGAGAACTATCATGTAATGGTTAAGAATATGAGCTCTGGGTAGGGCGCTGTGGCTCACACCTATAATCTCAGCACTTTGGGAGGACAAGGCAGGCAGAACACCTGAGGTCAGGAGTTTGAGACCATCCTGACCAACACAGAGAAACCTCCTCTCTGTGCCTGTAATCCCAGCTACTCGGGAGGCTGAGGCAGGAGAATCGCTTGAACCTGGGAGGCAAAGGTTGCAGTGAGCCAAGATTGCACCGTGGCACTCCAGCCTGGGCAACAAGAACAAAACTCCATCTCAAAAAAAAAGAAAAAAGAATATGAGCTCTGAAGCTTAGAGTAAGGTTTCTTCTCCAGGTCTATTACTCTTACCTCTAAGAGTTTTCCCTTGTTACGTAATTTCTGTGTATGTCTAAGGTGGGTATAATAACAGTAACCAGATGGGGTTGTGTTTGAAGATTGGATGAGTTGATATTTGTGAAGTTTCTGGTTAATTGTATGCATTACATGTTGATGTTTATGTTTATTATTGTATATGAATATTTTAGAAGGCTTATTGTGATTTTGATAAAAATAAATTCATGCCTTTTTGTCAATCAGTAATGTTGTATGTGCTTCCTCATATAGTATTCACACTTTATTGGTTAAATTTATAACTACGCACTTTTTTTTTTTGAGATGGAGTCTCGCTCTGTCGCCCAGGCTGGAGTATAGTGGCATGTTCTCAGCTCACTGCAAGCTCCGCCTCTTGGTTTCACGCTATTCTCCTGCCTCAGCCTCCTGAGCATCTGGGACTACAGGCGCCCACCACCACGCCTGGCTAATTTTTTGTAATTTTAGTAGAGACAAGGTTTCACCGTGTTAGCTAGTATGGTCTCGATCTCCTGACCTTGTGATCTGCCCGCCTCAGTCTCCCAAACTGCTGGGATTACAGGCCACTTTTTAAATTTCACTGTGAAAGACATTTTTATCCCTATTCAAATGGTTTTGTTTTTCTCTGTCATAAAGAAAAAATTTTTATATTTGTATATTGGTGCTATATTCAGTCCCTTTACTGAATTCCCTTATTAGTTCCAGATAGATTATAAAAGCCAGAAATTTTGGAATCATTTTTGACCCCTGTCATTCTCTTATACCCCACACTAAGTTCTGTCAAATCTACCTTAAAAGCATATCCACACTGGCAGCCAGGCATGGTGGTTCAAGCCTATAATCGCAGCACTTTGAGAGGCCAAGACAGGGAGATCAGTTAGCTCGAGCCCAGCCTGACGAACATAGAGAAACCCTGTCTCTGCTAAAAATACAAAAAATTAGCCAGGCCATGGTGGTGCACACCTGTAATCTTGGCTATGCCAGAGCCTGAGGAATGGGAATCACTTGAAGCCAGGAGGCAGAGGTTGCAATGAGCCAAGATCATGCCACTGTACTCCAACCTGGGCAACAGAGCAAGACCCTGTCTCAAAAAGATAACTTAAAATAAATATACATACAGAGTGGTGGTTCACATCTGTAATTCCAGCACGTTGGGTGGCCGAGGTGGGTATATCACTTGAATCCAGGAGTTTGAAACCAGCCTGGGGAATATAGTGAGACCCCTATCTCTACAAAAAGTTACAAAAAAAAAATTCGGGTGTGATGCCTCGCACCTGTAGTCCCAGCTGCTTGCGAGGCTGGGATGGGAAGAATTGCTTAAGCTCAAGAGATGGAAGCTGCAGTGAGCTGTAATTGCACCACTGCACTTCAGCCTGTATGACAGAGTGAGACTGTTTCAAAAAAAATTATATACTCACACTCTCACACACATTCACACACACACACACTCACACACACACAACATGCAACATTCCTTGGGATGTCTCAACTTTCATACTATATATACTCCAAGCCATCTTGTCCCACTCCTGAATTATTGCCAGGCTCTTCTAGCCTCTGTGCTTACCCAACCACAATCTGTTCTCATGGGAATCTATTATTAACTAAGGATCGTTTGTCCCTTCTGTATCTATTACAACTTTTTATCTTATTCTGTTACTAAAACAGCTAGAGCCTTTTTCCAAAATATTGGAAACTAATGGTGAGAATGGCCAGCCCTATCTTTGTTCTGACTTTAATGAGAATGACCTTTAATTTGATCCAATATAATGCCTGTAGTTTCTGTTAAATAATGTTTTTACCTTGATTTGAAATTTTATGCTATTCACAGTTTACCCAGTTTTTATCTAAGTTGTTGATTTTATTACATTGTTTCAGTGTTTATGAGTATGATCATACAGTTTTTCTCCTCTTACTATTCTGAAGGGTCATTCTTAGTTCATCTTCATATTCATGAACTAAAGCCATACTCAATCATAAAGTATTACAGGCATACCTTGGAGATATTGTTGGTTAGGTACCAGCTCACTGCAATAAAGCAAATATCACAGTTAAAATCACATGAATATTTTAGTTTCTCAGTACTTATAAAACTTACGTTTACACAATACTGTAGTCTATTAAGTATGCAGTAGCGTTCTATCAGAAATTTGAGTTGTCATCTTTTTGCTCACATCCTGCCTCAATGTGGTGGCTGCTGACTGATCATAGTGGTGCTTATTGAAGGCTGGAGTGGCTGTGGCAGTTTATTAAAATAGGACAACAATGAACTTTGACATGTTGATTGATTCTTACTTCCATGAAATATTTCTCTGTAGCATTCAGTGCTATTTGCTAGCCTTTTACCCACAGTAGAACTTCTTTTGCAATTGTAGGTCAGTTCTCTCAGACCCTGCTGCTGCTCTATCAACTAAGTTTATGGAAGATTCTAAATCCCTTGTTGTCATTTCAGCAATGTTCATGGCATCTTCACCAGGAAAAATTTCAACCTTGAGAAAACAATTTGTTTGCCCATCCATAAGAAGCAACTCCTCATTCATTCAATGTTTATCATGAAGTTGCAGCAATTCATTTACCTCTTCAGGTTCCACTTCCAATTCTAGTTCTCTTGCTATTTCCACCACCTGTGCAGTTACTTCCTTCACCAAAGTCTTGAACCTCTCAGATTTATCCGTGAAGATTGGAACCAGTTTCTTCCAAACTCCTGTTAATGTTGATATGTTGACTTCCTCCCATCAGTCACAAATGTTAATGGCATCCAGAATGGTGAATCCTCTCCAGATTTTCAGTTTACTTTGCTCAGATTCACCAGAGGAATTACTATCCATGGCAGCTATTACTTTATGAAATATGTTTCTTATGTAATAAGACTTAAAAGTCAGAATTACTCCTTGGCCCATGGACTGCAGAATAGATGTTGAGTTAGCAGGCATGAAAACATAAATCTCCTTGTACGTACATCTCCATCAGAGCTCTTGGGTGACCAAGTGTACTGTCAATGAGCAGTAATATATTGAAAGAATCTTTTTTTCTGAGCAGTAGTAAGTTTAAAATATTTAGTAAACCATGCTGTAAACAAATGTGCCATCATCCAGGCTTTGTTGTTCCATTGATACAGCATAGGCAGAGTAGACTTAGCATAATTCTTAACAGCCCTGGCATTTTTGGAATGGTAAATGAGCATTAGCTTCAACATAAAGTCACCAGATGCATTAGCCCCTAACAAGGGAGTCAGCCTGTCCTTTGAAACTTTGAAGCCAGGCATTGCCTTTTCTTCTCTAGCTATCAAAGTACTAGATGTTATCTTCTTCCAATAGAAGACTGTTTCATCTACACTGGAAATCTGTGTCTTAGCATATCCACCTTTATCAGTTATCTTAGCTAGATCTTCTGGATAACCTGCTACAACTTCTTCGTCAGTACTTGCTGCTTCACCTTGCACTTTTATGTTATGAAAATGGCTTCTTTCATTCAACCTCATGAAGCAACCTCTCTTAGCTTCCAGCTTTTATTCTGTAGCTTCCTTACCCTTCTCACCTTCATAGAATTGAAGAGAGTTAGGGTTTTGCTCTGGAATAGGCTTTGGCTTAGGAATGCTGTGGCTGGTTTGATTTTTCTATCCAGGCCACTCAGACTTTCTCCAACTCAGCAATGGAGCTGTTTTCCCTTCTTATCATTAGTGTCCTCACTGGAGTAGTGCTCATCATTTCCTTCAAGAACTTTTCTTTTGCAGTCACAACTTGTCTAACTGGTGCAAGAGACCAGGCGTTCATCCTGTCTTGGCTTTCAACATGCCTGCCTCAGTAAGTGACATTCTTTCTAGCTTTTGATTTAAAGTCAGACAGTGACTCTTTCACTTGAACTCTTAGAGGCCGTTTTAGGGTTATTAATTGGCCTTATTCCAATATTCTTGTATCTCAGGGAATAAGGAGGCTCAAGGAGAGGGAGAGGGAAGGAGAGCAGCCGGTCTCTGGAGCAGTCAGAACACATCCATTTATTAAGTTCACCATCTTATATAAATTCAGTCTGTGGCACCCAAAAACAATTAGTAACATCAAAGATCACTGATTGTAAATCACCATAACATATATAGTAATTATGAAAAAGCTTAAAATAATTGTGCAAATTACCAAAATGTGACACAGGGACACAAAGTTAGCACATGCTGTTAGAAAAAAAATGGCTTCCGTAAGACTTACTTTTGATGACACAGGGTTGCCATAAACTTTCAATTTGTAAAAAATGCAGTATCTGTGAAGTGCAAGAAAACTAGTTATGCCTGTATATCTTTTAATCAAATCATCTTTTAATCAAATCATATTTGATTAAATTTTACTTGGGAATTTTTGCATTTTATTCTATTTAAGAGTGATATTAGTCTTAATTTTTAATATCTAGTATTGCCATTTCAAAGAACCCTGATGCAAGATTTAGCCTACGTTGGTTTGTTGGTTTGTTTGTTTGTTTGGAGATGGAACCTTGCTCTTGTTGCCCAGGCTGAAGTGCAGTGGTGTGATCTCAGCTCACTGCAACCTCTGCCTTCTGGGTTCAAGCAATTCTCCTGCCTCAGCCTCCCAAATAGCTGTGATTACAGGCACCCGCCACCACGCCTGGCTAATTTTTGTACTTTTAGTAGAGATGGGGTTTCGCCATGTAGGCTAGGCTGGTCTGAAACTCCTGACCTCAGATGATCCACCCACCTCAGCTTCCCAAAGTGCTGGGATTACAGGCGTGAGCCACCGCGCCCAGCCCTAGCCTAGCATTTTAAAAAGTAGTGGGGAAGATAGCTGCACTCATCAATTTTTTCAATTGTTTATATAAAATTGGAATGATATGTTCTTTTAGAGTTAAATAGCACTCTTCTATGAAACTCCATGTTACTGCATCTTTTTTCTTGAGAGAGGGAGACAGAATCTTTCCATGTTGCCCAAGCTAGTCTTGCACTCCTGACCTCCCAAGCAATCCTTGACAGTCCTTTTCATTTCTTCTAGAGTTATTAGTCTCTTAACTTTTTCTTTTTCAGTAAATATTGATAATTTACATTTTCTTAGTCATCCATTTTATCTACTTTTTTAGGTTTAATTAGCATAAAGTTACGTAAAACATACTTATACTTTTAAAATATATTCTTATCTGTGATTATATCTTCTTCCTCATTGCTAACTTGGTAAACTCTCGATTTATTCTCTCTCTCTAACCCCTTGTTGAGAATCAGCTTTTTGTTTTAATTCTGAATTTTAACTTTAATTTTGATTATATCTTTTTTTTTTAAGTTTTCTTTATTATTATTATTATTATTATTATTATTATTATTATACTTTAAGTTCTAGGGTACATGTGCATAACGTGCAGGTTTGTTACATATGTACACTTGTGCCATGTTGGTGTGCTGCACCCATCAACTCGTCAGCACCCATCAACTCGTCATTTACATCAGGTATAACTCCCAATGCAATCCCTTCCCCCTCCCCCCTCCCCCCTCCCCATGATAGGCCCCAGTGTGTGATGTTCCCCTTCCCGAGCCCAAGTGATCTCATTGTTCAGTTCCCACCTATGAGTGAGAACATGCGGTGTTTGGTTTTCTGTTCTTGCGATAGTTTGCTGAGAATGATGGTTTCCAGCTGCATCCATGTCCCTACAAAGGACACAAACTCATCCTTTTTTATGGCTGCATAGTATTCCATGGTGTATATGTGCCACATTTTCTTAATCCAGTCTGTCACTGATGGACATTTGGGTTGATTCCAAGTCTTTGCTATTGTGAATAGTGCCGCAGTGAACATACGTGTGTGTGTGTCTTTATAGCAGCATGATTTATAATCCTTTGGGTATACACCCAGTAATGGGATGGCTGGGTCATATGGTACATCTAGTTCTAGATCCTTCAGGAATCCTTACAGCTTTTGTCTTTATTAATTTTCACCTGATATTTTCTTTTGATTTGCTTAATTTTTCTAGCTTTGTAAGTTGACCTCATGGTTTATATATTTGTAGGTTTTTTTAGTAATAACATAATTTTAAATGATTAGTTTCTCTCCACATAACATTTGTAAGCATTTCTCACAAGTAGAACTCCTCATGGTTTCATGAGAATTACCCATTCATGTGTTGTGAGTCCTGTGAAGCATGCCTGTTGGTTTTACTTACACATTTCCATGTGGGTTTAAAACTCTTCATAAAGAATTTAGAGTGGCTGTTCATAAATATTACTGAATTAATTAAAATATCTATAAAATTTATAGGCCCAAATTACCAAGTTGACTACTCAGTTTTATCTGTACAGCCCTAATATTTCTCCAGTCACTGAACAAGACCATTTGGCCAATCCAAATACAGATACAGAAATTCTCTGCAGTTAGGCCTTAAAATAAAGCAGATATAATTATATAGGCATATTTTAAATATAATAAGCAGTATGGCTTAGCACTTAAGAGCATGGGCTCTAAGATTTGATTCCTGAAAGTGAAGCTTTTGCTTTACAGTTAGTTGCTGGTGTGACCTTGGCCAAGTTACTTTGCTTTTCTATATTTTGTAGCTAGTAGACTGGATGGAGGAAAAGTGTTAATTTTTATGATTATTGTGAGGATTAAATGAGTTACTATATAAAAAGTACATTAGAAAAACAGTGTCTGCCACATAGGAATCACTTAATAAATGTAATTATTATTTTTTAAAATTACTTTTATTATAATTTAAAGCATACATAAACAATTTGCTGTCGAAGTGGGAATCTAAAACTTCTATTTTTGTGTACCAGTTGCATTCTGCTAGATTAAAATATAAGCCAATGCCCACTGGAGAATGTTTGTCATCTTCTTAATTTTATTACCTTTCTCAACAGGCTCAGACTCCAGTTGACATTTGCAGGGCTGGGCCTTTTTAAAATCCACATTCATCTGCTGGCAGGGTTTCACACTACCGACAGGTTTGATAATTCATGGGGTAGATTTAATTGACAGGGTTTTAGTTAGCATGAACTAGAAACAGCCTGTTTTGCAGGCTTGGTTTATTTTTGCTGAAAGAAGCTGAGTGTCTGACAATTATGTTTACTAATGAATTCATTTCTTTGGTATACTCCTTAAAATTCTCAGGAGTAAGAAGGACGTCCTCATGGCCTCAGTTTTTTAATTCCCACATGAGAACGAAAATTTTGTCTACAACACCAGACTTGTTTGTTAAACATAAAAGAACATAAATCCTCCACAGATCCCCAGGGGTGTGTTAGAGAAAGGGAGTGATCATTATAAACCACTTAGCCTTGTATGCTCTGTATCATGTTGCCATGAGAAAGTGATGTTTGATTGGCTCATAAAATAGTTTTAGTAAATCCTTTAAATACTGACGTGGGCAATTGTGCACATTGGAAATTAATACCTGAGAGCGTATTATAAGGATTACCGTGTCTCCAGAACAGTCACCTGGGCATGTATAGATTTCTGAATGTAAGGATGACTGTGTTTTGTGAGTTCACTTTGATGTGTCAGTATTGTTCAGTTTTATCATCCCCCTTTCATTTGGCTATGGCCCACAGATACGTTTTTCATCATTGTTTTCTCTCTTCATTCTCTCCTTGATGTTTGAGCTGTTAGCGTATATCAGCCAACCAACCTTTGCTATGAATCTCATATTCTGCCAATGGTGTTGTGTCAGAAAATAAGAGAAATACCGAGTTGTTAAAGCAGACGACTTGATTTAATGCATTATTATTTTTCTGTCCTCACTTTGCATTCCCAAACAAGTCGAAAGGAAATATGGAATCAAGTGGCAATGGTGTGTGTCTGTGTGTGTGTAAATAATTATTTCATTAATAACTTTAAATTCCATAGACATCTTAATAGTTATTGTGTATGACCATAAAAATTAATGGTAGAATAATTGCATGAATTTTAGAATTATATATTTTTGTATGACACGAGTTCTGAGAAAATCTCGAAATGCCTAAGTTACTATGAAACAATTAGTAGCATGTGCTAAGTTCTACTGTTTTATAGACAAAGAACACAGTACCTTATTAGATGTTAATTTCATTTAAACTTTATGGAGTACAAAACCATATAGATTTTTCAAAGCACTGTCAGAAATATATGCACTAGACTTGCATGAGCATGTAAGAATTAGTTGCCAGCTGTCTCGCTGCAAATCCAGAAATTTTCATAAGGATTATTTTCTAAATGGTATCAAATTCAGTTGGAAATCTTCATGAAATAAGTAATAATATGCTCATCACCCTTCTCCTGTTTACAGGACAGTGGATTTTGTATCGACATCAATTAGATAAGGCACAAGTTAAGATATTTTTGTTCTTAATGAAGTGTTAACATTTTAATCTAGATATTTCTGTGTCCTAAAAACCCTTTTAAAAATATTTTTAAAGAAGTTACAAGTCATATAACATATGAGGTAGTTTATCTTTAAACAGAAATAAAAAGAAAATTATATATAGCAAAGTAGCTATGTGAGATGTTAATTTTAGACTTCCTGAAGAGAATATTCTTTTCTCTTTAGATAAATGCTTTTTATATTAGAAAAATTAAAATGGTTATTTTGAAAAATGATCTCAAGAAAATTTTGTACACAGTGTGTTCTGCTGAAGCAGTTTATTGAAATGGCTTCATCCTGGCCAAATCCAATGATACTTTTTAGTTTTCAGCTCTTTGGTCTTTCTTTGACACTTGGCATTATTGACCACTCCTACTTCAGGGGAAATTCTCTCTTCTTTCTTACCTTAACCTCTGTACCCTCCGTCACAGTGGCTTCCCTCTTATTTCCCTGACTGCTCCTTCTCAGGATGCTTTTGTTAAAGGATCTTTTCTTTTGACCCACATTTGAAATGTTACTGTTGCCTCGAATTCCTCGAACATGTGGTGATTACATGTCTGTGTTACTCCCCTCTGTGAAACCTCCTGCGGCTCTGCCTCTTAAGTGCAAGGGTGGCCAACTCAGATGCCAAAGGGCAAATACTAATGAAGATAACCTGGATTTTTTTAAATCATAGAAAGTAGATAGGGATTTTTTAAAACTAGAAAGAACATGCCTCGTGTAAAGCTTTTTTCATTTAGTCCCAGCCTCAGTTGCTGTGAGGCCAAGTATTCATTCCTTCACTCACCAAATACTGACACAGGGTTTACTATGTGCCTGGGATGTAGGTGCTCAGGATAAGACAGTAAAGTAAACAAAGATATCTACTTTGCTGAAGCTGACACAAATTCTGGAGAGGAGCCCTCATGGAGTCACACAAAGCTGATGACATTTATTATTACCAGATCTTCAATTTTTTTAAAACCAAACATCCAGGTTTTCTATGAAACTCCGTTTTTTAAAATGTTGACAAAATTTTTAAAGAGACATTGAGCCCATTGGAATTGTGCCTACATGTTTTCAACATTGGCCTACCAAATAACAATTTAACGTCTTATTACCATGCAATACCAAGACTTTCTCACCTGCATCTATTTGTCCACCTTGATCTCCATCTGATTTTTGTTTCCCACCCTCAATTCACAATTGACCATGCTTAGCCCTTTCTTTCTTCTATTACATCGTATGTATTGTACTTATTGCTAGATTGCATTTTCATCCCCCACCCCATTCACCCCTTGTCAATCAATACTCATTGAAAGCCCAAATGTGAAGTCCTTTGTAAGCTGACCTTCATCTCACTGTATAAAATTACTCTCTTTCTTCTACTATTCCACAGTATTTCTTACATACTCTAATTAGAGCACTTACCAATGTGTTTTATGGACCCAGAACTCAAAAAAGCTATAGTTTTGTGTTTGTATCCTGAGAATCTAGCAGAACAGTTTGCGCCAAATCAGTGCTTCATAAATCCCTGTCAAATGAGTGGTGGTAGCCTGCATCACACAGGTTCACCTCCCAGGCACAGAACAAGCAGAACAAATGAATAAAAGCTTTGTTTCACGTGTAGACAACCCTGATATAAAAATTACCATTTGATAAAAATGATAATTATCAACTTTTCTACCAGATAGATCTGAAATATCTACGTACGTCTGCTATACCCAGCGTCTCCGAACCACACACACACACCGTCCAACCCTTCCACATCCCGCACACACATACGCTAAAACTCCTGGAATGGTTATACTGTCTGGCTTATGTATATGTAACTTATAACCCTGGACTTCTCATGTTATGTAGCAAAATCATATCTTCTCTTTATCTTTGTGTTTTCTTATTAACTGCTTTTAAACTTCCAAGGTTATGTTAAAAGGTAGGTGTGCAGAGGTGGGAGGGGTGCAGGACAGAGATGGGAGACAAACTTTCTTGAGTGGCAACTCTGTGCAAACAGTGTTTTAGGTGCTGCACATGTGCTGTCCCATTTTTCCTTTCTTCACATATCTCTGAGTTAGGTAGCAGTTTTCCCAGTTTACCAGTGAGGAAAATGGAGCTGAAGTAGTTTAAGTTCCATGCCATAAAAGAGTTCTAGATACTTCAGATTTATAAGTATAATTGTTTCATTATACACTTTGTCTTTTTTCAGCAACTTTTTCTTTTGTATGTTTAATACTACATAAAATGTAGTATTTTTGGTAGTCTGGTATCTACTGAACTTAAAATTTTGAAAAAAAAATCTATCGGTGGTTTACAACCGTGTCAGACTTCCTTTTAACAAAAGTTTTGCAATGCCCTGTTTAATATTCTGAAATGCAATTCATAAAAGCAATTATCTATCTATATGCAAAATTGTTTCAAAAATATATTGCCTGCATGTTATATAAATCTATAACAAAGTAATTTATTTTAAAATAACGTGTTTCAGTATATAAATGAACAGTAACAATTACCCTAGAAAAATAAAGGAAGATGTCAGCATCTTTTAAGTAGACTCATTGTGAATAACAGCTATAAATATAGACTAATATGAATATGTTTGTTTTAGTTGGAATGAAAATAGTATAACCAGCATTCCTGTTAGTGACATGTTTTTCCAAGTGAGTAACTCTTAGTAAAGTTATAAACAAAATACAGAAAATTCCCTCAGCTTACTCTATAGTTGACTTTCTTGAAAATTTACCTTACCTAAAACAGTGCAAAATATATATGCGTTTATACATGAGATGATGTAAGTTTCCAAACTTAGATGACCCGTAGTAGAAATTGCACCTGCATGAAATGTCCAGTGAAATATTTGAAAGGCATGGAGGACATGGGGCAAATACTCATTTTCAGAACTTTCCAGTGTTGAGCTTTTGTGGACCTTGCCTGCTACATTTCAATCACCCCCAATCATTGAGACAACCTAAAATGTTTCTACAGATTTCCAAAACACTCTGTCATGGGGCAGCACTGGTCTCAGGGAGCACCACTGATCCAAACCTTCCAAGCGAAAAGTTGACACGTGTTTAAAACAATCACTTATTCCTCTGTTTAAGATACTGTGTGTAGGGAAATATAAAATAGAAATATGTAAGAACTGGTTCCTTTCTTCAAGGATTAACAGCCTAAGAAGATGGATCACTTATACACATATGTGGTTAGTTAGAAATATGTGTTTATCAAAAAGAGAAAGATGACAGTAAGCTGAGAACACCCAGGAAGGTCACAGAAAGGAAGAATGGTACCAAGTGAGGTACGAAAGATACGTATACAATGAAGTAGCTCTAGGAAAGCTTGCATCACAGATGGGGAAAGAGAGTCAAGGCCCCTGGCTGGATGAAAGAGTTACTCTCAGAAAATAAAGTAATAATAGGTATTAAAGATGGAGTCACAGTGTCATGTCCAAATGAAAATTATATTCAATAATTCATGAATTTAATGTCAGATATGGTTGCTCCTTACAAAATGTTTAAGTTTTAGGATAGTTATTTAATGAATTTGGAATTCGTAAATAGAAAAACTAAGGACTCCAAATAGACTCATATTTCTTTAACTTGGGACTCATTTTCAGTTGTGTCTCTTCTTTAGAGTACTTAATTATATGCTCCCAGTTTAATTTTGGATTAACTCATTGCCGTGGTCCATGAAGTCATAGCATTCACAGACAGGAAACTTGTAATTGCCAGAATAACAGATTATGAAATGATGTCTTTTCCCCTTTGTCTTTTTGCAGGTATGATTTTGTAGAAGTTGAGGAACCCAGTGATGGAACTATATTAGGGCGCTGGTGTGGTTCTGGTACTGTACCAGGAAAACAGATTTCTAAAGGAAATCAAATTAGGATAAGATTTGTATCTGATGAATATTTTCCTTCTGAACCAGGGTTCTGCATCCACTACAACATTGTCATGCCAGTAAGTACCACTTTGAGATCCCCTTACTTTACTCGATCAGCTCTTTGTTTATTTTTATTTTTCTCCTCTTACACATGAGAATCAGAAAAAAAATCAGAAAATGAACCTAGCTGGGATTTCTTTTTTATGTAAATAAAAACTCTGTACATGCCAAGCCAGCAATTGATTAGGCAAATTAGAAAATATAAAATCAATATTTACCATTTTATATTATATTTATATTGTATTGTTAAGCAGAAATTTCCCTTTTTGATTGCTCCAGAGTCTATGAAATATTATCTAGGCAACTGATTAAATAAAGAAAATGTAAGTATTAGTTAAGGGTATAGCTAAAAAGAAACAATAAAATGCAAACTGAATTTTGAAAATAATTTATTCATTTAGTAATAGTAGGATCATTTATCATGTATTGTTGAAGTTAAAGGAGAAATCTCTGAAGTATGTTATAAATGTCATAACTTGTATATAAGTTTTGAATTTTGGTCAGTTTTCTTATGTAGATTATTTAAGATATCCCAAATTGTATTCCATTATGAAATACTTTTTGCCAGTATATATTCTGTACCATTTTCTTTGTTACTTTCCAATTTTTTTTTTTTTTTTGGGGGGGGGGGCAGGATAGAGTCTCGCTCTGTCACCCAGGCTGGAGTGCAGTGGCCAGATCTCAGCTCACTGCAAGCTCCGCCTCCCAGGTTCACGCCATTCTCCTGCCTCAGCCTCCCGAGTAGCTGGGACTACAGGCGCCCGCCACCTCGCCCGGCTAGTTTTTTGTATTTTTTAGTAGAGACGGGGTTTCACTGTGTTAGCCAGGATGGTCTCGATCTCCTGACCTCGTGATCCTCATGACCTCGGCCTCCCAAAGTGCTGCGATTACAGGCTTTCCAAAATTTTTTAAAATTCAATATAATACTTTAATATTTTTAAATTTAAATTTTAATAAAATGTAACAAACAATTCTACCTATAAATAAAAATGTTAATGGTAGACAAAAATGTATGTTTTTATTAGATAATAGTTTAATACCGATTATTTGCTTGAGTAAAGCCACTAAGAATCTATTTAATATACTTTTACAGTATCTTGTTTCACAGAACTTAGTGAGTTAAATATTTTTTAGGCTAGGGTGGCCTTGAGGGCTATGGGTACACTTTCACAAAGTGAAATATTTCTCAAATATTTAAATATGGAATATATTAAATTGTAGTAAAAAACACACTAGCAAGTCTTTGTGAGAGCAAAGGTTTTTATTCATCCCAAACATGTGACAAAATAACTTTAAGGATATTATTTCTATTTTAAATGAACTTCTCTCCATATTATATTAATTTAAATGTGTATAAATAGCAATCTACTGTCCTCCTATGGAATAAAACACAAAAGCTAAAATGTATAAATATCACCACTAAAGGTTTTTTTTTTTTTTTCTGATTTTATGACTACATAGATTTTCTGGTTTTGTAACCCAAGGAGTTATATGCATTAAATCAAATATGTAAAGATAAATGCATACTATATGTATGTACTACACATATACATAGTGGACATAGTGTATGTATGGTATTTATAGTAGCTAGCTCAGATCTGAGCACCTAATAGTCTCTCAATAAATACTTGAATGCTGAGTTGATCATGCAATTCAGTCACCCAGCTTAACTAATAGAGGATTTACTCTATGTGTGTGAATGTTGTCAGATTCATGAGCCTTGTGATGAAGTAAGAACCCAACGGTTGATTGAAAGTGCCATCCATCCTCTTGGCTAAGAAAGGCCTTGTCACCAGGGTTGACCTATTATCAGAGATTCTCTGTGACTGAGACCAGACACCACATCTGGGAGACTTTAGGCCAAATGTATGTCATTGGTTCCATTGTTGGAATTGAATTCACCACATTTTTAAATGATTGTTGAAATGGATTGGTAAATTGTCAGTATGGACTTCAGTGGGCTATTGTCGACTCTCCTGGCCTCTATTGAGCCAGGCTTTGTGTGGCAACTACGTTGACCTATACTGGGCCGTAGATAATGGAGATACGTGGGGAGAAAAGGCATAGGAGTTCTTGTAGTTAAACTATGTTTAGGAAAACAATAGGCTTTTGGACTGGAAGAAACAGGAGAGCATGAAGGTAGGGCCCTACAGTGACTAATAAGTATAACTTGGTGATTTTAATTTTTAAGATTGCTTTCTGGAGAAATTATATGAATTTTACAATCTCACAAGCTTTGGTTTTTCTGTGTTTAAATTTACTTTGACAATTAACCTGCCATTTCTTCACCTGTGCTTTGCCTTGGTTCCATATATCCATTCATCTCTCTACTTACAGCCACATTCATTCTACTCTTAATAAACTGCCTGCAGAAGGGTGAGATCTGATGAGTTAGAATTTGACAAGTGGTTATGCTGTGGAGCCTTGCAGAATGTTTTGAATTATCATTGTGTACTTCTAAATTACACTCCTCCCTCCATGCACCGCCTCCACTACTCACACTTTGCTAACAGGGTGCAATCCATCAATCTTATCTATGTATCAGATTAATGAAAGCCTAAAGCAAGAAAGTGTGCCTCTTGGACAGCTGACTTAAAAGTTCTTGAGGCATTTGCTCAGGTCCCTCCAAGCTCCTGGATGATCTCTGATGCTTTTATTTTTCTTTTTGCTCTGGATAAACTTCCTATCAGCACACTCAGTTCCCCAGAGGCAACGGTCTCATTGATTAGAAACCTACCTCTGCAAAATGCCACTATAGGTTCCACTGGCCACAATGATTTCTTTGTAATCATAAAAATAATATTAACTACTAGTTTATAATAGACAATTAACTTTCTGCATTGGGGTTTGTCAGGAGTGCCTAGCACAATGCCATTCACATTGTAGCTGCTCATTAAGATTTCATAGAAATTCAGTCATTTCATCTTAGAGTTGTCTAAAACCCACAGAGAGCTATAGTACCTTCCTATTTATTATATGTCACCTTTGTTCCTGTCACACAACAGAGATAATTCATAAACTGAAAAGCAGTAGACTCACAGTAATGACACCAGATACTCTGCTGTCCTAATACCTTAGGCTATATTACCAAAGACACATTCTTGCATTAGTTAAAGAATTGCCTGGTTTTCTTTTTAGGGAAAGCAGTGAGGAGTGGGAATTAGTGGGACATCCACTGAAGTTAAAGAATTTAGTGCATGCTAATGATTTTATAAACATTAGTATATACAGTTAACATCTGCTTTTTATAATCAACCCAATGAATATTTTGCATGCATTAATATACAGAAAAAATTTTAAGTGAGTTTAATCACATTTTTTCTAGGACAAATTATGGGTGAAGTTGATTTTAAAATTCTTTGTATTTCACAGGTAAAGAGATAGCCCTGTAGCCTTATTTGGGAATATAAATGGATATCTGGTTCTGGTCAACATTTAAGACTCCTTGGTTCTGATTACCATGTGTCTTAGAGGCAGAGTTTTAATATATTAGTTAGAATTTTCAGAAACAGTTTTTGCCACACAGGTTGCCATTAAAAATTATGTTCACCCTTGTAAGATGATTTACCCGCTCTTCTTTTCCTCAATTTGTGAATAATAGAACATATAGTTAAATAAGAGATGACTTGTTCGTTTGAATAAAGTGATGCTGTTCTAATATTTAAAGATTTTACATATTTATTATAAATATCAGTACTTTCCTTTTGTTAGGATTTCCATATCATTTTCTTGATTCACAGGTACTTTACAATAAGACATAAATAAAATTTTTCTCTCCATTTTTTCATTTGGTATTATAAACTAAACATAGTTTTAGAAATAACTTTAGCATACGGTATTTACTTGAGGTTATAGCTAGTTGTAGCTTTTTAAAACAGTAGTACTAGAATGTCTACATAATTTTAAAATTATAATATTTCAATGATATTTTAGAGAATTATTTATGGAAATATTATTCTCCAGTCATGCTCCATTAATAACTAAAAAAAATAAATCCATGCAAATTGATGCCAAATGATACATACAGTGTTCAACTTTTATAGTTGTGTCTAAGGAGTTAATGTCTTTGATTTTTTTTTTCCCCTTTCTGCTAAAAGAGAGAAAAAAAAAGACCTGGTAGATTAGCAGTGAGAGATTGTTTGGGAAGAAATGAAGCAAAACTGAAATAAAACAGTGCAAGCTTGTTTCTGTTTGGAGGCCACACACAGTGAGAGCCCAGAACACATTTCAGATCTTTTAGAAAGAAAGGAAAATTTCTTGTTTAATTTTGGAGTAATTTATAATAGATTATATATGTTTTACTCTGTGTACTGTAGCATAAGCACCATTATTTAAAATGTTAAGAAACCTAAAAAGGCTGAAATAATAACTTTTCCTCCAGAATCAAAAGACCTTATTAAAAGTTTCATTTCTCAGTTCTAAAAAGTACTGCATATTGTTTTGGTCAGAAAACTGCTTCAATTAAACCATACCTATTTTTAAGTGAAATATACAAATCTAAATATGAATTTTTAGTTATTTTAGTCTTATATTTAGAACTATTCTTCTTGAGTACAATGCTATTTGTTGTTTTTTTGATGTCTATGAGATTTGAGGATTTTCTTATTCTCCCTCCAATTTGGTTAACATGAAAAATGGTTACCACTGATTTTTCTTAAATGGTTTTATTGAATATTATATTTTTCAGTCTCTTAGTCTAAGGTTTCTGATCCAAAGTAATGATAATGTTTACAATAATTTATTTACTTGTTGCCATTTAATGAATATATCAGTTTAGATTAAGAGAAATAGAAGTTATAGCCACTATACAAATTGAGTCGATGTATATTTACCCTCTTTTTCTTTGCCTGATAAGATGGGCAGGGGATGGATGAACTGAAGAGTACTTTAACTCACGCACTTCAGTGAACCTCATCTTCTTTTAAGTTGCCTCCTAATTTGTTCTATCACTTTTATGATTTTACATTTTAAAAAGCTATGTATAATCAATGATACTTGTTTGGATATTGAATCTTGTTTATTCTTGTTATTAAATTATATACAAAGATTAAATAATAATATAGACTAGTATGTAAGTATTATAGCCACATTATAACCGCAACTGTGTGTTTTTCTTAATGGTGATTTTGTAAATGACTTATCCAGAGTTCAGTGGGCGTACTGGCCAGCATGCCCTGTAGAAGGGTGTAGGGTTTCTATGGGGAGGGGTTAGAAGGACACTTGATGCCTGAGGTGCTATTAAGGAATGCATGACTGATTGCCAAAGTGGTTATTAATTATGCAGGATACGGTGAACAAAGCGGCACAGTGAATATTGAAGTGAGAGGGGGAGAAGAGGAGGGAGGATTTTTTTTTTCATCCCTTCTGACATATGCCAGTAGGTAATTTCACTGTTAATATCATGTCAAGAAAAGTCTTAACTGAAAGCCAAATTTGCTTTTATGTTCAGGTTAAGAAAAAATCCAACCAACTCTCAAACAAGGCTTCAAATACATTAATTCACTTTCTTTCCTAGGGAAAAAAGCAGCATGCCTGGAATAAAAATACTTGGAGCAATATAACAACACCAATCCTACAGAAAAAAACATTAGTGGCAGGATGTGCTCAAGATTTTTTTAAATGTTAAATTTTCATAACTTATTGCATTGCATTCCCCTATTGTTAAACCAATTCTAATAAGTCAACCTTTATTTGAAAACTTACTTAAAAATGGATTTGTATTTACCTCAAGGAGAATTAAGAGAAAATTTAGATTCTTAGAATTTTTTTTGTATTTAGAGACTGGAAGAGGTATTTCAAGTACTGTTTATCTATACTGTAGTCTGAAGCACTTGTTGAATGATTAGATTTTTATTAAAATATACAATATACTTGTATATTTATGCAAGGAGTCTTGAGATGACAGTATTTTATTGCATCTAGGAAATTATATAATTGCTATAGAGACTAAACTCCTACTTGGCTAAGAATTGCTTAATGTATTTTTCTATTCTACTTCTACTCCATGGGCACAATGCTCTCTTTCATATGATGATCATGGTGTCTCTGTTTCATTTCTACTGATTCCTTTTGTTCCAGTTAATTTCTTGCTGTCTAAGAAAGAATTTCACAGATGATATGATTTGTAGTTAGAAAGAAAAAGGCAATCAGCACTATGTAGGAATGGTAAATGGCAGACAGATTATTGTAAGTCATTTTATAAGAGGGTTGTAAATAAAATCGTAGACTAATTGAAAGCTTGAGGTTTGATTGATTCATATTTTATAGCTAAAGCCACAGAGATTTAAAAGCTTGGAGATAAAATGGCAACCTCACAACTCTTTCCATCTAAACCTGATGGAAAGAGTTGTTTTCTAGAAATAAGTATGGTGCAAGTTAAAATTATAAATTACATAGTTTTTCTTCAATATTCCCACCCGTTCAACACTCTAAATACCTTAATTGATCAGATATTTGTTGAGAAAATTCAAAGATGTATATAATATCACCCTTGGTCTCTGATAACTTACCTCGTTTTGGAGGAAAAAAATACATACCTGTAAAAATACAGAATGTGACTGTCATATTGAGTGGTTTGGAAAGATTTTGAGAAGGAAGATGGGAATGTGGAGAGCAGAGGGATGTCATAACCCTTAGATTAAAGAAAAAAATCAATAAGCAATCAGACAAAAACTCCAGGAGCTATTCAGTATAAATTTTTTCTCAAATGCATTATAAAAATCTCTCAAGAGCTTATTAAAAATGCTTGTTATCAGATTAGTCAGGGATCCTCATTTTCTTAGTCTGGGGTGATGCTCAGTTATCTGTATTTTCATCAGATATGCTTGGAGATTCAGTTGCTCTAAACTATAGTTTGATCAGAATACATTTGCTTTTTTTTCAACATGCCAACATTAACAGAGTTTATTTATTTATTTATGTTTTACAGTTACTTTTATTTCAAGATTTTAGTGAATTTTTTTATATTCAAACAAATGAATTTTATATGAATAGATGGGAAACTCTGCATATTTAATACATGTGTTCTCTTTATTTTTCAGGGTTGCAAAAAGAGTGGGACTTTCCCATAAAATTAGGTAGATATATTTCAGTTTTTAGCACTTGTATGTATTGTACCAGCTCTTCCAAGCAATATATTAAAGACTATCAATTTTGTCAGCTCTCAGTGGCTGTTACCCACGGAACTATGCAAGATTGTCCTCTGCCTTCTTTTCTGTTCAACACTAAACTTGTTTGATAAATCACAGATGACATAGTTCCAGCATTGAAGCACAATTCTAGAATAGATATTCATTCATTCTACAACATTAGACACTGTTAGTAAAATAAGACATTTCCAGTTGTCAAGAAATATTCTTCCATTTTCTATATTTTTTACATTTAATTTTGTCATTAATTTTGCACCTATTTCTAAATGGCAAATATTTCTCTTACATTTATTACAAAAATAGCAGTTCATACCACTTTTCCCTTCCTAAATGACTTTTCTGCCTTTTGTAGGCAGGCACTTCCAATTTTTTGAACTGACTTTTTAGAATTTACCTCTATGACTCTATTTAACATGCTTTTATATCTACTTCTTCACTCTTTTACAAATTACCTATCGATTTCTCATTGGAAGATGAAGCCATCTTTCACTTTCTTTCACCCTCCTGCCTTTACCACACATACAGATACTTCCCAGCACCCCATCCTCTATTATATCCTGATTATATCAAATACAAATTCATTGTGTACATTATGGTAGCTCTGTAGTCATTTTTCACAGCTGAGCCATGAACTGTATACCATGACTCCATTTCTGTTTCTGTTCTTTTTGTTTCCCTTGGAATTATTTTTTGGTTTGTATAGCTTTTGTATTTCATCACTGATTCATCCTGAAACTGTTCCTCAGATTGTGTAAATCTCTTCTTAGTACAATCAGACACATTTGGTTTTCTAACAATTTTGTGTTCTTGAAGAAATCTTTGCTGCAGCCATCTGGCCTGCTCCAATGTGGACTGCTCACCCTTTAGAATGGCTGCACAGCGTCATCCTTGCAATCTCCTTCTGCCATCATCCTGACCATTCCTTTTGACATTTCCTTGCATTAGATCCTCTGTTTGCTGGATCTTTTGTCTTTCTGTGTCTCAATTTACTTCTTTGTGAACAGAGTAAAACTTCCATGAATATACTGAGAAAATGGAGCATCAGAGATAAAATTTTTGCAGTCTTGCATAACTTAAAATGCTCTAAGTATTAACCCTCAAACTTAAATGAATACTGATTAAGTCTAGAATTTAAGCTGGCCACTTAAAAGTCAATTGGACATTCTGTGCATGTGGATGGGCTTGCCCACTATTGTTTTTACTCTATTGCATGCTGGCTCAGTCAGTTTCTTGAAAACACTCTGATTCCTCTGATCTGTTTTCTAAGAGTATAAATACTGGCTACCAGTTTTCTAAACTAGAAGCTGAGTTGATTAACACCGAGATATTCAGCATTGTATACATCTAATATATATAAGTTTTTGTATATGTAAAATGTGTGTGTATATATACATATATATACATATATATACATATATATACATATATATATACATATATATACATATATATATACATATATATACATATATACATATATATATACGTATATATACATATATATATACATATATATATATATATACGTGTGTGTGTGTGTGTATATATAGGTTTCTACTCTACCTTCTCCATAACCTCTACTCTGCTTGGGTTTTCCACAGAACAAATCAGAACTGTCAGTCTTCTGCCAAGAGAAAACCAGATTTGGGGTATATGACAGTTTCGTTAACAGATTTTCAGTTGTTCGTTTATTGTTCCTTTATATATATTTGATTGCTTCTTGGCTGTGCCCCTGCCAAATTTTGCAAAGCCCACCAATCCAGTGACGACACATCAACCTCCTTTTCAGTTTTTGGAATTTTATTGCTGTTGACTCTTTTCTGATTTTCTTTGGCCTTAAGGGTGAAAACCAAAAAGTGTGTGAGACAGATCTCAATCAATTTAGAAGTTTATGTTGCCAAAGTTAAGGATATACCCAGAAGAAAACAATACAAAATCATGAAAACAGTCTGTGGCCCATGCCTTTCTCCAACAACGAAGTTGAGGGCTTCAGTATTTAAAGGGAAAAGTTGGGCTAGAGGGGAAAGAGGGAAGATATTTTAACCACATGTTGCAAGAAAAAAGGAGGAGGTAGGAAAATAGACAATTATATATTCCTCTCAGGCTCACTAATTTGGCTTTTTGTGTAACATAGGGTGAATGTAGAGTAGCTACCCACCTGTGGAGATATTTTGCCTTTTATCTGTCCCTATCTACTTAGGAACAAAAGGAAAAGCAGCGTCTTGTATGACTGAGGTTTCAGCTTAATTTTTTTTTGCTTTTGGCATAGTGAGTTGGGGTTCTGAGTTTTTATTTTCCTTTCACAAGGGATTATGCATTTTGAAATACCTTTAGAATTAATAATTTCAGAAGAGAACAGAGCCACAATTACCGTCTTTGCATTCTTTCTTTATTAGTGGAATTCGTATGTTGATGTTCCTATTAAAGATTTACTTTATATTTGATTAATACAACATTCGAAACACTGCACAAGTATATTAAGGACTTAGTATGTGCCAAATGCCATGCTCTGTAAATGGCTTCCAAGGAAGAACTCTCCATTTCCCTCCTATGGCAGATAAAATAAACTCTAGTAGGAGATGCTTTGCATGATTATGCTAATATTGTGTTTACTTTTAATGCAAGAAAGGCATACATAGAGGTTGATACTGTAACCTTCCAGGGGGCTCGTTTTGTCAAGTGCCCAGGTAGAGCTTGATTTATCAAGATAGGGGACTTGCATGAGAGATAGCGTTTACTGCACATAGAGCCAGCTAAACAGGGGCTGGAACTTTATTGTTACTCAAATCAGCCTCCCCAAAATTCAGAGGCTAGGGTTTTTCAAGGATAGTTTGGCAGGCAAGGGAATGGGTGCTGCTGACTGGCTGTGGATGCAGTCATAGGGGCATGGAAAATGATGCTTTTACTCTGACTTTGCTTCTGGGTGGGGGCCACAGGACCCGTTAAGAGTCTGGGTGGAGCTATTGGTCATCAGAAATGCAAACGTCTGGAAAGACATCTAAAAGACCAATCTTAAGTTCTACAATAATGATGCTATCTGCAAGAGTAAGTGGGAAAGTTGCAAATATCTTGTCCTTGAGAATAATGGCTCATAATCCTTTACTTCTACACCTTAAGGAAGTTCAGGCTTCTCTCACCCTCCTAAGCTTTTAGTGTTTCATTCATAGTACAATGACAGTTGAGTTTGGGGAAAGGTGTATTAAAACTTAAGCTATAAACTAAATTTCTCCCAAAGTTAGCTTGGTCTAGGAATGACTAAGGGCAGTTTGGAAGTTAAAGGCAAGATGAGGATTGGTTAAATCAGAGCCCTTTCACTGTCGTAATCTTCTCACAGTTACAATTTTTGCAAAGGCAGTTTCAATATTGATGAGCTATTTAGCATATCTTGCACTCTGTTGTAACATTAATATAATGTCTAGTTGTATCCACTAGGATGCCAACCCTGCTTCATTCATAATAACATGGCAGGTGTCTCCAAACAACTTACCATATGATCCACACATTGGAGAAAATGCTACTCTCATCAGTATTCTCATAATCAACAATTGTTTACCTATTTTAGTAATGTTGTTAATATATTTAAATGCTTTGAACATTAAAACTAGAGCTTTTAAAATTTTGCATCTCTTTCTAATTCAGATGACATAATTGTATTTTTATTTATTTAATATTACTTTGAAATCACATGACTCTGATTTTATATATAACTTTCCATTTTTATGTCCTCTGATAATCTTAGAACAAAGCTAAATGATAAGTATGGTTAGTGTTGTATACTTCTAAAGATGTTAATTTTGAAAGGCATATATATATATTTTAAGCTTTTGGAAAGAAAATGTTTATTGTTATCAATTTGAAAATACTTGAGTCAGGCAGAAGAGAATGAACATAGTTTAAAATAAGTGTGCCTTATGACGGTTTTTAAAAATATATTATTTAATCCCCATATTGCAATATTACTACTCCTTTGTAGATTAAAACTCACATATATAGAGTGAAGAGAGTTCTCTTTAAAGCCAGACTGCCTCTTGACTGGTTTGGAAAATAGGAGAAAGATCATTGAGAGAGAAACAGAAAATTTAAGCTCTCTTCCAACCATCTTTGTTTTCCTATTAAAAGACCTGCATACTATTCCTCTTGATTATGATGTCACAGATACTTTGGTAACTTTGAAAAAATGGTGAACTAATTAGAATTTACCAAAATTTTTTTTAGTAGTGACAATGCTGATGAATATTGAGGGTTAAACTGTAGTGTCTCCACACAGTAATCTTAAAATTCAAATCCAAATAAGAAGCTTTTTTAAAACACCTGGAGTCCAAGAAAAATTAAAAATGTGAATGCAGTCAATAGTTTTCTTATCCATCATATTTCATCAGTATTAGCGAAATTACGCAGTTCCATGATGTATCTTAGCATTCTTGCCAGTGCCAAATTTTTCAGAATCGTATTCTTATGGAAACTTGTAAGGCTAAAATTTATGCTAAGAAATAGGAGAATAAAATTGGAAAGCAAGTATTTCTAGTGAATAGGCTGTCTTCTATTAAACACCTACAGAATGTGTCACTCTGGAATGCAAAAGATTCAGAGCACTTTTAGTTTGAAATCGTGCCATCTGTGCACAATATTTGAAATATCATAGGCACTCCTACAGTAAGTTTAGAGGAGAAAACACCTCCAAATAATCCAAGGACTAATACTTTTTTTTTTTTTTTCCTCGGCTTTTTGCAATATGACCACATGTAGGCCACCAAAGGCCTCAGAAAACTGAGGGGGGGGATTTCCAAGATGTCTTTGTGTCTTGGCCCCAGGGCAAAGGTCCTGTCTCTGCATAGATGTCACCATTCTAGTTAACTCAGGTTTTGTGTAAGTGTGAATAAAAGCCATTATGGAAATACCTGGCTGATACCTTTCCTTGTGCTTCTTCACCATAAGTAATTATTCAGGCAAGAGATCAAGGCTGTCATCTCTTGCTTTAAAGGAGTACATGAATTATCTTAGGTTCTTCCAAGGCAGGTTGGTTAAGAAAGCTAAGGTTTACACTAAAAACTATTTTATGGAAAAATAATAGGAAAGACATTGAGGTAGCAATTATCTAAGATTCCAACATAAAATCTGAGGTAGGAATTGGACATAAATGTAGAAGGCTCCAAATCAGCCCAGGCAGCTTTCAATACCTCCTCTGAAATTGGGTTTTTAAATTTGTGTAGCATTGCTAAAGAGGAAGTGCCTTTTTTCCCAGTGGAATAACGTTCTGATAGTGTTGAATTTTAAAAGGGCACTTTTCTGCTGGGTACAAATTAATGAAATAGCATTAAGTGTAATTAGTTTTTTTAGAGAAAGAAATATATGCAAGCACTGAAGTGTTAGAGAGAGAGAAACACTGCATGCCAAAACTTGACTTTCAGTACCTGAGTGAGGAGGTATTAAAATATGTGACACATCCTGTGGATGAGATTCTTTAGAAGCCATCTCAAGCATTCTGACACAAATATTTTCCTTTCTCTTTGGAATATGACAAGTGATGTTTTGTGGTATCCTAATCCCATTATTGATAAAAGTAATATGAAGAACTCTCCCTTCTACCCAGGCATACAGTATTTTGTTTTGTGTTAAAGCCAGGGGAATTCTAATAGGATTCCCAATTACGTAAAAGAGATTCACTTGCCATCCACTGTTGCCTCTGCCTTGCTACAGTCTTTATTTGGCATTAAGAGCATGGCATAATTTCATGTCACTGAGCAATTTACAAATTTTAACTCTCTAAAAGGTCATAGAAGCTTTTGGTGTGATCTTAGACCTTGCTGTTGTAATGCCCTTTGCATCTGATTTTTACTTCTCTTAAATGAAGTTTAGCCTAAAGCTACCTCTTTATTTTTGTTGTTGTTTTGTTTTGTTTTGTTTTGTTTTGTTTTTGTTTTGTTTTTGTGACAGAGTCTGGCTCTGTCGCCCAAGCTGGAGTGCAGTGGTACAATCTCGGCTCACTGCAACTTTTGCCTCCCGTGTTAAAGTGATTCTCCTGCCTCAGCCTCCTTAGTAGCCAGGATTACAGGCGCCCGCCACCATGCCTGGCTAATTTTTTTTGTATTTTTAGTGGAGACAGGGTTTTACCATGTTGACCAGGCTGGTCTCGAACTCCTGACCTCAAGTGATCCACCCACCTTGGCCTCCCTAAGTGCTGGGATTACTGGTGTGAGCACCGTGCCTGGCCTCCTTAAGTATTTTAATGTCGGCCTAAAGGTTTCTTCTTACATAATGAACTTTAACCTAACTGGATATGTAAACAGACTGTAATCTACTTCCTGTAAGCAGTAGCCAAGTCTCAGCCAATCACAGCAGCCGTACTAGACCACTCACAGGTGACCAACTCCAAGCTTGTCCAACCCGCGGCTGCAGGCCCCGTGTGGCCCAGGACAGCTTTGAATACAGTCTAACACAAATTCGGAAACTTCCTTAAAACACTGAGATTTTTTTGTGATTTTACTTTATTTCATTTTTTTTAGCTCATCAACTCTCGTTGGTGTTAGTATGTTTAATGTGTGGCCCAAGACAGTTCTTCCAGTGTGGGACAGGGAAGCCAAAAGAGTAGACATCCCTGGAACTTTAAACCATGTTCAAATGCAGAGCTGTGACCAATCTGGCTGTTTCTCTACCTCACTTCTGTTTTTTGTGTATCACTTTCCTTTTGCTGTCTTTAAATTCTGTCAGACCACCTGGCAGTGCTGGAGTTGCTCTGAAACTATTCTGGTTGAAGTGGGGTATGGACGAGGGGTGAGCATGCTCTCCAATTCACAACTTTTTTTTTGTACAATTAAATTCTGTTAAATTTAATTGTCTGAAGTTTTTCTTTTTCTTTTCCTTTTCCTTTTTTTTTTTTTTTTTTTTTTTTTTTTTTGAGACAGAGTCTGGCTCTGTCGCCCAGGCTGGAGTGCAGTGGCGCGATCTCGGCTCACTTCAAGCTCTACCTCCCGGGTTCACGCCATTCTCCTGCCTCAGCCTCCGAGTAGCTGGGACTACAGGGGCCCGCCACCGCGCCCAGCTAATCTTTTTGTATTTTTAGTAGAGACGGGGTTTCACCATGTTAGCCAGGATGGTCTCAATCTCCTGACCTCGTGATCCACCCGCCTCGGCCTTCCAAAGTGCTGAGATTACAGACATGAGCCACTTCACCTGGCGTTTTTCTTTTAATGCTTTCTTCTTCATCTTGCAAGGTAGTAGCAAATTGTGACTTTGCCTACAGTAAGCATTCATATGACTTAGAGTTATATGAAATTTTCTATAAGTTTATATTAAGTTGATTTAAAAAACCCACAGCCTATCCGTAGTAATAATGATGGTATACACCATTTCTCGAAAACTTACTATTATATTGGGTTCCTGCTGTAAGTCTTCTCATTTAGTCTTTTCAGTAACTCTATGCTAAATCATCGCTACTTTGCCTAAGATGAAGTAGACTCAGAGAATACAGCTTCAATGAGGTTCAGAGCAAATAAATGGGAAAAATTATAGTGAAATCCATAATTTCAACCACAACACAATATCTCCTAACTAATATTGCTCGAAAAGAACTTAATTTAAGTTTTATTTTGAGATAATTGTAAATAGGTACCTTTTGTAAAAAAAAAAAAAAAAAATACAGAGGAGTCCTGTATACTGTCCACCTAATTTTCCCCAATGATAACATCTTGTATGAATATATAATAGTATATCACAACCTGGAAACAGACATTGACAATTGATACAATTCACCAAACTCAATAGGAAATTATGAAGAAATAAAAATATAAAACACTGTAGGGGGTACTAAATGAAAGTACTATATAAAAAGATTTCGTTTAAAAGTTAAAAAATGTTTGATTAGTACATAGTTTTAAAAATGGCTCAGTCAAGAATAACAAGAAGGAGGATATAATGTTGTATCACTAAATGACTTTCGAATATTTACTTAGATCAGGAGGAAAACTTTTTTTCTGAAGTAGGTGATCTCATAATCTTCTTCATCTAAAACTGCAGTGTGGTGCAGAACCATCATCGCAGCTTAGAGCACAACATCTATTATAGATTAAAGATTACAAAGTCAAAAATAATACCACAAATCACTCCTCTTGATGTGGGATTCAGAGTGAATGTGTGAAATATAAATAGTCACTATAAATAAATCCATAAATGAGGCTTTGCTCCCTCCATGACAGAGATTAATGAAGTTTTAGGATGCTAAGAGCTCAAGATATAATCTATAGCTTTAAACTGATGTCAAGATTCAGAACTGATTGCTTTAAAAGCCCTTCATTTTTCTAGAAAAGATTGATGACTATAGTGCAGCTAAATCTCTTCCCATGCAAAATTTATGGAATTTGGTTCCAACAGGTATCTTATGTGTTAGTTTTACATGTTAAATTTAACTGTATAATATGTAAAAGTTAAACTGTTTTCAGAGCAATCCACATTAATACATGGTATTTTCAAAGTATTGCTTAATTTTAGAACTCAATGGAAGCCTGCTCATGAACATATCTGGGGTTTGTTGCTGGGCTATTAGTTACCTTGAGTAGTTCAGGTGGAGAATCATAAAAATTATATACATATTAGTAAACATTTAATTTTAATTTTACCACTTACCATTTAGGGCCTGTACTTTTTTTTCTAAACAGGGATTTGCCAACTGGAGTTTTGTTGTATTTCTTCCAAAAATTATAGCCACAGTGCCTCAATTATGACTTTCAGTTTGGTTTTCTTTGAGTTAAATTGAGAACTTAAAGATGCCTTTTAAAGCAATCTATGTGCAGAAATCCTCCATGATTTTATTAGGTTTTCCTTCCTGTATTTCAGTTATCTCTCTCATACCTAACTTAACAGCAGTTTTTTTATAGTAACTCATTTTATGTGGCGTCCTTCCAAGGCATTCGTCTAAATTTTCAAAGAAGCAATAACTCATATTTAATTGGGTTACATAATATTTGAATAACTTAGTAATTAAAATAACAGGTGCTAGTGATATAAATACTTTTGGGAACAAATACAAGTTCCTCTTGGTAAGTGTAAGATTTAACTGGTGGAAACAGAAAGGATGCCAGTAAGCAGTAGTATTTAGTGAGTTGTCAGTGTCATCAGTCAGTATGCTTCACATGCATAGGAGAAGTGGTTAAACCAGGTCAGCGATGGCAATAGCTGCTGTCCTTTGTCCTTCGTTCAGTTTCCATCTTGATACTGCATGAGATGTCATTGGAAAATCGTAAACTAAATGCATGTGGTCAATAGAGAGGTGATTGGTAACATGTCTTGGTGTGTGTGTGTATGTGTGTATATATATATCTCCCCAAGTAGCTAATAATATGCTTGACAAAATGTTGACATTTAATATATTTTTGTTCTCTTCCATGATTTTTTTCTATAATTAGCTTCACTAGGTTTCAAGCTATTTTTCTATGTAGTTGCAGACTACTTTGAGTTTGAAGGAGTGAGTGTTCCACTAGAATGATAATCGTTAATAGAATTCCAGATGAAGATATATAAATGGATATTTTTATCTTATTAATAAAAAACAAAATGTCTTGTAAAAAATATTACTCACCAAAGTAAAGAAAAAGAAGAGTTTCCTTTTCTTCTTCTCTTCCTTCCTCCCTCCCTCCCTTCTTTTTTTCTTCCTTCCTCCCTTTCTTTATTTTTCTTTCTCTTCTTAAATGCTTCCCTATCTTAAACTACTTCTTGGTTTGTGTTATTTTGAAAGCTAGTGTTTCAAAATTTTGTCGAGACTTCCCTACTCTAATGCTTCTTTAGGAAAGATGCAAACTTGTTTTTTAATTCTTCTGTAATTAAAACAACTCCTTAAAATCACACATTCTGTTTTCTAATATATACCATGCTCTTCTAATATAGAGCATGTCCTGATTTAAGGAGAAAGATGGTTGAATGCGTAAGCTGTAAGCAGTTAAGCTGCTTCAGCTTTCCCAATGTGTTAGCAACCCCAGGGCTGTGAAAAGATCTAGCTGAAGAAACACAGTTTAAAGTAATCTCAGGTTTATTTTCCTTACAAGCTGCCATAATCCATGCATAATGCACAGTCAGAGGTGCTTGAATAGGACAATGTTTTACGATACAAATTACATCATCCATGTTAACAGTAGTACTTACTCTTCTAAGACCTTGGATGCTACTAAGGCGTTAGTAGCTCCTCAGTTACTGACCTTAACCAAGATCCTTTACTGAATCTCACTGCAAGGCTGTTGTGTTCTTGTAACTTTGACTGCTTCACATTTGGCTTGAATTCCCATCCTACCACGAATCTACATGTATAAACCTGGGCAAGTTTTATTTTTACTCTAAAAATGTGAATAACAAAAATTTCTGCCATATATTATTATGAGGAATAACAAAAATGTCTGCCATATATTATTGTGAGGATTACTATGAAATGCTTAGCTCAATGTTTAGCATGTAGTAGTCAATAAGTATGTGTTACCTTTATTTTAAGGTCAGGTTTATTGACATGTTCTGATTCCAGGCCACTGCCCCGCGATTGGTATTAAAAAAATTTTTTTTTGCCCAAGACCCCACTATAAGGACAAATTTTAAAGTGTGATCATGTTTACACACACATATAACATTTTAAAGTGCTCTGTGTGTGTGTATATATATATGAACATAATTCATATGTATTGTAATAGAATGCTTAACCTTACTGTATACAATTGTTATTTTTTTTTTCTCAAGAATGCCTGTCACGATGCACTAAGTTGATTTCACAACTCCACTAAACCTGTCACAACATGAGTTTGAAAAATCTTACATTGTAAAAGATGTGTCATTTGTAAATGAAAGAGTATGCTCTTTGGTCATTTAAGTCCCTTTATGGAACAATATCATATACTAACACTAAAATATGTGAATATTAACTCTTCTAGTCCCCAAAATTGATATTAAAAATAGTTTCCATTATAACCTGCTACATCAAAAATGGATTTTAGAAAAATCTAAATTTAAAGTCTTCCATCAACATCTGACTGCTTTTCAGAATTTGTGCTTGATGATAGCTTTTTAGAATTTTACTGTTTAAGGAAGATAGGAACTATTTATTGAATGTCTACTTGTATTCTATGATATTAAAGTAGACAGCTTGTTGAAATTGTGCCCTGTGGTTGAGTTTGCTTCCCCCTTATTTGAAGAACTCTTCAATCTTCTAGTACAGGAATTTCGGGTTCAATTAGCGGTTTCTGACTCAACACTCCAGAGTCCATCTGTCCCCTATAACTGTTTGGTGCCAATGGCAATATGCAGAGGTGAAGGTGAGGGTTTCCTTCATACCCTCTGGATATATTTTAAGTTTTCAGGAAAACAAAAGAAGAGGCAAGAGTGATGACTTATGGATGGCTGTCTCATTGTAGTGCTTATGAAATGCAGGAGTGTGAAATTTGTTCTCTGTGTTATAATTGGAAATGCAGATTAAAGGTTTTGGAAACCACAGTTATTCATTGTTTAGACAGGTCTGTAGACTTCCTGAACTATGCACACTACATGGAATTGGCCTTTAGTGGTATTTGCTTTGTGTATTAATGGCATTTCTGCCTGAAGATAATGTATTTTTGGTAGAAATAACCTGTCATTCAATTGAAACATTTTGCTTCTGAGATGCTGGAGTTTCAAAATATTTCTCTGCTCATGTATGCACACCTGTTTCCCTGCCTTTCTGTTTTCTGATCTTGACGTTTGTTTTTGTTTTTAAAAATGTGCTCTGTGATTTTTTATGGAATGTGACTTTTACATTCTAACTCAATTCCAAATCGGCTCAAGTGTCCACCAATACACTGCTTGTTTAATTCGTATTATCAATAAATTATATTGACAGTTGTCTTTTCCTTCATATATTTGGATTGTAGCTCCAGTGAAACCTGTATTTTTGACACTTTTATCCAAATTGTATATTATATAGATATTAGTGTTTATTTAATCACTTTGCCAAACACCCCACCCACCTAGCTTCAGTGTGCTACTTTTGAATTTAGAACATTACGAATTTCAGTTTACTGGTCATATTTGTTTTAAGCATAGACAAAGATCCTAGGCCTTTTCCTTGGACCTTGGGATTGACAGAAATTTTTTCCATATGTTAACGATGGTGAAACTGCTTTTAAAATATCCCCATTGATCTGTTTGAATAATAAACGGGAGGATTTCTTTAGGTATATCAAGGTTTCCAGGCTTTCCCAAAATATATTTGAAAGTTCATGTCCAAATGGAGATTAGGCTTTTAGGCCCATCCTAGACAAGGTGTTATCATTGCTGTTACCACACTCATATGTATTACTCAATGAAGACGTGTTTTTAATATGTTTTAAGACTTGTTTTTGTAATGCGTCTTTGTAAGGTTACCACATCTCATGTATTTTATTACTCTTAGGGCAATTTCCGTGTGGTACATGGGATGCTAAATAATTAAAGCTAAATAATTAACATGTAGGAAACAAAACAAATACATAGAATTTTGTTTTAAGATTGAAATGTGTAAAATCTGTGTTTGTACTACTTTGTAGTTAGCAGATTTTTCCCCCAGTTTATGTGTGAATCAGTTTTTTGGAATTCAAGCTTTATTTTAAATAATTCTTTGTTAGGTCATTTTAGTACATTCTTTACATTATTTCCTCATCTCTTTTTTTTTTTAATTTCCTAAAGCTGTTGTTACTATATGCTTGATTAAAAGAAAATTTATTTTTGAAGTCTCTGAGCTTGGATATTTTAAAGCATATCAGACTCAACACAATCATTTCTGAGTTTCCGGGTTAGTAATAAATACATGATAAGTTGGATGTCAACAAATATAATTGTACTCATTTATAGGAATGATGGTAATTCATCCAAATGTGTTGAGATCAGAGCCTGTCTTAACCTTTGTATTTTCACTTATAGCAGGGTACCTAGGACATAGTAAGCACTCTTAAAATTTTAAGTGAATGAATGGATGATAGATACATCTTTCATTGTTGTTCTGGTGGCAGAGACAAATGTTCCTGTGACAGCGAGCAGCACAAGGTCATTAAGTAGCACTGCCTGGGAAAATGCCAGGCTTTGCATTTTATTGTGGTAAACCAAATTCCTGAAGCTCAAAGCCAGAGAGCCGCAGCCCTAAGCTCCATATGAATGTTGATCCTAGGAAAAATCCCTGGTGGTTTGCCTGAGGAATCATTGGCACCTTCAAGATGTGAAATTGATGCCTATGTAGGATGTAAAATGCAAAAGCCAGGCAGGAAAAAAGATTCAGATCATATGGAGTAATAAAAAACATCCAAGTTCCTACCCTGTGCCAGAGGAACTTAATTTATTGGCTTGCCCAGTTCTCAGTATGGCATCATAATAGCTATACCTAATTTGTATTGTGCCTTTCACATTACAGAATATTTCACAGGCATGAACATGTTTAGTAAATAATTATGATGAAAAAGAATCTCAATAAATAATTGGCATAAATTTTGGAGTTCACATCTTGAGGTTAATATTTTTGTTGAGAAAAATTGGGGTGAGTAGAATTTGCAATAGACATACATTGGTTGCTGATGACCAATTTAGGGGGAAGGTTGTCTTTGTATTGCTGATATTTAAATATTTTTATTCTATCCAAATTCATAAGGTTTCAACATTTGAAGAAAGCTTTAAATTGTCTTTATTTATCTTCCATCTGATTTACAATCTCCTTTCCTCCCAAACAAAATGGCTTTATGACTATGGCATAAAATTTAAGAATTCATTGTCTCTTAGCTCTTAAATCCATTCCATTTTTAACTAATATTGTTTTTAGAAAGTTCTTTCCTGTATTAAACAAAAATCTTTCTTCTTTCAACTTCCTCTCACAGGTCCTTATCTTTCCTTTGAAGTTACTTGCAATAATTTTATGACCCTCACCATTGCTAATAATGAATGCTTGATTATTATGTTTTAAGATACAATTATGTGCATTATTTTATTTGAGCTGCAAAATAACCCATTAAATTAGATAGCTTATGTGTTATTATCTGTCTTACAGATACATGCACTAAAACACAGAGAAAATAAATAATTGGTCAGTGTTCACACTCATAAATGATAAATGGTGAATCCAGGGTCTATACCCAGCTCTTCTGATTTAAAATTCCATGTTTTTGCCATGATACTATGTTGCCTCAAAGTATTCTCTCTTTCTTTCTTTTTTTTTTTTTTTTTGAGACAGAGTCTTGCTCTGTCACCCAGGATGGAGTATAGTGGCACAATCTCAGCTCACTGCAAGCTCTGCCTCCCGAGTTCATGCCATTCTCCTGCATCAGCCTCCTGAGTAGCTGGGATTGCAGGCACCCGCCACCACGCCTAGCTAATTTTTTGTATTTTTAGTAAAGACGGGGTTTCACCATGTTAGCCAGGATGGAATCCATCTCCTGACCTTGTGATCCGCCTGCCTCGGCCTCCCAAAGTGCTGGGATTACAGGCATGAGCCACCACGCCCAGCCAGTATTCTTTCTAATTTTTAGTGATGTCTCATAAAGTCTTTACTTCTTCAGACTGTATATCCTCAGCTTCTTTAGTTTCTCGATTTTGTCAGCCACTTCTCAAGTGACCTGATTTTCAGTAAGAGCAGCTACATGATGAGTGCTAGCTGGTATGTGTGTGCATGTGTGTGCACATGTGCAGATCTTGAGAAAAGTTCATAGGCTACTGGATGGTATTTATAAAGTATTTTGTAGTTACACCCAGTCTTTGAAAGCCCCTGTACACACAGTTATTTTTTGTTTAGCTGAGTCTCTCAAGTAAAATTTTATGTAAGTATTTTCATAAACAAATGTGTACATTGTGTGCCATCTCAGAGGCAAAGAATTTTCAAGTGAAGAATTATAGGCCTTACTCTTTATTTTCTATATTACTATTTTGTCAAACCAGAAAAATTTATTTTTTCTGGGCAGCTGTTTAAGAATCAGAAGTTTTTCTGTCTGCACTCTGTATTTGATTAGAGGGAAAACCTCACATCATACCAACTTCATTCATTCTGGCTAGCACAGAAAATAAATGTTTTCAGATCGTAGCCCTGGATTCAATAAAGCGAAAGTATTTCCAGTGTTCACTTAGAAACTGCTTTGCCCAGTAGACACAGGATTATACCAGGCTCTAAATATCAAAGGAAGAGGTTACCCCTGTGTCAACAATTATATAATTCTATACTCAAAACCCAAGAACATACTAACCACTTCCTAAATTATGAATAGCAGTAGCACAAGCTGAAACCACAGTTGATCAGTGCATATAAAACCACAGTATATAATTATTTTCGTAATATTTTGCATAACATAATCAGAAGCCAGAAAATATTTCTGCATCAGTGAATAAGGAAGACATTTAGAAAGATAAATTCTTTTAAAGTAACCATTTCTGAAAAATGGTTTTAAAAATAACATTGTATTTGTTGCATGAGCATTCATATTAACCAACTTAAATAGTCCTCTTTAAAACTGATTTCTCAGAAACTCTACTGCTTATACTGAATGTTTCCAATCCCCTGAACCTAATACCCTTTATTTGAGGCTAATTGGTTAGAAGATGATTAAAATTCGGTTTTGAATTTCACCAGTTTTCCACATTGAATAAGAAGCAGCATTGAATTCATTGTGAAGACAGCCAATTGCTCAGTTCAAGTAAGGATTTTTGGCCCTGCTAAGCTTCTGATATGAAATTTAACTTTTTAATTATTATGAACTTGTATCCACTTGTCTTTAAAAATCTCTAAAATACAGACTCATAAATTTAATCTCTCCTAGCCAAGTTCTTAAAGGGCCTCGGTAACAAAAGTTGCTGTTGATCTTGGTAGCTTTTTGAGTTTCTGGAGATTCTCTGTTTAATACCCAGGCATTCTTCCTTCATCTCTCCTGTGTATTTGTCTTTCTTTGCTCTCAATGTGTTCTGTGTGTGTTTTTTTCCTCCTATCACTGCAGCATTTGCTTAGTTTGACTCCTCATCGGTGAGACTCCTTGTCCGAGATTATTGGCCAGCACACTTGATTTAAGAACGCTCTGGAAATACTCAGCCACAGAATTATGCCCCCACACCATGAATGTTGTCCATAAATGAAATCCTGTTGCCATTCTCTAAACCTGCTTTAGAGTCGTATGTTCTGTAGTGCTGCTGGGCAGACATTTCGGCATCTTCTTTGTGTATCTTCTCTACTCCTCTCCTAGACTGTTACCTTACATTTTCCCTTTCTTCAAGCATCTGGCATTTTTTCTTCCATCCTCACTCTTAGATGATAATTTTTTTTCTCTGTCACAAGGAGATGACAAGCAATCAGAAAAGGACTTCTGAACACTTTCCTCACACTGTTTACCTGCATGTCTCGTTGTCCCTGAGCAACTGACTTTCGTCCCTGTGACCCTAGGCGAGCACTGTGTGTCTTCCTTACTCCATCTCATTCATCTCTTGACTACTCAGGTGTGCCTCCTGCACCCTTCTCTCTCTCTCCTCCTCCTCCTCCTTTTTTTTTTCCATTGGCCATTCTATAAGTTCATTACCCTTGGCATGTCAATAAGCCTTTTACTTCTTCCATCTTTAAAGAAATATGTACTTCTCCTGGTCCCACATCATCATCCAGCTACCACCCATGTTGTCTGCTTCTTTCTCAGCAACTGCTCAGGACAGTTATGTTGCATTCACTGCCCTCATTTTATTCTCTTCTAAACTCATGCTCATCATGTTTTTGGCCTCATCATTTGTCATAATCGTACTTGGTACTCCATGATGACATATTGCTAAATTCAGTGGAAAATCCTCAATCCTCCTCTTATCAGACCTATTATCAGCAGTGGACACAAGTGATTCTTCGCTTCTTTCCACTGAACACTTTGACGCTGGTATCCAGATCAGCACACTCTCCCTGTTTTCAACCTATCTCTCTGGCCACTCCTCAGTCCTTTCCCTGGTTCCTCCTTCTCTCTCTCTGAACTGGAATTATGACAATGTTTCTAGGTTCAGTCCCTTTTTTAACAGAGATCACTTTAAAACCATGGCATCTCTTCCTAATAACATTCATTTGACAATCTTGTCCAAGCTCATGACTTTTAGTAATATCCATAAACCTCTGGATCTCAAATTTATGTATCTAGCCCATCTAAGCTAGAATATTCTCTTAAATATCCACACACCTCTCAATCTTTCCATTTGGATTATTGAAACTACTTCTAAGTGGCCTCCCTGTTGCTACCATTGCCTTCCTGCATTCTATTTTCAGCACAGTAGTGAGTAGGATCCTTTTAAACATAAGGCAGATGATATACCGCCTTTCCTTGAAACTTTCCAATAGTTCCCAACTACAGTTGCCAAAGTGAACAAATGAAAACACAGGATTGCCTCGTTTTATATGTGAATTTTAGCTAAACAATGAATGATTTTATAATTTTGGGGCCATACTTATACTAAAAGATTATTCATTGTTTATCTGAAATTCAACTGTAACTGGGCATCCTCTGTTTTATCTGGCAGCTCTACTCAGTCACCCAGAGTAAATCGCTAATTCTCACCGTGGCCTACAGTGTCCCCTTGTAGTCCTTCTATCTCCAGCCTTCGTTCCAGCCACAGTGTCCCCTCCTTGCCATTCCTTGAGTTGAATTTACCTAACATACTTCCAAACAGATTATTAGCCCTGCTATTCCATATTCCTGGGATGATCTTCCTCACATAGCCCCACGACTTCAAGCCTCAACTCCTTAAGGTTTTGCTTGCACATCAGCTTCTCACAGAGGCCGTGCCTGTCATTCTTGTCTCCTTCCTGTTTTACTTTTTTCCTGTAATACACTTTACCATCTAACATTGTATATGCTTTATGTATTTTGTGTATGGTCTGTTTTTCTCCAATAGAATATGTATTTCACAAAGGCAGAGATATTTACTTATTTTGTTCACTGCTTGATCCTCAGCACTTAGAAGAGTGTCTGGTTCATATTAGTTGCTCAGTATGTATTTATTGCAAATGAATAATATTACATAAATGGTGACAAGATAATCAGTAGCCTATGAGTGTGGTTATGAATGATCATATTATGTAGATTAGGGTAATGGTGATTAGTTTCACAGTACCCTATCTGAAATCTGCTGAAGCAATGAAGGTGTTAGGGAAATAAAGATGATTCCAGAGCATTGTATACTTAGGGCAAAGCAATACAGAATAGAGGTGCAGGGTGAAAAACAAGGCAAAGAAAAGAATGTAGGAAGATATTTATCAATTGACCTTGAACTTTGTGGGAAGATATTGATCAACTGACCTAGGACTTTATTAAATCTCACCATGACTTTGCACCTCCTGAGTATTCTAGCCCTACCCAATGTAGACATTAGATTCTACATGGAAAAAATATGCATTATTTTAATAGTCCCATAAGTTGATCCTAGTTGATACAATTTTACCTTTTGTAACTGCATAAATGTTACACTTTCAAGAGTCGGTCATCTCTCACCTGTACTGACAGTGCTGTTCAATCATCCCTTTACCTGATGCTGGCTGCTCCCTTTCCAGACTGTTGTGCACTCAGCGGATTCCTGGCATATCAGATTGAGAACTGATGGATCTACTTTTAGAAGTTTATTAAACTTAGGGCCGGGCACAGTGGCTCATATCTGTAATTCCAGCACTTTGGGAGGCCGAGGCGGGCAGATCACCTGAGGTCAGGAGCTCGAGACTAGCCTGGCCAGCATGGTGAAACCCCGTCTTTAAAAAATACAAAATACAAAATGCAAAAATTAGCCGGGTGTGGTGGTGGGCACCTGTAATCACAGCTATTTTGGAGTCTGAGGCAGAAGAATCACTTGAACCCGGGAGGCAGAGATTGCAGTGAGCCGAGATTGCAGTGAGCCGAGATTGCAGTGAGCCGAGATTGCGCCGCTGTACTCTACACTCCAGCCTGAATGACAGAGTGAGGCTCCATCTCAAAAAAAAATTCAGAACGATAAGGTCTTAGCCTGGTTGTCCTTAGTATCTGCCTATGCAGAATGTGAGTCATCCTGTTTGCTTTATAGTTTAGATCACAGTGGCAATCATATCCCTGAGCTGTTAGGGATCAAAGCTTCTACATTGTCCTCATGTACACTAAAAATTATTGAGAGTAAAATGGACCACGGTACATACATCAAGTATAATCATTTATTTAACAGTCTTCCAATTATGAACATTTCAGTTTTAAATTTTATTTTTAATTTTCTCTATTAATAATACTACAATGACTATCCTTGGATTATACTTCTGATTATTTCCTTCAGATAAAAATTCTGAATATGGAATTATAGGATCTGAAAAGATTGACATTTTTAAGGCTGGTGGAAAATATTGTTGAATTGTCTTTCAGAAATACTTTGACATTTTGCTCTTCTTTACAGTTCATGAGAAAAAAATATTTTTGCCCTGTCTTGATCTACAATTGACATTAACTCTCCTCTGTCTTCTGATTTCTTGTTTTCATTGGCCTTCTTTTCTGATTGCAAATGTACACATAGTTCTGTACTTATTAAGCTTTTTTCTAATCTTTCTTCTCATAAATCCATTATTCTTTCTTATTTTTTTCTCCCTGCCAAACTTAATGAAAAAGTTCTACTTGCTTTCTCAATTTCACTGCTTTTTCTTTAAGGGCCGCCTTTCTTCCCTTCTTACTTCAATGAGACTTCTCTGTTCTTAAGGTCACAGAACACCACCTGTGGAATAGCTGCAGTGGCCGACTTCTACTCCTCTTTCTTGCTGATCTTTCCATCACTTTGTTGTTATTGTCCCTCTCTACTCCTCAAAACTCTCTTCTCTTTGGGAGAAAAAATCACTAACACCTCTAGGCTCTCTTCCTGATCCTTAGACTGATCTATTTTGAAACACCAGTGCTGGTTGATCCTGTGCCTTGACCTTTGGTCTAAGTATGGGGAAATCCCATTTTCCTGTCTTCTATCCTCTTCTCTTTTCATGTGTGCCCTTAGCGCATGGCTTTAACATTTGACATTTGTATATGTTAATGACTATCATTCTCTATTCCAAGCAAGTCCTCTATATTTAATGCCACAAAAAATGTTTGCAGTTGTCTGCTGGATGTATGCATGTCAATACACCTCCACTGATTATAAATTGACCCAACCTGAACTTTTCCTTCTTTCTTATCAGTTTTGTCTATATTAGATAGTTATGTCGCTATTAACGCATTCTCTCAAGCTAGAATCACTTAAAATTAAGGATATCTCTTCTCTCCCTGATTCCCCATGCCATCAGCTACCAATTCCTATTGGTTCTACCATGGTCATGTACTTTGCCACCCTTCTTTTCATTTGTTTTCCTCAATGGTGGTAATCAATCAGGTCATAAAGCATACTTTTTTATAGCATTTCATTAATACTGTTCTGTCAGATCCTGAATACTATTGGAGATCAAAATATCCAAAAGACATTAAGATTTGGCTGCGCCATGAAAGAACTTCGAGGCAAGTAGGAGGGAGTTGTACAATAATTTCAATTTGATGTCGTGCTAGAGATATGAACAGAATGATACAGGATCACAAAGGTCGACCAGCTTAGAGGTAGTCGTGTATATACAGAGAGAGGTCACATTAGTGGAAGCCTGCTGGAGAAGCTGAGTCTTTATTAGTGAGTAGTGATTAGCCATATGACAAGGCGATAAAAGCAGTTATTAACAAAGGGCAACATCAGGAGCAAAGGTTCAGATACCAAAGCCTTGTTCATGGCTCCCACCAGTCTACACACCCCCTTCTCCCAATCCAAGGTACCTCCTCACCTAAAATAGAAGTAGAAAGCCAGAAAAATTAAACTTGTATGTATCCCACCTTCCTTAAAATCTCTTCTGACTCTTGCACTGCCTTATGATTAAGTCCAGATTCCATAACATGGCACACACAAAGCCTTCCCAATCAGACCCCAATTCATTCCTGCAGCCTCACCTCCCACCATCTACTCTCCCCCGATAGCAATGCTTTCTCGCAGTCTTCATCTTTTTCTTCACCCAATACCATTTTTTTCAACTCAGTTTCCTTATAAATATCTAAAGTGCTTCTCCCTTCTAATCTATATAATTACTTTCTAATTCTCTAAGCTCTAGATTAACTTTGATCTATTCTTTGTATCCCCTCCTTAATTCTCCAGGCAGAATTAATCACTCTCACAGCACTTGGGTTTTCACTTCTGTTATAGTCATGACCTAAAGGACACAGGTTTCTGCATCAAGAGATACGAACTTCACAATGGCTTTATTACTCATCTTCTTCACTCGGTGTGAGCACATGAGAGGAATGTAATATAGTCTACTGAATGATTTAACTTTTTATCTAACCCTGTTTTCAGAGCCATATCTTGCTTATATCAATAGAAGAAGCCTTCTCAGGTGTGTTTGAGGTGACCGTACCAACTTTTCACAAAAATATTCTATGTTCTCTGTTGCACCGGGTGATTCTTTTGACCTGCCTGGAATTCTGACCATGAGACACAATCTCATTTTAGTGTGATGACCGCCATATAAAAACATGACCAAAGAACATATAATTGTTTATGCTTTTATTTTTTGGAAATGTTCAGGTCTGTGCATGAGTACTAAAGATTTTATGGCAGAATAGGGATGTCATAGAGTGATTTAAAAATGTAAAAAAAAAAAATCCCAAACTCTTCATAAAATAATTATTATTTACATTTTTCTCCATTGTTGAAATAGGAATGGAGTGCTGACTAGTTACTTTATAGAAGTTTCTTTTAATATAATACTGTACACTGTAATTAAGATAACAGTGACACAGTGGGCCTCAACATTGAAATGCTGCATTTTGCGTAGGATTTTTTGTTGGTTTCATTTCATATAAGGATTTTACAGGCAAAGAATATGAATTCAGAAAACTGACATAAGAGAAGTGAGCTAAGGATATTATTATGCTTATTTTTTAAGTTCTTTAGCACAGAGGTATTCATGGCCATAAAGATTAATTTACTGATGTGTAATGCCCATTTCTCCCTCCAGAACAGCTACTGAATATAAATCTGTTTTAGAAGAGAAAAAAGTTTGTTTCAGAATTTTCCTTGTAGGGCTGGACAAGCTCTGATTTGCCACATCAGTCTAGAAAGAATGTTGGGCGGAGATGTCATTGAACGCTGCCTACTGAGTCCATGCTACTCCATGTAACACAGACCAACATCAACCATGAGCTATATTTTTTTAAATAATTATTTATCTTTGCTAAACTTGGTACAACTTGGATAATTAAATATACAATAAAATGTGTATGGTAATCCCTAAATATGTACAGTGCTGAATTGTTTATTAAGATTTTAAAATATACTGTTTTGCTTAATCCTTATAGACAGTTTCCTAGGTAGGCAGAATCATCCCTCCTTTGAATATCTGTTCCTACAGACACACACATAAATGAGGTGTTCACCATGTAATTTTGACAAATGCCCCATTTTCTATGGCTGGTAGGTATGCCTCCCCTACACTGAAGAAGAGAGTATGATTTGCATTGTCAGCAGTAGGAGATGAGCAAGTGCCTTCTGACCCGATAAAATGTACCTGGGAGGGATGAATGGCGGGTTTCAGGAGGCATAGTGCATTAACCAAGGCTTATGAAATCTGTACAAAGCCGTTCCATTGAGTTCCACTGTGAATAATCTATAGAATGTTTAAAATAAAGGCCATTTTTAAGTTTAAAATTTAAAAGCAGATACATTTGTCTAGAAAAGTAATTGGTATTTGTACTCATACCCTATCGACCCTTTGTTGTAGAATGTGTAAATTTCTGTTATTTAATTCAGACAACAATGGCAAAGGCAAAAACAGGGAGACCAGTTAGAAGACTATTTCATATGTTGGCCTGAATTGTAAAGTGGCAGCAATAGAAGTAGGGAAAGTGGTCAGATTCTAGACATAGTATGAGGATTGAGCCGAGATAACTTGATGTGGGATATGGAGTGTAGCACAGAAAAAGGGAGGAGCAAAATGCGTCTGCAAATTATGGAGTTGGCATTTACTGAGATGGTAATAATGTGTTGGTAAGAAATAGGAATTTTCTGGTAGTCGGCGTATAAATTATATGTAATGCTTTGAAACTATAGAAGATCACCAAGGGGAAGAATGAGACAGAAACTAGAAAAGGTCCAAGCAGAGATCCTTGGGACACTCCATCATGTAAAAAGAAGGTGGTAAGGAGGAACCAGCACTCAGAGCTAAGGAGAAGCATCTTGTCAGATAGGAAGAAAATCTGCAGAGCATACAGTGTGTGAAAAGCCACTTACTGCCAATTGGTTAGTTAGACTAAAAAAACAGACCATTGGATTCAGCCATGTGGGGGTCATTGCTGACCTTTGTTTGCATTCTAATGGCTTCCACTGAATTATCTCACTTTTCCCCTCAAAGCAGTTCACTGGGGGATTTTTCTGTTGCCCCCTCAGTTTCAGCTACTTAACACTCTTTTTATACTGTCAAGCCATTTTAAAGTAAATAACTCAGTACCATTGTTTCTTACTCAAAATAAGGCCTTCCACTCAAGGCACATACAAAACTAGAATGAAGTTGAGCATATTATCCAACTGTTTAACTTATTGAACATATAATTGACAATGTCTGCCAACATAGCCACTATTCCTAAGCTAGATTTCCGTAAAACATTCCACGATTTCCCTTAATGGTGGTTGAGTGATACACTGAATAAATATTGTGTGTGCTGTATGATAAATTTCTGTAAGAAAGTGTCTTCAGAGATTCTAGGTTTCAGGTACATATTCTTTCATGTTTTGCAGTGAATGTGTGTTTTTCTTCCAATAGTTCTTAGTTTACATTTTCTTTCATTGGAAGTTCATCACTGTTAGGTGTTTCTTGAGTATTATAACAAAGCAAATCCACAAGCATTCAATATTAGATTAGGAAAAAAAGTCCTGCAATACTTTGTTGTCAAACACTTGCCACCGATAGATGTTATTTTAGCTTTTAAGGCCTGTCACACTGTTTATTCAGAGGAATCGTTTTTCAGATTTTAGTCAAATAATAAAAAAAAAAAACCCTTAATTTTGGCTTCCCACAGATGCCATTGTGGAAAGCATTCTTAGTACTATGTTATTTAGTCATCCCATGGAATTCCAGTTTTCAACATTGATTATTACTTATAACCCACAGTTTGACCTAGGAAGTGGGAAACTCTGTGTATTGACTCTGACTCACCAGCCAACAATGAGCCTGCTCTGTGGTGGAGTTGACTTCTATGGAGACCTGCAAATCTAAGGTGCTATCACTAGGGTGAAATTTTTTCTTTAGCTTGTAAACCACGAATGCTTTAGGTGAGATGTTGAGAGTAACAGTGTTTTAGTTCGTACATCTGGTTAGATGGTAATGGTTCTCCAGTTTCATGATGATGGGAAAAGTGAGTCCATAGCAGTTGTTTCATCCATCAAGTTGGTAAGAAGGTCTAGTTAGTACATAAACATTACTTTTATTTAAGACAACACTTTTGGCAAAATTAGCCATCTCTTTTTTCATATATCCAGTCTTCTCAAGAAGACTTCTGCTCTCCAGGGTTTTTCTGAAACCATGAAACTCATGGCCTTTTAAGGCCAGTTGCAGGTTTGAGCCTTAAAAAGTATTGTTTTTAAATGCTGGCTCATACACTTTTCATACCGGACTGTTGCTGTGATGGGTTATATAGATATGTCAAGTTTTATTCAATTGTCATGCTCTTTTAATAAGAACTCCTCAATGTTAAGCCTTGATGTGAATACGATTGGCCACCTTCCCTAGGATTTCTCACTTAAATATATAATCTGCATTACCTACACAGCATTAAGACATCTGTTCTTGAGTAGGAATGCAAGCATTTGCTTTTCATTGCTGGCTTAAAAATAATTTAAAAACATGACCCAGATAACTTTTGGATGAATTCGGATAAGCACATAGGGAAAGGCAGAGAAGCGTGTTTAAATGAATTGTTTCAGGACATTCTTGTGTCTTTACAGAACCACCCGTGAGTTGTTCCTGGCAGGCATTTGTGTCTGCATGCCCTGTCGGCTGCTTAGGCTCTTTAAAAGTAAGACCTCTGTACAATATATCAGTTTGACACTACACAAATGAGATTGGAGACACCTTTAAGAAGTGATGTTACACAAGGCTGAACATTTATTGTCTTCTCTTAAACACCTGATCATTTTATAATATTGTTTTGTTTTTAACTCTGACAATAAAACTTAATCTTCTTTCCTAACTCTCTGTTAGGTCTGAATGAATTGAAAGCTTTCTTATCAGTTTGACGGATACTATATGCTGTTGACTAGGAAAGTTGCAACATAAATCTTTGTAGGCCCTAATAGTTTTGCAACAGTTGCTATGCTACTCAAGGTAAACATTTATATGTGTGTATTTGTCCAAGGAAGATTCATTTTAAGTGTGTTTCTAAAATTGCACTGGCCACAAAAATCCTAATAAAATGACAAGGTATGGTATTTTAGAGGTAAGTAATGACTTATTGTGAAATTATAAGTAGTTCAGATAGTACTATTCCGAACAGGAAATCAGCTTTTCTTTTTTCTAAAAAAGGGGAAAGATGTTAACAAGTGCAGAAAATATTTAAGGTAGCCATAATAAAATACAAAACAGTAAAACACTGATTTTTGAAAAGAACAATGGAAAAGTCAATAAGAAAACTTAACTTTTGCAGCCAAACTTGCTGTCTTGAGCTTGTTCCTATGGCTATTATTTTGTCTGAACTCCTGGGCTGCCAGTTATTTTTCATTAATACAAATATATTTGTTTTTCGGTAATTCTTACATCCTGAGTTCACTCTTTTATGGTCCACATTCACCAGGATTTGTGTGATACTTGTTTGGTTACTTGTGTGATTCACAATAGCAGATTCTCATTTCAGCTTTGTTTTGGCAAGATAAAACTCTCTTCTATGATGCAGTATACTGAGCTTCCATAGAATAAGCTTCACAAAGACAAGAATTTTATCTTGTTTTGTTTATAGTGCTCACCTCACAGGTTTTTACTTCTGTTCATTTGTTTTATTTTTATTTTTATTTATTTATTTATTTATTTGTTTATTTTTATCTTTTTTTTTTTTTTTTTTTTTGAGGCAGAGTCTCACTTTATCACCCAGGCTGGAGTGCAGTGGCCCGATCTTGGCTCATTGCAACCTCCACCTCCTGGGTTCAAGTGATTCTCGTCCCTCAGCCTCCTAAGTAGCTGGGATTACAAGCGTGGCCAACATGCCTGGCTAATTTTTTGTATTTTTAGTAGAGATGGGGTTTCACTCTGTTGGCCAGGCTGGTCTCGAACTTCTGAACCTCAAGTGATCCACCCGCCTTGGCTTCGGGAAGTGCTGGGATTACAGGTGTGAGCCACTGCACCTGTGTGAGCCCTTACAGGTTTTTAAATAAATACTTGTTGAATGATTTAATGGACATGGTGTAATATTATCCTTTGATTGCTCCTATATAGATATGGAGAAGTTGATGGCATGTATTAGCATTCGAGGGCTGCCTTAACAAAATACCACAGACTTAAACAGTGGTGCCTTAAACAATGGAAACGTGTTTTCTCAAAATTTTGGTTGGTAGAAATTGAGATCAAGGTGTCAGCAGGTTTGGTTTCTTCGGACATCTCTCTCCTTGACTTGTAGATGTTCATTTTCTTCCTGTGTCTTCAGATGGTCTTCCCTCTCTACTATGTCTGTGTTAAAATTTTCTCTTACGATAAGACCACCAGTCATATTAGATTAGGGTCCATCCTAATTACCTTATTTTACTGATCTCTTTAAAGACCCTGTCTCCAAATACAGACATTCTGAGATACTGCGAGTAGGACTTTAGTAGAATAGAAACTTTGGGTGAACTCTAATTCAGCCCATAACACAACATGTATCTATATTCATTTAAACATTTTGGTATCAGTTTTCTAAGCATGGACCTGTTTCCTTCAGATTTTTAGGACCATAACTGCTTCTATTTATAAGCCAGACATGCCTTTCTAGGATATTTGATTTCTTAAAGAGCAAGATAAACTTCATGTACTCTTAAAATTTTTTATATATATATATATAAATATGTAGAATGATACCACAGTTGTACCACAGGGCAGTGTTTCCCAAAACTGATAAGCTAAAACAACAGGGAGAGTTCATAGAAAGAAAAAATAGAGTTCAGTCCCATTATAGCCTTACTAAGTGATTTATTATATTTTTGAGGCTCTCTAGATAATTTTGCTGAAGCTGCATTGGACTCTCTTGTATCTGACAATTAAATAGAATTTGTAAATGTAAAAGCTGGCAAGAAACTTGAAGGTCATTGACTTTAGCTACCGTATTTTGTAGTGGAGAAAACTGAGGCACAGATAGATTATGCAATTTACTCAAACTCTCTTCCCTACGTGTGAGTATCTCTGGGATTTAGAGTCCAGTCCCTTGACTCCTGATCATAGTTCTCTCATTATCATGTTGTCATTCAGGGTAACTTTCATCAGAGAATTTTAAAGACCCGATTTTGTAACGGATCCTTATCTCATAGAGCTGATATTTTAGAAATATACTGTTTGGCAGGACACTTCATCACACAGATTTTAGATGCCTTTTCTGCTCTTTGACAACCTGTCCTTACAAAATAATAGACCTGAAAGGGTCTAGGCTAGGGCCACACCATCACCAAGGTTGTCATTACTGCCCTGCAGGTGATAACACAGAAGCTTTTCTCTGGCTGAATAAGGGTTGTGGTTTAGTTGTCTACATTGCAGAACACCAAGAAACTCTGCTTCCTGTTTGTATCCATTGCTATCCACTAAATTGTCTTAGCACAACCTATAGCTTAAAAGTATACCATCATATTTTTATAAAGAATAAAAGACATAAGAAACAGAGAATGTGAAAATCCAATTCAAGTCAAGGCATATTTTGCATATTCTAACCAGTTTATCAGCCCAATCATAAGTGTTTTTAAGTATCAAAGGTATTGTTAGAATTTTCTGGATACTAATTATGGGAGAAAATGCTATTAGTCTGTAATGACCAGTAGTACTTTGTTAGAGAGAAAAGGAAAACTTAAAAATTCAAAGACATTTTTTTGTAACTTCTTTTTTTTGTTGCTCCCCCTTTCTCTCTGAGAGTCCCTTTAAACCACTTAGAAAAGCAGAACCTTGAAACTGGACAACTCGGCTGTTCCTTGAACCAGTGGGTGGAGGGACAGTCATGAGAAGGCCCTTAAATAGAAGCACCACTTCCCCTGTTCTGTCCAGGGACTGATTCTTTGAATCCCAGGAACTTATGTTCATTCTTCTTTCCTGTTTTTTGGGTGGGGACCACCACTGTGTGTGGGGTGTGGTGGGGAAACAGTTGTCTTTCTAAATTTATCAAATTGTAATTTAAATATTTAGAAGCTTAGCGATTTATAACACCAACTGATCTATACATACAGTAACAGAAGATGCTTTTCTCCCAACCTTTAACATTTGAGGGGAAAAGTATGCAGATTGCAGATACTTCACTGGACCCAAGGTGTGCATCTTTTGTTTGCCCAGTATTACAAGCTTATCTTGTTTTGCCTTCTTTTGTATTAATATTTTGAACTTCATCTCAGCAATGTTCATTTCAGTTAGCACTTTGTATTACTTCAAAAGAAATGCTCTGTTCAGAGAATCTCCAACAAATTGGAAGCAATATAAGCCAAATCATTCTTGGATTACTGTCTAATTGAAATTAGCCTACATAACAATTATATTTTATGTTTAAAATACACATCTGCACTCTGATGATTTAATAATGTACACTTTTTGTATTAACTTGCTAGCAGCCACTTATTTTATCTGTACAGATTTTGAAACTTTCCATTTGTAATAATACTTATTCTTTGACTATTACTGACCCCTTAACTTTTACTTTGTAAAACATTTATGTACATATATAGGCTTATATTTTTGAAATATGCAAAAATTTGCTTTAAATTTTTGCACTATAAATTTAATCAATAGTAACTAAATTGGCTAAATTAAAATTAAAACGTTTTTCAGATCAGTGTTCTCTATATCTCTAATAGAGTTTTCAGTCATAGTTCTGTCAAAGCAATTTTATGTTCTTTTGGCAATTATAGAAAACACTGGGTAACAAAAACATACTAGATTTAGTGTCTACTCTCAAAGTTTAACAGTCTAATGGGTAGAGCAAAAGCATCATAAAATAATTAGAAAATATCTTAGTCCTAATATTTCAGCCAGATCCTTGACATTATTGAAATTAAGTCTTTAATAGTAACCATTGTACTCTCTCTCTCTCTCTCTCTATATATATATATATGTACTTACACATTTCCATGTATCTTTGCTTATCTTTGTGTATCCTGTAATATCATGTCATAAACCTCAAATATACAAAATAAAATTTATTTTAAAAAAAAAAAAGATGAAAGGGGTAACAGCTGAGTGGAGACTTGGAAAGTACACATGAGTAATTCAGGCAAGGAAGGAGGCCAGACATTGTCATTCCGCTGTGCTTTTCTCATAATGCACACAAAGGCCCTGGAACACTGTAGTTACTCAATAAACTTTTGTTAAAAAAAAAAAAAAAAAAGGATGAAATCATTGTTGGCCTAAAGCTGCCAAGTTCATTTCTGCCGATTGTACTCTGTAAGAATGTTCCCCAGTGGGCAGCGGGGCACCCACAAAGCCAGGAGCCCCATGAGGGTTGTGCCTGTCCAGAGAAAGGTACTCCTTTTCCTAGTTTACAGGGCAACTTCTGCTCTTCAAGCCAAGTGCTCACAGAGCAGCCCACAGAAGGAGTCTGTTTCCAGTTGACCCAGTGGAGATAATATGGGACAGTGATGACCCTGTTGTTCCAAGTTTCATGGATGAATTGGATTTTTGAAAGGGTCATTGTAATGGTGAAGATTTATGATGTAGATCAACAGGGGGAGAGTTTTTGCGTGTGGGGTATGGGGGCAGATTTAGCATAAGTTAAGGTACAAAGTCTGAGATGATATTATGTGTGCAGTAGTCAGCGAAGAGACTAGATTGATTGGAACAAAATGTGCATGTCTCTGATGAGTAGCGGATTAGAGGGGAAGGTGAGCAGAGGTCAGTTTTTGAGGACTCTGAATGCTGTGTAAGGAATTTGGATTTTATCCTCCAGATGAGAAATCACATAGGCATTTGTCCAAATTCATCATAGGATCAGTGATATCTTATTTAGTAGATTAACCCAGGATTATGCAGCATAGAACAAAGGAGAGAGAAATGATTAAAGGTAAGGAGATAAGGTTAGAAGCTGCTATTTATAGTACGTTTTTAGTATCTAGCCCAGGATGGAAGTAATGAGAATGAAAAGGAAGAGCCGATGTGTTAGTGTTTCCCTATACATGGGCATTTAGATTGCTTCCAGTCTTTCTAATCATTGAACATATTTCCTTGTGCATAAGTGAAAGAATATTCAGTGCTTATCAGTTACATCAGCTAAAGTGTTATGCCTGTGTACACTAACTTCTGCAGGCAGAGCAGAGGAATTCCAATTTAATCACATCTTCAGTAATCCTTTTTAAAATTCTTGCCAATCTCATCTGTGTGAAATAGTATCCCTTTTTCGTATGTGAAATAATATCTCTCTTTGGATTTCTCTGATAATGAAGTTTAGCATATTTTCATATGTTTATTGACCATTCAAGCTTCTTGTCTGGAATTTGCCCATTTTTCTTCCATTGCCTTTGTCCTTGTTTTTGTATATTCTGGATACTAATCTTGTGACAGTCACATAGTTTGTCAGGGTATTCTCCCAGCGTCTCTCTGATCTCTTAATCTTGTTTATTAGACATTTTATATTAAGATATATTATAGGCAATTTATTAAGCTGATCTTTTATGGTTTAGGCATTTTCTATCTTGATTAATAAGTTATTTAATGTCAAATGATTTCTACGTGTATTTTGTTCTAGATCTTTGGGTTAATTATTATGCAATTTTTAATTTATGTGACACTAATTTGCATAACTACGAGGTAATTTTTCAGATGAAGGAAAATGAAAAGTGGAAAAGAAAAGGAAAATTTGATAAACTGTATTATAGTTTTCACTCTAAGTCTGTAATTGAACCATGAAGATATTTTTAATTTTTTTATATGACCAAAAGATACCCACATCCATCACGGTTTGTGGTAATGAAAATTAATGCCTTTCTCATTGATTTTACAGGAATTCTATCAGAGTTCATCTTCGTGAAGTCTTTGCAGAGTAGTTATTTCTAATTGAATTGAACACAATTTTCCTTCGCACATATTTCCAGCCTTAGTCTTTATAACTTCTTGCATATGTCCAGAAGGAATACATTGTCATTTTTAAAACAGTTAACATATGATTCATTTTACTTTCAGCAATTCACAGAAGCTGTGAGTCCTTCAGTGTTACCCCCTTCAGCTTTGCCACTGGACCTGCTTAATAATGCTATAACTGCCTTCAGTACCTTGGAAGACCTTATTCGATATCTTGAACCAGATAGATGGCAGTTGGACTTAGAAGATCTATATAGGCCAACTTGGCAACTTCTTGGCAAGGCTTTTGTTTTTGGAAGAAAATCCAGAGGTAAGCTCCCTCTTCAGATTAGAACCTCATTTAATTTTTTTTAGCAGCTAATGTTTCAGATTCTTCTGCCACAGCTTAGTTTAAAATTCATCAGTGATGTATTCAATACATTTTCTTATCATTTGAGCATATTTATGTGTTGAATAATAATGTATACAAAAGGAGGAACTTAGTTATAACCCAACAGGAATATATTGAAAGGGATACTTCTGAAAATTCCAGTTACATATTATCTTCAAAAATATCATTGTGACGAAGGCCTTCATTGCATTTTACAAAAATCATTGCTTACTCAAACCTAATACTTGGAACACGTGGATTTCGGGACTCAAGAGAAATTATCATAGCTGCAAAACCAGGTTAGGGCTAGAAAAAGGGGATGCTCTACAAAAATGTTTGTCTGCAGTGTCTCCCATGGGTCAGTATTATATCACTTTGCATTTTCTAAGCCTAGACACTTCTAAAAACTATGAGAAATGGCAACGACCCAACATAAAGTAGAATTCATAGTTTTCAAGGCAGGGTTCATAGCAAGAAAACAAGAACCTAAAAGAACCCACACCATAATAATTTTTAACTATGTAAATTTGCTGTTGAAACAATCACTTTTGCCCATATAGGTGTATCTTTCTCTAAGAGTGAAAGTGCTGTTAATTAAACCTAACTCTACATGGCCAAGAAATTGGAAATAATCTTAACTGAGTTTTCTGTAAGATTACCTAATTTTTTTTAGTAACATTGGAATTGGAAAGCATCCGTATCAAACACAAATGAAAACGTATAGAAATAACTGTTTAATTACAGTGCACTCAAAATATCTGTTTTAGTCTGTCAGAAATATTGAAATCTACAGCTTTGGAGAATGCAGTGACAGCCTAGAGAATTTATATGAAAGGAACAACGTTCAGTTAATTTGAGCCATTTGCAAGGGCAGATTGCACCAGACATGCTCTTCTAAAACTTGTCAGAAGGAAACCCGATTCCTGCCCTTTCCTGCTCTTAAGAGTTGCAGCTTTTTTGGATCATGAGCTTTAATCTCAGCAGGTCATGTTCAGACTTGCCCAGCCCTGGTATTTCGCTATGCCAACAGACGTGGTTTCCTTTTGGCAATATTTGAAATCAGTGTTCAAGTGCATGGGCAGCCGAGTCCTGTCCAGATGCTGAAAGCTGTTACATATTTATAAGATTGGATCTTGATGAATAACTTGATGAATAACTTACGAGCAACACTTCCCTTCCCTCCCACTTAGGAACAGGAAGATGAAGAGCTGCAAGACTAGCTGAAACATCCATGAATAGAGCCCTTGTTAGCAAATTTGAAGTTGATTATCATGTTGATCTGTGAGAAGCAAGGGCAGTGAATCAGGTTCTAAACTGAGATCTAGTTTTTTGACAGCTGATTTCTGGATTTGAGCCTAAAAACGTCCCTTCTAGCCAAGCCTTTATGCCTGAAAATATATGCCTGGTGCTCAAAGATTTGGCCGGAGGCTAGCTTGCATTCTAAAGCATCGGAAGCTGAACCAGATCTTTCAGATATTCATTTAACACTTTCAAAATTGAAGCCCTTTGCAGTTTGCCAAATTTATTAACTTTTTAAGCATGCAGTACGTGTGAGAAAAGCAGTGTATATTTTTGGAACTTTACATAAACTAAAATACAGGTGTGGGATAACATCTATATAGACAAAACTAACTCCCCTCCTGAGAGTATCTCTACAAAAGAACAGGAGTAAAACTTTTAAAAGCTTCTAATTAGACATTGAAATAGATTTCCCACAGAATAAACATCACAGTGTTACCACATTCATCTTAGAAAGACCACCCTCAGATTACTTTACAGTAATAGACTATCTTTGGACTGAATCTCTTAAAAGAATGAACAACTAACAAAGAAAAATATGACTGTTTTTTGTAGCAAAACTTATTAATGACATTTGCATTTAAAAATAATGATTTTGGTTGGTGGTGTGCTCAAAATCTGCATTCTTTAGAAAAATAAACTAATACCCATATTTGTTTTCTTAGGAGATAATTATAAAAGGAAAAAAGTCTGAAGACCAGCTTTTACAAATATTTGGCAGAGGGAAACTTCTTTAATATTATAGTTAAGCTATTCAAAAAGTATGCTTTGGTACATTATCTTTCTTTTTTTCTTTTCCTTTTTCTCTTTATTTTCTTTGCCTTTCCCCCCCAAAAGTACTATACAATGTTTCAAGAATATATGACATATGACTTATTTTAACGAAGCTTATATGCATTTGAAGGCTTAGCAATAGGCAGCATAAATTTCAAATATGAAATGCCAAATTTAAAATCCTTAATTATATTTTTAGAAAACTGTGGACTGCATTCATGCTTTCCTTTTTTTTTTTTCTTTCACTTTCTTCCTCTAGTTCAGGGTTTTCATTCATACCTTGCTACTGCTACAAAAAAAATACTGTATTTTCTAAGTCAAGCTTAACTAGTACTTAAAAAGGGCTTTTGACTTTTGTGTCAAACATGATAAATGAGTGGAAGCTAAGTTAAAAGTGTGTTTAAATTTTCACATTGTAGCAGGTATCACAACTTAGTTCACTTGGGAAATCTGTCTAACCTTTTATTGTGGTTAAGTAAACATTTTAAAGGGAACATATACAATCTCATTTTCTGTTGTCATGAAATAACATATTTAAAACTGCTTGACATAGATGAATATGCTTTGAGAGCTGAGAGCTTCTTCACTCACATTCTTAAGAAGTATAATTCTTAAATAAGCATTGAAAACTTTGGCAACCAGATTTTGTGTTTGTGCATATTTTAAGTCTTCTTCCTCCTTACCCAGGCATTAAATACTAGAGAAAAGATTCAAATAACCCCAAAAATAGTTTTAACAACAAAAGAGGAATGTGTACATATATATACTATTAGAGCAGCAAAATGAAACCAGGTAAAATATGTTACACCATTTAGCATAATGAGCTCATTACTTGTATTAGGGATAAGCTGGCCTATTCAGGGCATTTGAAAGAAGGATTTGCTCTTAAATATTGAAAAGTTTTGCTTTCACAGGATCATTTTCAGATTAAAAAGAAATCTTTCAGTAGCCAAAATAAACAATGACTTTCCCTTGAGTTAGAAAAATAATTTTTTAACTGAATAAGGTGTTGAAATGGACTCATTGAATTAGGATTTCTTTGGTGCTTTCCTATACTTAACTCAGGTTTTGGTCTATCATATAGTTTACATACTTTTATAATTTACAATTACCTATGCATAATTTTATAATACATTTCTTAAAATACTTAAATTATCAAACACAATTAAGACAATTTAAGTATCAAAAACACCTGGTCACATGTATAACAAATCCAAGAAAATAAGCATTTGATTCTTAATTATCTTGTCACTTAAAAATTAATAAAAATTAGCTTTTAATTTAAAAAAGTGGATTACATCATGATTATTTCTACTTGAAACCATCTTTAACCAGAAAATAGTTTTCTTCTTTTTCATTCATGTATATGTTGTCCATATTAGTGGAAAGGGTACGTTTATTATATTTTAGATAATGTTTCTAAATTTTTTAAATTTAGGAGGAAAAAACCTGAAGGAATGTATGTTATCTGAAAGTATTCAATGTCATTTGAATTGCTTTATTTGAATATTTCTAGGGAAAAAAACAGGCAGAGATATAAGGCAGAAAATAAATTGTATTAGAAGTGTTTATCCTAATAGTAATTACCTACTATTCATGTGATATGTATAAATTCACATTGAACATGACATGTTATTTTGATACAATTTTCCTGAGGCAGAATCATTTTGTGGTTAAAAACAATGGTTCTTTGAGGATTTACTGCAACAATCTGATGAAAGAATATTTTGCTTGGTCCTCAAAAGTAGGTATTCTTTCATAGAATAAAGCATAAACAGCATAGTTAACCAGCTTGCTAAAGGAGTAGAAGCAGGGGTTATAAATTAGATAAATTAAACATTTCTTCCACGCATTAGCAGGGGAGGGATAGATATCTGAAGGAGTTTAGTTTAGTCTAAATTTCCAAGATGGGAAGTCATTCAATGCATTTGAAGCATTGCCTTCCTACAACTTCTGCTCTTATAAAGTATGTCCTTTTTATTCACTCATGGTCTACACAACGGTCTTCAAATGTGCATTTTCTTTATGCTTTTTTTTATATTTTATGATTCTTATTGCCATAGAGATTATAGAAAGTGCGGTTGGCACATTTCAATAAATTGTTCTTCACTAATTGTATCAGCCTAAAATCCTTTTAAGAATTATGTTTGTTTTTTAATCAAAGCATTCATCATTTTGCATTTTATTCTTCAGTGTTCTCCATGTCAATTTTTTTTTTTTTTTTTTACTAAGGTTAAAACGTGTGGCCCTTTTTGTCTCTATAAAGTTTCCTATTTATAGCTTTCAACTGTTTTGTTGGCTCTGTTCTTAATATTACACAATGGCATCTCTTTACTGGTTGCTAAGTCATAATGAAGCTTTGTTTACTATGAACTAGAAAGTCCAATTTGCAGTTATATATCTCTAAAATCTACTTACAATAAGAGGGGATATTGTTATGGATATTGCTCATGAAATAACGTAAGATTTCTTTATGAAAAGAGCTTAATGAAATACATTCAGGCTCAAAGCATCAGCATCTATTTTTCTTTGCTCTCTTTTATGCCGTATAGTGGTGGATCTGAACCTTCTAACAGAGGAGGTAAGATTATACAGCTGCACACCTCGTAACTTCTCAGTATCCATAAGGGAAGAACTAAAGAGAACCGATACCATTTTCTGGCCAGGTTGTCTCCTGGTTAAACGCTGTGGAGGGAACTGTGCCTGTTGTCTCCACAATTGCAATGAATGTCAATGTGTCCCAAGCAAAGTTACTAAAAAATACCATGAGGTAGGTATACAATTTTCTTTTTTGATTTCCTTTGGGTATTTTATGTCTTTGAACAAAACAGTGAATCTGAAATGCATTTATGTTTGGAGAAAAGATGTAGTATTCATGGGGGGAAAAAAACAAGGTTTACAAATAGTTTATGCCTTTATTTTTTAAAATTAGCACCTTTAATTAAAATTCCAGATATTAGGGATTTAGAAAGATTATTCTCTGGTAGTATAACATGGGTGGTCAGTGAAGTTTTTGCCTCTCATACCAAAAAAAGTGTTTTCTGAGGGAAAAAAAAAATGAGTAAAGTTTTTCAACTTTTAAACTTTTCAAAATATGAAGGAAAAATATTTCAAAGACAAGCTCAGAGATAAATTATTGTCTACTTTGGAGAAAGGAGAGCTTTGATATTTATTTTTCTACTTGGGGCAACAGAGACTCCTAAGATGACATATTCATAATTATAGTAAACTTTGTATTATTCGTCTTGCTTCAAATAACATGTTAAACTTTGTATTGATTTTTTAACCTTTCATCTCTTTATTCTCTGGAATGAAAGAAAATATAATATGGCATGTTAGTAATTATTGTTTTTTAGGACCCTGGGAACCTTAGAACTTGTACTCTTAATGTTTTTGTTAGTGACGGAGTCTCCCAATTATATCCCAAAACCTCCCCCACCAGCATCATATAGCATCATTCTATCAGGAAGCCATCCTTCCTGATGAGTCAACTTTAATTTCTATAAAACATTTACATTAGACCAAGTCAAAATCTGCCTTTCTGACATTTCAGTATGACTGCCTTTCCTTTCATTTTTTCCTTTAAATAAGAATACAGAATAAATATCTATCTAATAAATAAAATGATTTTTCATATGCATCAGGATTTCAGTGAAATCCTTAATGAAGTGAAAGCCTAGCTCTAGAGTGGAAACAGGGTCCCTTGTCTTCACGAATCCAGTACTTTTTTTTCCACTTTATCAAATGCCAACACAATATTGGTGAAGGGCAGGAAAATCATGTCATAGGAAGTGTAGTTTATGAAACCTTACATGTTTAGGTTACCTAACAGATGAGGGTTTCACTGAAGACTTTATGCATATGAAAAATCATTTTATTTATAAAATATATATTTATTTCATGTTATTTTATTTAGTGGAAAAAATTAAAAGTCATGAAGTAATTTTTAAATGAAGCCAGAAGGGCAGATTTTTATTGGTATAATTTAAAGGCTTTGTAAAATTTAAAGTTGACTTTTCAAAAAGGATGGTTTCCAGATACATGAATGGTACCTGATGCTGCTGAAGGAGGAGATGGGATATAATAATTGAGGAAAACTAAAAGATACGGTAGCATGATAACGTTATTAATAAGATTCTTCCTTTTTGTATCAATCACCAGATTTCTTTGGGGGAAGACATTTTAGCCAAATAAATATATTTTCTTAATGATTTTTCTGAGTCCCACATAAGAATTTTCAGAAAAGCAAGTCAGGAACTTTATATATATATATATATTTTATATATATACACATGCACACACACACCCACTTAGATGTCATATCTTCCTTGAAATGCTGGTGTCCTACCAGTCCTAGCATGACTAATTCATCCTCAGCGCATCTGTAGGGCTTCAAAGATACTCTATTAGAGAACTTTTATTATTTCAAAATTATTGTCTATTTTTGTTTGTTTCTATTGAATTGAGAGCTGAGGAAATCAAAAGTCACATTACAATGTAATGCTTGAGAACACAAACTCCATAGCTAGACATCCTAGTTTTGAACCTAATATTTGTTTGCTGTGTGACTTGGAGCAAATTGCTTAGCCCTCGTGCCTCAATTCCTCATCTGTAAGGTGAGTCTCCAACCCTCATACTCCACCGTGAGGATTTAGTGAGTTGATATTTACAAAACACTTAGAATTAAGCCTGGCAGTTGTCATGCCCTTAATATATATTAGCTGCTCTCTCACTCATCTTTGCTTTTTCATCTTGCCTAGTCTTATTCTTTGGTTATGGTAAATGATCAATAAAGATTTAATGAATTTTGTCCTGAAGCAGGAAAAGTATTCTGGCCAAAAGATCTACAGGATACTCTGACAATAGTAAACTATTTGTTCCTTTTTCTCTGTTCTTACTCGGCTTAATAATTTTCATCTTATTTATATTTTTACGTATTTAATAATTTTTAATGAAATAATAGTTTATGTTATTACATTAGGTCTGTTTGTTTTGCACAAACGAACCTAAAAATATATACCATTCAATTGCCTTATTCCAGTACTGAATCCCTGTTCCCAGTGCTCTGTGGTTCTCAAAAGTTCAAGGTCATTTTGTTTGAATGTGTTGAGCAGTGGTCCATGAGCATTTGTTCCTTGCTGGTTCTCTCTGTGTCTTATCTACTATCTTCCAAAATCTCTGGCTCAGCTTCTTCCTGGACATTCCTTTTTGTGAACTTACCATTTTAATTTCAACCTCTCTGTCTAAATTTTCTGAGATGAACTTTAGCCCTGTTTCTTTCCTGGTGGCATAATCTGTGTCCTTTTCCTCTTTAATATTGTCTGGGACCTGCTGACCATTTTCCAAGTCTACTTTTCTCTTCCGAAGTCAAAACTGTCAAAACGAATTAAAAAGAAGAACACTAATTGTGTCCTCCACCATTAGAATTTCTTATACAGGACTTACATTTCTAGAACATTAAGAGATTCTTCTGCTATTTGTAAATCTCTATGAGCATCAGCAAACAAAGACAGGGGACTTTGATTCAGCAAATGCATCTTGGCATATGCATGCTAGAGGAAGCAAGGATTGCAACCGGGCCTGACTCTTAGGACCATGTATGGTGGCCTCTCTAACCTTTTACTTTACATAGTAAATTTTTGTCCTTGCTGAATGGGAAAATGCATACACGTGGACATAGGAATTGAAGATGTTGGCTATGCCAATATTGCAATTTATCTTACCCCCCCACCCAACTTCATTCCAGAAACAATTTGTAGCAGGAGTGTGATAAGGAATAGTGCCAATGTCTGAAATGTAGTTAGTCTGACACCCTAAATTGTTCAAAAATAGTAAATCAGTACTAACATAAAATAATACTCAGTAGCCATTGAGTTAAATTTCACATCAAAGAAATAAAGTTTAAGTAATTTTTATTCTAGAATTGTGAAATAGATGAGAAAACTACTTTAAAATTTTATAATTTCTAATAGTTATTATGAGACTTTGAAGTTTATCTCTTCAGGAAGAAAGATACTAAATAAATAGAATGTATGAGCAGTGACATTCTGAGTTTATAAAATTATTATCTATCACTCTAATAATTCATCTCTGGCCTAGGTACAAATAAAGGCTGTGTCACTTATTCTATCTAAGCCTCTGTTCACTCATGTGTAAAATAGGGGTAATAATTGTAAATTACTTCATAGAATTCTTGTGAGTTAAAGTATGTAAAAACATTATTATTGTGCCTGGCACCCAGTAAGCATTCAAAAAATGTTAGCTAATTAACCTCTGATATTACCACATACTCCAGTGAGGTACGCATTCTCTGTTTTTCTTTTAAGTCTTTAAATAGAACAGTCATAAGACTTGACTTGTGCCTTTTTGGATTAATGAACATTTTTAGGAATGGTAGCTTTTAGAAGTTACTTTATGAGGTTATCTATGTCATATCCAAAAAGTAGAGATGCTAGAAAATTTCATATTATTTTGTGCTCTGGCCTTTGTTCATAATCCAAACAAAATACAATTTCCTAAACTTTATTGTTTCTATCATAAGAAATAAAATGTCATACATTTAAATAGGTAGCAACATCAAATATTTTAAATAATATTTTATAGAATTACACAACTGTATCTTGTTGTCATAGTATTAAGAGGAAATATGTGTAGTGTAAGTGTCAGTCCTGCTGTATTTTTATTAAAACCTTGACAATCCAAACTGCAAATAACTTTATTTAATAGGAGCATCATTGTTATTATTGCCAAACCTCTTCTCACTGCACAGTAGGATCCAGCTGCAGGAAGTTAGCTGTGACTGGGGCTGATGTCTATGAAGTACATCTAATCCATCTCATCAAGTTTATAGAGGACTTGAAGTGTAGCCAAGAAAATTAATGAGTGGCATAATTGAGCAGACTCAGCTGTGGAGTGATCATGTTTCTTTCCACAGTATTTCTTCACTTGAGTGTATTGCATCAAGTGTAAATATTTGTTAAATGTGTGAATAAATGAATGAGTGAAAGAAAGCAACAAACAGAAAAACGAATTGTGTATTGGTAGTTCCAAAATACTTAAGGTGAAATTCTAAACTAGTCAGATAAATAAAATAACGATTGCATGGTGAGTCTTTCCATTTAAGTACAGTTCCTTATTTGGAGACAGAATGCTTCCAAATTGTTGGCATTAAAATGTCTGCCCTTTCATGAAACGCTGATGAGTTTTTTTTCTTTTTTCTTTTTTTTTTTTTTTTTGGTGGGAGAGTGTTTTCATAATGCCTGCTCTAGGAAAAATTAAAATGTGTGTCTTTTTTGGGCCCCAAGATTCTTTTCTAAAACGTTACTTGTTTATAAAAGCAAGTCATAGGCATTCGTTGATTTTTAAAGGTGGCTTACTATTGTTCCCTTTCAGGTCCTTCAGTTGAGACCAAAGACTGGTGTCAGAGGATTGCATAAATCACTCACTGATGTGGCCCTAGAGCACCATGAGGAGTGTGACTGTGTGTGCAGAGGGAGCACAGGAGGATAACCGCACCACCAGCAGCAGCTCTTGCCCAGAACTGTGCAGTGCAGTGGCTGATTCTGTTAGAGAACTTATGCGTTATCTCCATCCTTAATCTCAGTTGTTTGCTTCAAGGACCTTTCATCTTCAGGATTTACAGTGCCTTCTGAAAGAGGAGACATCAAACAGAATTAGGAGTTGTGCAACAGCTCTTTTGGGAGGAGGCCCAAAGGACGGGAGAAAAGGTCTTCAATTGTGGAAAGAAAATTAAATGCTGTATTAAATACGTCACCAGCTAGTTGCAGAGTTACCATGTACCTATTCCACTAGCTGGGTTCTGTATTTCAGTTGTTTTGATACGGCTTAGGGTAATGTCAGTACAGGAAAAAACTGTGCAAGTGAACACCTGATTCTGTTGCCTTGCTTAACTCTAAAGCTCCGTGTCCTGGGCCTCAAATCATATAAAATCTGGATTTTTTTTTTTTTTTGGCTCATATTCACATATGTAAACCAGAACATTCTATGTACTACAAACCTGGTTTTTAAAAAGGAACTATGTTGCTATGAATTAAACTTGTGTCATGCTGATAGGACAGACTGGATTTTTCATATTTCATATTAAAATTTCTGCCATTTAGAAGAAGAGAACTACATTCATGGTTTGGAAGAGACAAACCTGAAAAGAAGAGTGGCCTTATCTTCACTTTATCTATAAGTCAGTTTATTTGTTTCATTGTGTACATTTTTATATTCTCCTTTTGACATTATAACTGTTGGCTTTTCTAATCTTGTTAAATATATCTATTTTTACCAAAGGTATTTAATATTCTTTTTTATGACAACTTAGATCAACTATTTTTAGCTTGGTAAATTTTTCTAAACAGAATTGTTATAGCCAGAGGAACAAAGATGATATGAAATATTGTTGCTCTGACAAAAATACATGTATTTCATTCTCGTATGGTGCTAGAGTTAGATTAATCCGCATTTAAAAAAAACTGAATTGGAAATCAATAGAATTGGTAAGTTGCAAAGACTTTTTGAAATAATTAAGTTATCATATCTTCCATTCCTGTTATTGGAGATGAAAATTAAAAAAGCAACTGGTGAAAGTAGACATTCACATCCAGCCATTACTAATCTATTCCTTTTTTGGGGAAATCTGAGCCTAGCTCAGAAAAACATAAAGCACCTTGAAAAAGACTTGGCAGCTTCCTGACAAAGCATGCTGTGCTGTGCTGGGCAGTAGGAACACATCCTATTTATTGTGATGTTACGGTTTTATTATCTTAAACTCTGTTCCATACACTTGTATAAATACATGGATATTTTTATGTACAGAAGTATATCCCTTAACCAGTTCACTTATTGTACTCTGGCAATTGAAAAGAAAATCAGTAAAATATTTTGCTTGTAAAATGCTTAATATTGTGCCTAGGTTATGTGGTGACTATTTGAATTAAAAATGTATTGAATCATCAAATAAAAGAATGTGGCTATTTTGGGGAGAAAATTATGTGCGTGTGTGTCCTCAAGACTTATCTCTTGGACTCTGAGAAAATGAAACAAAATTTTGTGTTATGATTTTCATTATGCAAAAGTATATGTCAATTCAAAAGACAAAAAAGGGAAAATCCCTGTGAGCCTTCTCTGCCTCTTGTTTCCAATGCCTTTGAGCAGTGGTTTTATTTTTCTTACTGGTCTTAATACAGATTTCTGGTAATTTAGGTTTCACCTGACTGGAAAGTTGTTGTATGGTTTATGAAATGCTTAGTGATAGGTTGTATGGTAGCATGAAACTGGAAAAAAACTCGCAGGTTTCTGATCATGTCTTCATTGCCACTGGCAGCTACAAAATGGGGTGAGCGTAAATTGATCTGGTGTATGGATTAGTTTACATTGCACACTCCAAAATGTGGTTCCTCAATTCCAGACATAGATTCCTATTCACGGCTGGTATCTTCAGCATCCTTTCCTCAGCCTTTCAACTTGCCAGAGATGTCTAGTGCCCAGGACCTTCTGTCTTCAGACGACTCTTCAGGCAAGCACCCTTTTCCTGTGCTTTGACACCTGCAGTTCTGCCATGCCCCCAACTATGTGGAAAACAAAGAAACAAAATGAGCCTGTGTGTTCTGTCTTACTTCCTTACCTTTTCCTAGTTTTGTCCTATCCATATAGAGGAAAACTAGATATATAGCTCCGTGGAATATACAAAGTAATTGGCAATTTGCAACTTTCATTAGTAAAGACTACTAAGTCTTAGTAAATGGCCTGTTTAACTGTGTTTAATCCATTGTTTCCAATCTTTGAACGAAATATATTTTTCCCTTTTTTAATATTTATTTTTTGTTTACTTATAAAATGTTGAGAGCCAGAATTGATTATAAAGGTAGCAGTCCTCAGTTGCCAGTTGGTGAGTGGTTACCATGTGAGCACTAACCACTTTATAATCACTTATAGATCATCCTGTGTATTTTACCAAACACCCCCCCACACACACACATAAACAACACGTGTGGCCCTGATTTCTGAGAAGCCCAGTAAGTATTGACTGTATTGACCACACACTGTTTTGTGTATGATATCTGTATTTCATGCCTTTGTCCTTGAGACATGGGCTGTTTTGCCTAGTGATGTTTATTAAAAAGCAAGCTTTAAACGTCATGAGGCAGGTGTTCATGTCTACATTTTTCATTTCTGCATTCCCTCCCTCCTCTAATAGTTCTCATGTGCACTTGGAAAAGGTGCAAAGACCAAAGTAATGAGAAGCTACACTGTAAGAAACATCCTGGCTATGACTTGGTTATCCTTGGTGCATCTCTGTCTCCAGGTGCATTGACTGTGGTTTGGTTACCCTCAGTGCATCCCTGTCTCCAGCTGCATTGACTGTGGTTTGGTTACCCTTGGTGCATCCCTGGCTCCAGGTGCATTGACTTCTGCTTGTGATTTGGTTTAAGAAAAGACAGAAAATGCAAGTTTTACACTTATTGTAATATCCTTATCTCTAAAAGGATAACTTCTGATATTTTGGACTGTTTCAATTATGTATTATAAACACAGTTAAAAATTATAACATCTTTTACCTTCACAAGAAGGAGTAGGAAAATTGAAAATACAGCAGAACTCTTAGTTCAGATGCTATAACAAAATACTATAGACTGGGAAGCTTTTCAACAGCAGAAATTTATTTCTCACCATTGGAGGTTGGAAGTCCACGATCAGGGTACCAGTATGGTCTGGTTCTGGTGAAGGCCGTCTTCTGAATTGCAGACTGTCATCTCTGTGATGTCCTCACTTTGTGGAAAAGATGGTGAGAGAACTCTCAGTGGACCCTTTTGTACGGGCACAATCCTGTTCGTTCACAATCCTCCACCCTCATGACCTGATTACCTCCCAAAGATTCCACCTTCTAATACCATCCCATTGGGGGTTAGGGCTTCAAATATGACTTTGCAGGGACACAAACATTTAATCCATTGCAATACATCACTTGCTTTACATACTGTTTTCCCTACATGCCCCATATGTAGTCTATCAGGAAGTCTCACTGACTTAGACTTTTTGATCTTTCTTGTATTTGTCTCTCCCTCTCCATTTCTGTAGCTCCTGCCCTAATACAAACCCTCATCATGTCTCACCGCCTTTATCCTGCAACAACTCCATTTTTTGACTCCCTCTCTCCCTGTCTCTGTTCTCCCTCTCCTCTGATCCATCCTTTACTCCACTAACAGGTGTCTTTTCAGACAAATCTGATTGTCACTTGGGTAGAAATTTTATGATGCAACTCCACATGATTAAATTTTAATCTTTGTATAGTGGACAGAATCCTTCATAATGTCATTGTTTACTAATTTCTGCTCATTTCGTACCATTAAACATAATACAACTCTAGTGAATACTTGTGATTTCCTGAAAATACCAGTATCCCCTCAAATTTCTGGGCTGGCCCATGCTGTGTTTTCTTTGGAGCATTTTCAGAGTGCTGTTCCTACACTTAACCTATCTCTGTCACTTCTTCTCAAGTCTCAGCTCAACGCCAATTCTCAGTGAAGCTTTCTTTCCCACCTTCTTTCCCACTGGCACCATTTCCATTATGCTTCCAGGGATATTCAATTACAAATACTGTCGTATCATATTATAATGACTTGCTCCCATTTTTGATTTCTCATTAGACCCCTAGTCTAATTGCACTTCTAGCAAGAATTATCTCATTCTTCTTTCCCTCAATGCCTAGTTAGGAATTTAATCAAATTAGGGGGTCAGAACCAATTTACATTGATGAGTAAGTAAATATACAAATGAATCAATGTGTGTTTTTCACTGACTATGAAGGAACTCTAGAGTTCCTAAATATCTCTAAACTTCAGCTACCTAATCTATAAAATGAAGTTAGTAGATGGGAACAGGGTGTTTTTAGTGGTAAACAGTCCATTCTACTAGTGCTGTTGGGGCATCTACCAAAAGGAGTAACCCTAACCCTAAAAGGAGGAAGCCAAAAAGTCTTGCTCCTTTTGGTGCAAGGTGATCCAATTATTTTTCGTTTAGCGGTGCTTTGAGACTATGTTTCGTTTTCCAGTGAACCACTTTCCTGCCAGTCCTGTCTCAGGTACCATGACAGAGATCTCAGATAACTCTTTTAAAAAGTTGTGGACATTAATACATTTATGTATTCTTCTTATCTTAGACACTTGTTCTATAGTATGATTAAATATTGTCAGAATTTAAAACTATATTTAAAATATGAACATATGAAAATATCCATGATTGATGATTTATAATTTCCTGATAAATAATCCTGACTGATTGAAAAATTGCTGATTGATTTTGCATCATCAAACCTAACATACAGCTGTAGTGAACACTCAGTTTCCTGAAAATACCGATGTCTCCATATATCTCCATGCTAACACAGACTGTGTTCTCTTTCTAGGGCACTGTTCCTGCACTTACCTAGCTCAATAATTTCCTCTCACTTTACTAAAATACTAAGTATATCTCTTTATTCTCTGCCTCAGAAAGCATTTGTGCACTGCCTATACCAGATCCAGTTTCTTCCAAAACTGCTAACCTATTACAGTAAATCTTTTTTTTTTTTCTTTTTGAGACAGTCTCGCTCTGTCCCCCAGGCTGGAGTGCAGTGGCATGATCTCAGCTCACTGCAAACTCCGCCTCCCGGGTTCACGCCATTCTCCTGCCTCAGCCTCCCAAGTAGCTGGGACTACAGGCGCCCGCCACCACACCTGGCTAATTGTTTGTATTTTTAGTAGAGACGGGTTTTCACCATGTTAGCCAGGATGATCTTGATCTCCTGACCTCCTGATCTGCCCACCTCGGCCTCCCAAAATGCTGGGATTACAGGCGTGAGCTACCAGACCTGGCCTATTAAATCTTATCCAATATAAATTTATATGCAATTTAAAGAAGAATTTAACCATTTCCATAGAGAGTATGTATTTTTGGATTAATAACTATATTTTTTAAAAATTACACATGCAATCCCAGCTGGCTTTTTTACAGAAATTGACAAGCTGATCCTAATATTCATATGGAAATGCAAGACTCCCAAAACAAAATCTCGAAGAAGTGCAAAGTAACACTACTCGATTTCAAAACTTACTACAAAGCTACAGAAATAGTGTGGTAAAGTTAATAAAGTGAGACACAGAGATCAATGGAATAGAATTGAGAATCCAGAAATAAATCCTGAAATGTATAGTCAATTGATTTTTGACAAGAATTACAAGAAAATTCAATGGTTAAAGAATAGCGTTTGTGACAAATGGTGTGAAGACAACAGCACATGAACATGTAAAGGATTAAGTTTGGAACCTTTCCTCATACCATGTGTAAAAATTAACCCAAAATGAATCAACAACCTAAATGTAAGAGATAAAAATCTTACACTTAGAAGAAAATTTGTGTCTTTGGATCAGGCAATGATTCTCAGGACACTAAAACCACAAACTACAGAAAAAAAAAAAAAAAAAACGATGAGCAAGATATCATCAGAATTAAAAGTATTTGTGCTTCAAGGACACCACCACAGAATGAAAGTGTTGGTGAGGATGTGGAGAAACTGGAACTGGTATATTGTTGGTGAGATTATAAAATGTTTCAACCACTTTGGGAAATGTGCAGTTGTTACAAATGTTAAACATAAACTAAATATGACTCAGCAATTTCATTCCTAGGCATATACCGAAGAGAACTGAAAATTCTGCACAGAAATATTCATCACATTTTTCACAATAGCCAAAAAATGGAAATCACTGAAACATCAGTCAACTGATAAATGGATGAACAAAGTATGGTATATGTAAACAATGGAAAATTATTAGGCAATTAAAAGGAATGAAGTACTTATGCACTCTACAGTATAGATTAACCCAGAAAACATTATGCTAGGTGAAAGAAGCCATTCATATTGTATGATTCCATTTATATGAAATATTCAGCATGAACAGATCAATAGACACAGAAACTAGATTAGAGCTGCCAAGGGCTAGGGAAAGGGGATAAATTGGGAAAGACTGCTAATGGGCTCAGGTTTTCTCAGAGTAATGAAAATATTCTGAAATTAGATAGTAGTAATAGTTGTAAAAATGTGAGTATACTAAAAACCAATGATTTATGCACTTTAAAAGGGTGAATTTTTCAATATGTGAATTGTATCTCAATAAAGCTGTTTTCTTTTAAAAATGATAGTTGTATTTAATGTAGTGTTTAAGAATTAAAGCTTTTTCTCCCCCTGCCCCCAAACGAGGAATAAAGTAAAAGAAAAATCCCCTGAATTCTGTCACCTCAGTGTACATCATTTCAAGCTACTATCTATGAATAGAAGTATGTAGGTAAAAACAAATGGGTGGTATGATAGAATCATTGGTCTCGGTTCTGTCTCGTATAGTAACATTTGACATCGGTACTTTTGCCATGACCTAATGGTAATGGGAGTGTATTTTCCCACTTGTTGAATTTGGTCTTTGTCATATGTCTTGCTTGAACAAAAGGCGAAAAAAGTGCCTGTAATGTGTGTTAAGGCTTCATATGTGTTTGCACAGACGGGTTTGATTTCTTTGACTCCTGCTATCACCAGGGGAAAACATGTGGCAGATTTGAATCCAATCCATGCTGTGGTGTCAACTCCAACTGAGTCCAGACAATCCACAGATCCTTGAGTGAGAAATTAATGCTTCTCATTGGAAGCTACTTATATTAATTCTCACGTTGCTTTAAAGAAATACCTGAGACTGGGTAATTTATAAAGAAAAGAGGTTTAATTGACTCACAGTTCTGCATGAGTGGGGACGCCTCAGGAAACTTACAATCATGGCAGAAGGAAGCACCTTCTCGTCACATGGTGGCAGGAGAAGAAAGTGCAGAACAAAGTGGGGAAGAAACCCTTATAAAACCATCAGATGTCATGAGAACTCACTATCATGAAAACAGCATGTTGAAACTGCTCCCAAGATCTAATCATCTCCCAGGAGGTCCCTCACTCAATACATGGGGATTATAATTTGGATTGCAATCAAGATGAGATTTTGGGTGGTGACACAGCCAAACCATATCACTAATAAACGTTGAGAGTGTTGTTATGCAGCATTATTTGGCAATGATTGACTAATAGATACTATTTCATTTAACATGGGGTCATATCAGACATGCTATTTTTTAGTGAAACTTGAAACTTATAAACAAAAAATTGAAATGAAGCAGGAAAAACATACATTTTGGAAAATGTTTTATCAACATGAAATAACTTTCTAAACAATCACTAAAGCTGCAAAAATTATTGAAAACATTACAAGCATGGAATTATTTGCTAAGCATCTGCTTTTATTTCAGTTAGTATTTGTTCATTTGCTGTTAAGAAAGAAGAGGAAATAAGTCTTCTGACTAACTTAATTGTACATTTTAAATAATTAAAAGAGAGTAATTGGATTGTTTGTAACACAAAGGATAAATGCTATAGGGGAAGAATAGCCCATTATCTATGATGTGATTATTATACATTGTATGCCTACATAAAAATACCTCATGTATTGCATAAATATATAAACCTACTATGTATCTACAAAAATTAAATATACAATTTTTTAAAAGTTGCAAAAAATAATCCCTCTGACATCTTAGCCCACCTCTTCAACAACTGTCTTCATTTATGTTTATCATACTGTTTACTATTTAATAAACATTGAATAACAATATACATTTAATATAAAAAAGTAAAAACATTTAGTAAACATTTAATTTATGTTTATGTCTTAATAAACACTTGTATAACATGAAGCATTTGGGGAAATTTTCCCGTTTTTTAGATTATTTTTCTTTCCAAACTTGTTTATTACCTCTGTCTGTCTGTGTCTCTCTGTCTCTGTTTCCATCTCTCTCTTCCTCCTCCCTTTTCTCCCCCTTCCTTTCTTCTTCCTTTTCTTAACATAAGATATTTGCATAATTCCCATGCCTTTAATTTTTTTTCTAATTATTTACATAGTTCATAGTTTATGTTCTGGTTATTATTTACTCTGTTGTGGGAAGAGTGAGTTCTTGATTCCATTTTCACTTTTCTAAAATAGATTTGCCAAACTGAGCTATAATTGAATGATTAGGTACAATCTACTTAATCTTCTATTTCATTTGGAAAAAGGAGGTTAAGAACAATTGGAAGAAAATGCAACCTCTTGATGAAGGAATTCTGCTCAGCTCTATCACGGTATATTTTGCTGGGCCTAACTCTGGTAGAGGCTTGTATCCATTCCTCATGCAGTGCACCAAGGGGACAGTTGAAATAGGCTTTAGATCTTATTTATCACTCAGCGTGAAGACGTCGAGGCAATACTTTCATCTGAGAACATCAGTCCCAACTTTTCAATATCCATGTTTCACCTGAATCTCCCCCAAAACCATGTTTTCTTCCTCTCTACTCACAGTAGAGAAAAGAGAATGTTACCTCCTCAGACTGCTTCTCTTCAAGCTTGGCTGTCTTAGTGAGGATGCTTAGAATTTTATCTCAGGACTATGATATTAGAATGAGACTTATCCTAAGTCTCACCATCAGCATAAGCTACTCCTTCATTCCTAAATGATCATGCTCTGAAATGTACATCATGAAGTGTGTCTCTTCCATTGAATTATATTAGTAAATTAACTCTTTGTTGGAATTTTGTTTCTCTGATTCAGCTCCCTTTCACTATTAATATCCTGATGTTAGAAAACATTTTAAGATCATAAACTGTTTTAATTTACCAATACTTTTATTTTTGCTTGAATGCTTTTTTTGTTATTGAGATAAGTTATTTTCGTTTTATAGTTATAACCTAAATAGTATATGACTCTATACAAACATATGCAGTCTATATTTCAGTCTTGCTATAGATTCAATTAAAAATGTTATTAATGCTACTTCATACTAGGAACGTTATAGATATTCTGCCCATCATAGAGAACATTGGGATATCACCCTAATCTCATTTGTGACGTAGGCTCTTCCACAGAACTCAGGTAGGAAATACAATAATTTCCTAAGCTAAATTTAAGATACTATCTACAAGTGTTTTTCATCTGTTTAGGAAGAATCAAATTAGTATAAATTTTGTAATGATCTTCAATCCAATATATAAGTAAATATTTTACTAAGTTCAACTTTTAACTCTGTTTCAAGATCTCAGTATTACTCCCTTAAATGATATCTTCAACGTAAGTCTAATTCATGACAGCCCACTAAATATTATTCAAGTTCTTATTAACTAAGGGATTGTAGGGGGCAAAAATCATTTTTTATATAGTTATTCTAAGAAGTAGCTGTCTGGACTTCCCAATAGACAACCAGTTCCAATGACATCCCCAGACAGAGAGATGCATATAAAATATAGTTTGTATCAAATAACTTGATTTCTAACATAACTAAAATGTCTATATATTTAATAATAATAAGCAATAGACAATGTTTTGGGAGGAATCTTCTTTAAAATCTGAAAAATAAGATGTATTATTGTTGTCTCATGTTTACTTTGAATAAGAAGTAAAATTAATGTATCCTAACCTTTAACTTTTTTATATAATAGTACCTATGTTAGTGGTTGTCTTCCAAATTTCCAGATTGATAATCTTAATTTCAAATGTGTTCATAGATCAACAACTAAACCATGTCATATATATTGAGGGAAAAATCTATTACAAGGAAAGTAGAAATTACATGAATAATTCATTGACAAGAGTTTGATCTGCTTTGCTTTCAGTCGTAAAGCAGTGATCTGAAAACTTGATTTTGCCAGCAATCGAAGTATAATAGTGGTGGGGCGGGGAAGAGGAAGAGGACTGAGAGTGCTTCTTCTGGCCTAGCTCATCAAAGAACTAGAGCTCAAGAGACTATTGTACTTTTCCACTGTGATAAGTAAGAAACTGACCTTAAGCACAAAGTATAACATGAAAAGGCTTAAGCTTATCAGTTTTACTTTGAGTATCTTTAGATGTTTTCTGGAAGGCATAATAATTCATCCAAGGAATTTTGATTATCATTATATATTTTGCTGGCTTATTGTGCGTGATTTGTTAAATCAAAGTCCTACTGTATTACATAAAGTTTTTCTGTTTTGACAATATATTTTGTCATCATTGTGGAATGAAAGCATACAAATTGTTGTTAGCAAGACGTAAGTCTTATTGCAATCTTAACTGGCATGGTCATAAATCACAGTGATTTGTTTTTTAAACTGTCTTTTATCCAAAGATGCTTAAATACTTCATAATGATTTCTTTTGTGGAAAGTTTTTCATTTTAATTTTTGCAGCTGGTGATTGAGTCAGGAAGTGGGAATGTGACATGACTGAATAATTGGTCAACATCACACACAATCCTGTAAAACTATTTGAAGAAAAGTATGAGGTTCATATTTGGTTTCTATTTATGGGAGGATGCATGCTATTTCGCACAGACATACATCTGCTTTTAAATTTAGCTATAAAGTTCCCTGAGTAAACAAAACCTATGTCCTCCTTCTATAAAAACAAGCTACATTTTTAGTTTGGAGCTGTATTAAAGGTGTTTCCCAATATCTATTTAGGAAAACCTCTGTTCTAGGTGCCCAGATAACCCTGGGATCAAAACAAGTCACGAAACCCTCTACCCTTTATCTACAGACTATAACTACTTCCATCAGGCATGATGAGGGATACATAAAGTCACGAATGAGCCACCTCACCAGCCTGCAGTTACAACTGATCGACTTTTGGTTCAAAGACACTTAAATACTTTGACAAGGAATGGCTTCAAATTTTCAGCCCAGCTCTTCTCTTCCAAATTTTGTGAGCAGCCCTAGGACATCAGTCATCCCATAGAAGTAAATTCATCACACTATGCTCAAAAAGCAGCCTAAGATTTCATACCTAGTAACTGCTCAATTAATTTTGAATTAATACATGTAGAAATAAATATCCAAATTAATTTTCTCAGGACTTTAATTTTTTCAGTTGGTCAATGAGATAATTTACAGTGACTTAATCACGTGTAACCATGGTTAAATGCCTCCATAGTGTTTTGATGTAATTATAGATGCAAATTCCTGATATATCTCAGAAACTCTCCTTCCCATGCCCTTCCCTCCAAAAAACTAAATTTCCCTTTTTGTTTGCTTAATGAGTTGAACATCTAATTTGTCTGTAGAAATGTACATAATTTCTCCAATTTATGAATGTAAGCAGTAGAGTTAAAATTACCTTTCAGGTCATCAAGTCTTCAATGCAGTAACTAGTTTCACAACATAATCTAAGTGCTACATACAGTCTGCCTCCAACTCTCCTCTTACAGATCTTACAGATCTGTTAGATCTGTAAGTAGTTTGAACCAGGTAATCTCAGAGATTTCTTCCAGCACTTAAATATAAAGCTTTGTTAGACAACCTTTGCAGAAAGGGAAGACATTATTCATTCGGCTGGGATTCTGTTGGACAATCCACAAACAACAGATCAGCCTCCCTAGAATTTTCATTTATCAGTCTAGGTCCTAACCTTTTTAACAATTAAGACTATCTACTTCAAATAAAAAAACAACTTCCAAATTCTTCCCATGTTTCATTTTCCACAAGTAAAGCTTACTAGTGCTTGTAACCAGACTTCAAATACTGTGACTTGATTATTTTGTTCTATGTGTTCCCTGCTTGTCTTAAAATTGATTTGCAAGTTACAAAGAACATTGAAACTAGAACCTCCTTTGATGTGGACATAGTGATCCTGTTAAAGCAACCTACACTTACATTAGCTGATCTAGCACTTTACTACTAAAAGTGGACTTCACCCGCTAGCAGCGTCAGCAGTACCTGGAGTTTGTTAAGAACTCAGAATTTGGGGTCCTACCACAGTCCTACCGAATTGGAGTCTGAATTTAACAAGTCTCTCAATGATTTCTATCTACTGTAAAATTTGAGAAGCACTGAATTAGTAGAGTTATACAAGTGTTGATGTGCCTCGAGCTTGTAGTCAATGACAACCACTAGTTATTTTGCAAGTCAGAATTCTGGAACCTGATGCTGATGCAACTGACTTTTACAAAAGAAATGCTTGACTTTATATTGTAAGGCTGTCAGTGAATATGTGTGACACTACTGTATTTTGAAACTCTCTTTTCTTGTTTCACAATATACCCTTATTCTTGCTTCTCTTTCATGACCTTAGCTGTCAGTGCATGACCAGGCTGTCAGTCAATATGTGTGATCCTACTCTTTTTTGAAACTCCCTTATCTTGTTTCACAGTATACCCTTATTCTTGCTTCTCTTTCATGACCTTAACATTTCATTCCATCTCCTATGCTGATTGCCATCTATACACTCTTGTTTCTTTATATGCTTTTCCTGACTCCACCCTTGCACTTTCATGACTTCAACTACCAGCCATAGGCTGGTCAATTCATACTGTATAGCTCTAGCCCTGCTCTTGTCTCGGAGCTCCAGCTCACTTCAGTGGAATCACCCACCTGACGGTTCTCTACCACTTAAATGGAATTCACACTTATCCATTTCCTTTCTCACACCTGCTCCTACTCTTTGGTTTCTCAATTAGTGAGTTACTGGTATCCACCTTACCTCCTAAGGCTAACAACTTAGGGAGCATCCTGAACGCCCCCCACTCCATGCCCACTGTGCATCCTGTCAGCTACCTCAATTCCACTGCTGTGTTGGCCCTTTCTGCACCCTCTGCTTCAGCTTAGGCCACTATTGTTTTCCAAGCTTTATTATGAATTTCTTTTCTTTTCTTTTCTTTCCTTTTTTCTTTCTTTTGAGACAGAGTCACTGTTGCCCAGGCTGGAGTGCTGCAGTGGCACAATCTCTGCTCACTGCAACCTCCACCTCTCAGGTTCAAGTGATTCTCATGCTTCAGCCCCCAGAGTAGCTGGGATTGCAGGCACACGCCACTATGCACAGCTAATTTTTGTATTTTTAGTAAAGATAGGGTTTTGCCATGTTGACTGGGCTGGTCTCGACCTCCTCACCTCTGGTGATCTGCCTGCCTTGGCCTCCCAAAGTCTTGGAATTACCAGTGTGAGCCACTGTGCCTGGCCTATTATAAATTTCTTAATTGATATTTCTTCTTGCCAATGATTACTCTTTCTGCACTACCTCTGCCCTTTCTCCAGCACCTCAGTCCCACAAAGACACAAAACACTATTGCTGCAAAGATGCATTTAAAACACAGATCCCTCCTTTCCTCAAAAACCTCCTATGTCACATCATGCAGTAAAACTCACACGGCTTTATGCTACTCTGGGTCCTGACACTTTACTAACCCTACTCATCAGTCATTTCTTCCACCATGCCTTGTCTCACCTCAGTATCTTCATAGGTGCCACTTATTCTGCCTTAAATGTCTTTCCCTTTTTCTTTTACTGCAAAACCTATGCTTTTTCTAGATCTAGCTCAAATGTTGTGTATATTCTTCATAGACTGCCTTAAACAACAGTTACCTTGTGCCGTTTTGCAGGGGATTTGGAGTCAACTCTCAGTCCTGGCAGTAACTACGTGATTTTGGGCCATTTATTAATGTCTTTTGATTTATCACATTGCTTATGTGTAGAGCAGAGATCAGAGGATCTCTCCCGATAATGAGATTATGAAAATAAAGTATTAGGTAAAGTGGGTGTTACACACTAGATGTTAGTAATCACTTGTGTCTTATAGGCACCTGCAACCATGGTATTTGATTTCTTCCCTCAGGAGATTGTGAACAATGACCTCAAGAAGACACAGGTCTTACTCAACTCACATCTTCAGTTTATCCTAGAACAGACATTCTGAAAATGTTTGCTAAATCAAGACCTTCTTCAACTATGATGTTTGCCTCAGTGTCCGTTTAGTAATTACAGTATAAAAAAAAATGTTCTCAAACCCTTAGTTCGTGACGGTGCTGTACATGGCACGGTAATCTATGGCATAATCCAGCAACATTCCCCTTTTGATTATTTTTTTTTAACCCCAATACACCTCCTTTTCTGCTTTCTTCAACAGAGAATATTCTTACGTTTCCACACTCTTCACATTAATTTCATTGTGCCCATTTTTGACATAGCCATAAAATATGTTTTATAATCCTTTACTATTTCTACCCTTTTTTTTTTTTTTTTTTTTTTTTTTCTTTTGAGACGGAGTCTTGCTCTGTCGCCCAGGCTGGAGTGCAGTGGCGTGATCTTGGCTCACTGTAAGCTCTGCCTCTGGGGTTCACACCATTCTCCTGCCTCAGCCTCCAGAGTAGCTGGGACTCCAGGTGCCCGCCACCACATCCGGCTAATTTTCTGTATTTTTAGTAGAGACGGAGTTTCACCATGTTATCCAGGATGGTCTCAATCTACTGACCTCGTGATCCGCCTGCTTCAGCCTCCCAAAATGCTGGGATTATCGGCATGAGCTACCGCACCCAGCCTCAACCCACATTTTGCTTATTGGACAAACAAAATTATTCTTTGGATTCCTCTACAAACATTTTAGTCAAAAAACTACTCTTACCTCTGTTTCTTAGACACTCACTTCACTGAGGTTCTTTCTAGGAGATATTTGCACTTTTCAAAGTATTTTATTTAATCTCCCGCCATCTTGAGTTGCAAACTAATTCAACCATGTTGCCAGCTCACGGGCCAGAGACGTATTTTGACAGAGATTGCCTAAGAAAGTATAGAGGTGAAGGATAAACATAACTTTTGTTTGAAAAGAATACTTGCAGAATTTTTCCACTAAGATACATTACCCCATCCTGCATCTCAGTGGGTTGGCTTAGTATTTTCTTCAGGTTTAAAAATGTGTTGCTCATTGAAAATGTGTTTTAGGAATGTTACTGTGTTTCAGGGATTCTTCTTTCTAAGTATAATTTCATTACATCTTTAGATAAAACAAATTATATAGCTATGAATCTCTAAAATTGCAATATAAATCAATGGGAAAGCAGGATTCCATTATAGAATTTTCTCAGGAATTCAGCATCGCTCTCAAGTAGAACATTTCCCGTTTCTCAAGTTCTACTACAGAAATCCATTTACTGGTTTTAGTACCTAGAGCAAGTGCTCTTAGTCTGAGGCCAATGGTTGTGCTTGGAATTACCTGTGAACTTCAGAATGCGGTACGTAACTATTTTGTAAAAACTAGTTTTCTAACACTGTTAAAAGGCTTCTTGACTGAAAAAAGGCTATGAATCAGTGATGTAACAAATCAGAAGACAATGCGGTAATGATTTTTTAAATTCTGAATTTCTGAAGAAGAGTAATAGAAATAAGCCTGAATTTGTAATGAAAGTATACAGAAGACTGGATCTATTAGAAGAGGCCATACAGCAGGAAGCAGTATGTTTCACTTACAGACCATCTCTTTGATCAACACTGCAGTTGTTAACTTGTATGTTAGTCCCAATGAAAGCAGACCCTGCAAATCTAAGTGCCTGTGGGAATCGGGCTCGCAGCCTCACTACATTTAAAATGTAAAGTTCAAGGATATTTTCATGCACCAACCTACAGCAAGGTGAATTTCACTTCCTTGCAGAGCTACAGGAAGATTCTCATGGATTAAGTTGCCAGATGTGTGTCAGTGATAATTACTAAGAAAGAAAACAGAACCTTCTTTGGTGAAATTATGGGAGAGATGACAGAGAGTGTAACAAAAGCTCAAGCACATTAACCTCCAGTCAATTTTAAACTCACCTCCAACATTGCGACCACCTAATTTTCACATGTTCAGATTTTGAGGCCCTCCCTTCCCTAACCTCTCAGTCCTCTAAGAAAGCAAACCTCACCACGTGTGTAGAGGAAAACCATATGGCTCAGGCAATATAGTCCCAGTTTAGATGGGATAAAATAGGAAAAGAATTATTGCTGGAACATGCCTCCAACAGGTTTGTAACTTCTCAGAAAGCTGTGTCCCTGTTGTGAAATTTTTCCATTTAAAATTTGGCTTCATATTTGTTTCAAAACATACACACATCCTTCAAACCATTCAAAAATGAAATTTACATGTTATATTTCATTTCTCAACAAATGACAACAGCAGAAAGAGCATCCCCTTGATAAAGCCTATCACTGAATGCAATTTTTTTGTTTTGTTGTTTTGTTTTGAGACAGAGTCTTGCTCTGTTGCCCAGGCTGGAATGCAGTGGTGCCATCTCAGCTCACTGCAACCTCTGCCTCCCAGGTTCAAGGGATTCTCGTGCCTCAGCCACCTGAGTAGCTGAAATTACAAGCACCCACGACCATGTCTGGCTAATTTTTATATTTTTAGTAGAGATGGGGTTTTGCCATATTGGCCAGGCTGGTCTCGAACTCCTGACCTCAAGTGATCTGTCCACATTGGCCTCCCAAAGTTCTGGGATTACAGGCGTGAGCCACCATGCCTGGCTGCAAATTTTAGAAGGGTATTTTGTTTAGACTTCTTTTAATAAAATATTTCCTAATATGAACTCTTGGTATAATTCTTTCCCGTTATCTTTTATAAACTTGGTATCATAATGTCAGTACTTCCTGCTTTTTGCTATTAATATAATATAATAAACATTTTCCTTGTCATTCAAGTTGAATAATTTAGTTGAATGATTTCATAATATTTCATTCCATGAATACATAAACATTTATTTAGATCTTCTCTGTTAACATTTTATTTATGCCTTTTTGTTGTTAGATTAACATCTTTAAGTCTCCTAACAAGTGGACTCCCAAGATAAGTATGACGGTAGTTGGCTAATATTTAACATTTATTATGAATAAGTTATAGCAAAATGAATGATGGTACAAATAAACTTTCTTTTTTGAGGGGGTGTCTCTTCTCTTACATGAGTGTTTTATCAGCCCAAGATATCTTCTTCATGGCTGAAACCATTTTCCACAGCTTGAATTATGTACAACATTAGGACATTATCAAGGAGGCAATAAAATAAAGTCGTTTGATCTCTTTTGGGGGTCTCTATTGCACAAAAATTTCATCTGCATTGGAAGTTACTTTAAAAAATTTCAAATATGTGCATAGTCCACATGCTTCTTTTCTTGTATGTGGAACGTTTGTCTGGAAAAATAATTCTCCCTTTTTGTCTCTTAGAACATGCCTTAGTCAAGTATAGAGCCCATTAAGTTTAAAGTTTATTTTGCTATCTATTTAATTTTTATAAAATCAAATAAAATAAATTTAAGTTATTTATGGAGAATGTTTGACCATATGGTTCATCTTTGTCAAATCTTTATAGTTTGTTGCTTGCCATTAATGCAGTAGTAAGATTATCTATATTTTCCCTATAGTCAGTTGAAGATTTTTTCTCCTTATTTGTCACTTAAGAAATTATTTCTATATTTGTGTAGCTTTTTTTGCAATCAGTAGACATAACCTAGCCAGTAATACTAAAAGTCCCACAATATAAATGTTAAAGCACTACCAAGCTTAACAGAGAAGAGTTGTAAAACCTCAAAAAGAATGAGGAACATGATGATTTAAACCCCAATAAGAAGCAGGTACTAGCTGTGAAAAATTGTCTTCAAAAATCTTGCCAATTTCGCATTCATATAAAATTGTGTTTTTAATGCCAAGGAAATCTCAGTATTTTCCATGAGAAGTAGCAAGAAATAAACACTGCTTTATGATTTCATGAATTTACTAATATTCTATTCATAGAATCTAACCACACACACACATAGTTATACATGCACAAACATACACACATACTCTCTCACATACACAGCATGCACACCCATGCATGTACATGTGTACTTTATCAAAATATGTACAATGTGGAGTTTAGAAGCAGGTTCAATACAGAATATGGTTTTTCTAAAAGTGCTGAAAACAGTTGATTCTTTCACAGCACAGGTTTGAACTGCATGGGTGTGCTTATACATAGATATTTTTCAATGCATATATTGGAAAAATTTTGGAGACTTGTGACAATTTGGAAAAACTCACAGACAAAATTCATAGCCTAGAAATATTTTTTAAATTATGAAAAATTTAGATATATCATGAATGCATAAAACATATGTAGATACTAGTCTATATTATGATTTACTACCATAAAATATAGACATATCTATCATAAAAAGTTAAAATTTGTCAAAACTTATGCACATACACACAGATTATACACGATGCCACTCATAGTTGAGAGAAATGTAAACAAGTGTAAAGAGGCAGTATTAAGTCATAACTGCATAAAATTAACTGTTGTGCATACTGTACTTCTGTAATAATTTCATAGTCACCTCTTGTTGCTATTGCTGTGGGCTCAAGTGTTCTGAGTATCCACTTAAGAAGCTGCGTGACACTAATCATCTCTGTGTGAGCCGTTCTTCTCTCCACCAAATTGCTTATCACACTGAAAAGTGATCTCTTGCAGTTCTTCTGTATTTTTCATCGTGTTTAGTGCAATACTGTAAATCTTGAATTACATCATGGGACCCATACCAAGTGCCACTACTGGTACTAGGAAAGCTCCCAAGAAGCAGAGAAAGTAATGACATTACAAGAAAAAGTTGAATTGTTTGATATGAACTATAGATTAAGGTCTACAGTTACTGTCGTTCACCATTTCAAGATAAATACATCTAGCGTGAAGACCATTGTCAGAAAAAAGGAAATTTGTGAAGCTGTCACTGTAGCTATGCCAGCAGGCATGAAAATCTTGTACGTTTTGTGAAATGCCTTTTTATCTCATATTGAAAATGCAGCTTTTATGTGGGTGGAGGATTGCAATAAGAGAGTCATACCTGTAGACTCTAATATGATTCCAGAAAAAGTGAAGTTATTATATGCCAACTTAAAGAAAAAGGAAGGGAAAGATCTAAAGCTGGAGAATTTAATGCCAGCAAAGGATGGTTTGATAATTTTTGACAGAGGTTTGGCTTTAAAAATGTAAAGATAACATGAGAAGCAGCTTTTACCAACCAAGAGGCAGCAGGTGAGTTCCCATTAAGAAATCCATTGAGGAAGAAGGATATCTGCCTAAACAGACTTTTAATATTTTTATCAGGCATAATTTATTTTGAAATCAGTAAAAATTCTGTGTTGGAGGGAATCAGTGATCCTAAACCCTGTCCTGATCAAGGGTCAACTGTGTGTTTTGGAACTGTGCCTGATGCTTAATGAATACTCGATGAGGAGTTGCTATTGACTGGTTGAATAAGTAGCTGAGTAAATGAATGAAAATACTAATATAAACCAAGAATATTATGAGGACTAAAAATGTAAATGTCCAAAGTAAATAAATTAATGCTCTGAAACATTCACATTTAATGTTTCCTTCACATACCCCCCTAGAATCTGTTGTATCTTATGTGATTCAATCTTGCCTTGAATCGAACACACAGATCAAGTGTTTAAGATATTCTTTGCATCCAAGATTTATCTATTTGACATTTTTTCATATTTCTTTCTCCTATTCTAGCTAATATTCTTTCCTGTGAGATGTTTATACCACACCTTACATCCTACAGGCACATTCTAATACTTTAAAAGCTACTTTAAACATTTTGGAACCATTTAGCTTTTCTTGCTTTCTCTCAGTGCTACAGGATGGAAAGGGACCCTTTCTAATTAGAAACAAGTAATATTCTTTCCATATATAGCAGTTCATCATTGTACATTACCATAGGGAGCTAAATCATTAATATTGTATTTCTAAGAGAATTTCCTTTTCCCTTTTTACCTAAATGAGAGGTGGGATTTCTTCATTTCCTTTGACAAATGTTTGAAAACCAGAAAGAGCCTCTGCTAAATAGTTTTCAACTATCTGAAATCTGTATTTCATAGATTAAGCTACCTTCTTAATGTACTTTCATGATTGAATTGAGCTCACTGTCATGCTCACTTCTGTCTGATGGTGAATGATTTCCATAAAATTGACGTTTAGCATCTGTCTATACTTTACCACTATCTCATTGTAGTAGGACTGATAATGTGTTTCTTATAGTAATTTCAGCACCCCAAGAAGGTATTTCCTGTGATAGTATTTGGAGACATCACGAAAGATAATAAAGCATAAAGTTCATTGTTAGGGCTCCAAGGTCGGAAAGAATGTGGCTGGAATTCCAGCCATATCAATCATTAGCCATGTTACCTTGGGAAAGTCACTCAACTACACTGTATGTCTCAGAGTCCTCAACTAAAAAGAAAAGGCATGATAAAAATACTGACCTGATCAGGTTTTTAAGGATTATGCAAAAAAATTCATGAGAAATTCATTTAGCTCAGTGCCTGGAACCCTGTATGCATACCATAAACATTAGCTATAAAATGTTCATTATTAATTGAATTCAAACTTCTGTCTATCCTAATACCTAATTTTGTATTTCTTTAGTGCATTGTCCTTAAAATAATAGGTTCTTGTGACTGATTGCTTAATTTCTTACTCTGTTCCCTATGAACTGCAGAGTATTCTCATTGAGTTCTTGGATCCTGGTGCATATGATACCCACGTCTTTCCTGCTTTCTTAGACATGACCACAAATTGTGAGCAACCATGCAGCCTATCTACCCATACATGCAGCTCTTTATGGATTATAAGACAGTATAAGGTCACAATAATGAAGTCTTCATTTTAGAATATTTTAGAGGTCTTTTCCTCATCCTGGTGTAATCAATTGCACTTCAAGTAATCATAGGACTCTTTGGTCCTGCCACAGGGATAATTGAAGGGAGAAATGAGGCCTGACAGTCCATGAGATGTGGACATTAGCATATTTCTTGGGAAGGAAGAAAAAAGGAGAGGGTAGGTGAGCCCTTGAGAATTCTTGGGAACTGTTTCAAGACTACTGAATGGGTAGAGCAGATCTGGCTTTGGGCTAAGGGAGAAGGATGGGGAAATGTGAGAGGCTGCAAAACAAGGGATTTGTAATATTACCAGGCATGCAATGGTTGGCTTTCCACATTACATGCTCAGAAACCATTTTAAAATTCACTGCTATTAACATTACACCTTAGTATTTAACATAGAAGTTCTCTGGAGCAGGTCATTTCTTTGTCTATAAAATTTCTTTAACTAGGATACATAAAAGAAAATGTCAAAAAGGTTTTTTTTGTTTGTTTGTTTTTTGTTTGTTTTCAAAAATAAGAAGTGATTCAAATGGAAAAGAAGCAATTTACATTGCTCTAAATGAGAATCACGTGAACGTGTTGTTTTTGTTGTTGTTCTGTATTTCGGGGACTTTTTTTTCTCTCCCTAGGGATGGGGTGTTGCTTGATCACGGTTTATTGCAGCCCCGAATTCCTGGCCTCTAGTAGTCCTCACACCTCATTCTCCTAAGTAGCTAGGACTACAGTCCCCAGGCCATGAAACATAACAGAAAATTGGTAAATACTGAAAAATAACATAAATCATGCTTTGAGGTTTACTCATTAAATTATGGAAAAGATACCTTCATAATTTATGTTATTGATACAGTCAACAATTTAGTTATAGCCATTGTTACATCTTTTGAATGTGTCTCATTATAGTCAATTATTGAGTAGCTATGTTCAAGATAATAAGTACTCTAAATATTCTCTGCTAAAATTATAAATTTAGGATTAAGTTTAGGATCACCTCTTCTTAGTAAACCTACACCTGGAGTTTGAGGCTCCAATAGCAATACTTACACCTGCTTATAGTGGCACAAGTCTGTAATTTCTTTTCTGAAATACAGGGAGCCCATTATGTTTTGGAATTTAGAATATTTTAAACCTTAAGAAGACAAGATAATGGGACATATTCTGGATATGGCTTGAATCTGGGGCAGTACTCCAGATTCAAGCAGTTCAATATTTTTGAAGCAAAATACACAAATAAGCACTTAAATAAATAATCAAATCAATCAATAAATACTAAAATAACCTCATTAGTCAAGTTGTATATTTTTCTAAGCTAAATTTATGTCAGGTTTTATGGCCAAGTGAATTTAGAAAGGCTTTTGAGTTTCAGATTTGCTTGGATTTAAGAATTGAAGATGAGTGGCTTATAAACAGCATCTTTGCATAGACCTTCCTTGTTTTCAATTATCTTTTTTTCAGAATTAGTGTTTCTCAATATATCAGGTCCAGTGTCTCTTTTCTAGTGGAAATAATTTATTACCATCTCTTTTTGTTGCTGACATAAAGTACAGAGATAATGTAACCTAAAACCTAAATACAATAGTATATTTTTTAAAGATCAATGTAATAACCTATGTAAAACATAAATAAAAGGAAAGAAATGAATAAAAAATTAACATATGTGACAACACGTAAGTCCAATCTAAAATACACTAAAGTATTCCAATGCCTGCAGCTATGGTTACAATCATTGACTGTCAGCTATGAATACAGACTGATAAGGTTCACTTTATCATCTGTGCCCATACCTAGAGTGGCGTACCAGGCATGATTTTCAAAATGCTCAACAACTCTTGGTAAAGTTCATTTTTTAAAGGAATGTATTTTTATGTTTCATGGTAGTTGCTTTTCTGAAAAATTCAGTATTTCATAAAATAGTGCTTTTCTTGAAAAAAAAATTGGAATTGTATGTAGAATGTAGAATGTTCTAAGGTCAGATGATTTCAAGCTGGGCTTCCCCCATCCATGAATGAGTGGCAGGACACTGGAAATCCAGGCACTTGTGCATCATGCAGTACTGTCCTGCCATGCACACTGCTGAACATCTCTCCTTCACGGCCCTTCCCACTAAATGTCAGCAGTGCTCCCTTAATCACGTTTACACTGAAAACTGCCACTACACATTGGCTGAATGCCCTGAGCCTCCCGTGAGAATCACTGACCCATCTAATCCTCACAACTACCTAATAAGCTCATTTTCTTACTGTTGGTTTATAGAGGAGGTCATTGAAGAACAAAGAAGAAGAAAGGAATTACCATTATTGAGTGGCAAAGCTGCATTTTACCTACCACAGACATTTTAACTCCTAGTCCAGTTCTTTTCACTATATAGGCTAATAATTATAAATCTGTAATACTTGCTTTTTCTTTCTCATTTTTAAATGATTATGAGGCAACTCTGTCACCTTGTACTTTCTATGCCCTCCCTGAAACTGCTTAATTCATAATGTTTTCCACTCCAGATTTTTAGAGTGGTGGAGAAATTGGTACTTGATGGTCAACTAATAGGAGAACAAGAGTTATTTGCATCAGAGGATTCAGCCTATTTTTGAAGCTGCCCTGCATTCTGTTTGAAGATAAATGACCTAGTGAGTGATTTGCCACCTAAAAGAAAGCCAGGCCTCCAAAACACTGGGTGATTGTATTCATTATCTATTCCTGTATAATAAATTACTACCCAAATTAGCAGCTTAAAGCAACAAATATTGTTATTTCAGAAAGCTTCTGGGGGTTACGAATCTAGGATTGGCTTAACTATATAGCTCTGGCTCTGGCTCAGAGTCTCTCTTAAGGTTTCATTCAGAACATAGGCTGTGGCTGCTTCATCTGAAGGCTTGACTGTGGCTGGGGGATTCACTTCTAAGCTCATTCACATACTGTTGGCAGGAGCCCTCAGTTCTCTATTGTTGATCACAGGTTCTTAGCATGTGAGTGTCCCCTGACCATGACATAATCGCTAGCTTCCCCAAAGAAAACCACCCTAGAAAGAGAGGGGATAAGAGAGAAAACCCACTCTTGCCTTTTATGACTTAGCCCTCAAGTTACAAACCATAACTTCTGCCTTATTGTATTTGTTAGAATAGAGTCACTTATTCCAGCCTGTACTCAGAAGAGAGGAATTTAGTTCCACATCCTGACAGAAGGAATAACAAATTGTAGACATATTTTGTTTTAACCACTATAATGATAAATTCAGTTCTGAGAATCTTTTCTGATACTTAGTTTCAGCAGAAAAACTAATTCCGGTTTTACTGCTCTACCTAGATCCCTTCAGATGCCTTTCACATTTTTGTTTGTTCATTTGTTTCTGCACCTGCCATCCAACTTCTGCTTTGCTGCTAAAGGCTGGCACTTGCTAAATTTAGAGACTTGCTCTTGGCCACTGCAGAGCCTCACATATCTAAAAAGTCAGAACACTGGATGAAGCTCTCCATGCCCCAAACACACACACACACAGACACACACGTGCATGCCCAGACACACATACCAACAATGTAGCCAGTGACTGACTGCTATAAAAGTTTTTTTAAGAAGCCCACCTCTTTGCCCTGGGGTGGAATAGACTCTAAGGTGTGTTTTCCTTTTCACAACTCCTTTTGAAATCAGGCTAAATCTGGGCTTCATCCAAAACTGTATTTTTGCTTGGCTTTTCTCCTTTTCCTTTCCTGCATCCTCCTGAACTGGTTCCTCCTGAGATGATGTTCTTCATAAATTATGTGCACATGAATCCTTAATTCAGATTCTATATATGTCATATTTTCTTTGCCTAGAGCTTTGTAAAAATTTAAAGCCCTATATTTGTGTTACATTATGGTATTTTGATTGTATAACATAAAACATACTCAAGCTAGCTCAAGTGAAAATGAGGAGTTATAGAAATACAACATATAATCTTATAGCTATTTATTTAGGGCATATTTAATATGGCCTGGAATCACAGGAACTTAAAGAAGGAAACAGAGTTTCCACCTCATGTGGCCACTTTCATCACTGTCTTCATAAGTGGGTCTATTCCATTATTCTGATTTCTCAAATGAATCCATCAGTTTATTTATCTTAACCATGGTCCTATGTAGGTGTCGCTATGGCTATCTCTATTTTTATAAAATCTTCATTCCATTGCCAATCATCAATTCCTCATTTCTTGCCTTGTTTCTTGTTTTAAATCTCACAGAAATCCTGATGAGTCAAGATTCTACGTAAAAGCCAGGCCCAGAAGGGAGTGGAGTCATTAGATGTTACTGATTGGTTTGCAGGAAGCAACTGGTGAGACAGAATTTTATATAAAAGTGGTTTATTGGCATGTGTTCTCAGGATCAACACCTCTAGAGGGGAGAAAGAAGCAGGATTGGACAGCGGGAGAGTCATATTCCCATGCAGTTGCAGAGAAAGCCTCAGCCAAACCCGGAGAGCTCTAAAGCTGAAATGCCCTTTCCAGTTCTGAGTTGAAAGCAGGAAGCTGAGCCTTAACCATCTTATATCACCTAGTCATTCCATGACAGAGGGTGTAATCTTAGAAAGGGTGGCTCTCTTCAACTAAGGACAATCACAGGGAAAGGACTCATGTGCAAGATCTCAGCCACCAAGACTCCCAGCAGCTTCAGTGTCTCTGTCCTGAGGGGATGAATCTGTGTACCACAGCATCCACCAACACAAATACAGATTTGGATTAGATACCTTTCCACCGTCCAGCCTGAGTGGGGTGGATTCATGGCCTTTGATCCAGTCAGCAATCTGCTTGTGCATTGCAGTCTTTGAAGCGGGCTTATGCAGAGGACTGATCCCCTGCAGACTCTGACTGGGGAGAGAAAGAAACTATGGGTGATAAAATTAGTGATAGGTCTCATGGAGATTCAGAAAATGGTTTAGGAAATGCAAATTATTTTGTAATATACTTCAGAAGTCATTATATGTATAGAACAGAGTTAGCCTTATCTGAAGTTCTGCAAATTTAGAAGATGGAGGCAGTAGTCAGGCATGTTGTGCAAAATCAGCTTTATACACTAATCATACCATGATAATACACTTGAGTTAAATCCACATAAGTCCTTGCATGCTTTACTGTTCTGAGTTGAAAAGGATGTTTAATTTAAAATAGTCCCTTCAGTTCTTGCCCCTTTAAAACACACTGAATGCATATATTTGCTCCTTTGAAAATGTAAAGCTAAATGTTTGTTTAAAGTACATTATAATTCCCTTTCCCATCATTTTAGGATGGCATGTAAAGAAGTAAGTGCAGCATGCCTTCCAGTAGAAAAGCCATGAACAAGACTCATCATATACAGATTTTGCTCTATGCTACTGGCATTAACATATCATGGCTATAAAAAACAACACTCAGTCATAGTGCCAGAGTTTTGCCATGATCTTAAATATGGGAGCTGAGGTTTAGAGGATTGTAAGCACAAAAAGATCCTCTTGAATGATTTCTGAAAAGGAACAATTTCAATGCACTTGCCTTCCCTCTTTACTCAGGAGGAAAAGAAGAGTAACAAGTATATGAAACACTTTGACATGCACAAGGTGGCCATGTGTACTTGGAGTGGTCAGGCCTAGGTATATTCCGGGATCTTGCAGAGGCACTGTGTCAGTTGGGGTGGGGAGGGGATGCGGGTTTACTTGCAAACCACAGAATCCTTTCTGGCTATCTTACGTGGAAAAAAGTGAATGAGAGGAAATTAACTTGTTCACTGACTCTCTGCAAAAGCCAAAGATTTATGTTCTTTTTTTCTCTGCTTGCTCTCCTCGTTGTTATTTTTCCCTCTGCAGTTAATCTGTAGTGAGTGCTGCTATTTTTTTAAAAGTATATTTGACTATGATACTTATTCATTGAATTTGTGATATTAGAAAGACAGCTGTACGCAAAATCCAAGGAAAAATGTATTCAAAGTATTTCCCTTTGCTCCAATTATTCGTCATTCGTTGATTCATTTAACATATTTTTAAGATGAATAGTATCATTTAACATATTTTTAAGGTGAATAGTATACTAGTAATTGCTACCTTAAACATATTGTGTAACTTGCAAATTGTTATGTTTTAGAGAATTGATTTCAATGAATGTTCCCAGCATATTGTATTTCTTGGCACATATTCCGTTTTCTACTAATATTGTTTTAATGTTTCTTTTGTTTTATGAAATTAGACACAAACAAATAAAAAAGTGAAAAAAGAAAATTAAATGTTATCTAATTAAATTATGAATCATTTCAATTTCTCTCTTTCTTTTCTTCTTCTTCCCCCTCCTTTTCTCCCTCCATTCCTCCTCTCTTTCTTTCTTTTCTCCTTTTCTTACTAAGTCAGTCAGTCAGACCTTCCATAATGATCACCAACTGTATATCAGACTGTGTGGGCTGTGCTGGAAATCACAGAAGCAAACAACTTCTCATCACCCCAGGCATAAAAGGATTCATATTTCATTGGAAAATATATAGCTCTGTAATGTAACATTTCACATTTATTTGTTGTAGTGGGCATCTGTTATTTATTCCCTAGGATCAATCTCCCTGTCTTTCTGTAAGAGTGCCCCGGGCTGGGCAAGGTTGCTCATGCCTGTAATCCCAGTACTTTAGGAGGCTGATGTGGGTGAATCACCTGAGGTCAGGAGTTCGAGACTAGGTTGACAAACATGGAGAAACTCCGTCTATACTAAAATTAGAAAATTAGCCAGGCGTGGTGGCACATGCCTGTAATCCCAGCTACTCGGGAGGCTGAGGCAGGAGAATCTCTTGAACCTGGGAGGCAGAAGTTGCGGTGAGCCAAGATTGTGTCATTGCACTCCAACAAGAGTGAAACACTGTCTCAAAAAAAAAAAAAAAAAAAGGTGCCCTGAAGTTATTTTTGGGAACATCCCTTTCCCATTTAAATCTTAAGGTTTGGTTAGAAGTGATTCCGATCACAGATCCAATGACAGACACTGTGGTTCTATTTCCCTCACAACAGTAATTGGCATATAACCAAATTGAGACTGAAGGCCAAAAAAAAAAAAAAGGAGAAAGAAGACATAGTGATAGCCACTTGTGATGTTGCTTAAAAAATGAAATCAGTTCTAAGCTTTGCCTGGAGCCAGAATGCTCTACTGACTTTTGTCCTCTCTTTCCCTCTGTCACAATGACAAACAACATTAGAGATCTTTGCTTTTCCTTCAGCAGGCTACATCAGAGAAACAAAAGTAGCAAAGGAAGTAGAGAGAGGACCCATGTACCCTTCATCCAGTTTCCCCCTATGGTTACATCTTATGTAATTGTCATGTGATATCAAACCAGGAAACCACCATTGGCACAACGTGTGTATCATGTAGACCTATGTCATTTCATTACTTGTGGAAATGTATGTAAGTGCTCTTAAAATCAAGATAAAGAACTGTTTCATCCTCCCAAGATCACACTCATACTACTCTCTTATTGTAACACTTATCACCACCACCCCCCTACTATCTCCAATCCTGAGCAACAATTAATGTTTCACACCACTACAATTCTAACATTTGGAGATTTGTAGTCTTTCTGAGCTTATTTTTTTGCATAGGTTTTTTTTGCAGTTGCTCTAAGTTTTCTACTGTAGGTTATTATAGATATAGTGTATCATAGTCTATTGATGCTAACATTTTGCTAGTCCAAGTGAAAGGTAGACATTTTGCTTGTCTTTATTCGTTTACCATCACCCATTTACAATATAATTGTCTTAAGTATTGCTCCTATATACGCTGAGGAACACATTAGGCAGTTTTATAATTTTTGCATCAACCATCAAGCATAATTTAGACAACTCAGGAAAATAAAAATACATAATATTTACTCAGGTTTTTGCTCCTTCTGTTGTTCTATCTTTCTTCCTGTTGTTCCAATACTCCTTCTTTTGTCATTTTATGTCTGTTTAGAGTATTTCCTTCAGGCACTCTTTTAAGATAGGTTTACTGGTGATGTTTTTATTTTTAGTTTTTAATTTTCTAACATGTGAAAATGTCTCGCTTTCTCCTTCACTTCTGAAGGATATTTGCACTGGATATTGAATGCTGCATGGACAGTTTTGTTTTGTTTATTCTTCTGTCAGCACTTGAAAAATGTTGTACCAGTTTCTTTTGGTTTCCATAATTTTACAGTATAAATCTGCTGTCATTTGCATTGATTGTGCCCTGTAAGTAACATGTCATTTCTAACTGCTTTTAAGATTCTTTCTTTGTCTTTAGCTTTCAGAAGTTTTGACATTTTTTTTTTTCTTTTTGCATTTATCTTGTTTGGTATTGGCTCAACTTTTTGAATCTGTAGGTTTACGTCTTTCACCAGATTTGGGAAGTTTTCAGCCATTATTTATTTGAATACATTTTTAGCCCCACCCTCTTTCTCTGCCTCTGGAACTTAGATGACATAAATGTTAGACTTTTTTTTTATAATCTCACATGTCCTTGTTCACCTTTTAAAATTTGTGTGCTTTCAGTCTATTTCATCTCTGTAGCTCAGATTAATTTCTATTGGTAATTGAGGGTTTTGATTTTAGCTTTGATTTTTTTTCAATCTTAAGATTTTAATTTGGTTTTTCCTTGTATCTTTTATGTCTTTGCTAAAACCCTCTTTTTAATTTCTTTTGCTTATGTTCATAATTGTGGATGGTTTTTAAAATAATGGCTGAGATCTTTGCAAGATAATTCTAACATCTGTGTCTTCTCTGTGTTAATGTCTGTTGATTATCCTTTCTCATTCAAGTTGAGATCTTTCTGGTTCCTAATACAGTGAGTGATGTTTTAATTGAGATCTGGACATTTCTGTTGTTATGCAATTCTCATGCTTCAGCCTCAGCCTCCTGAGTAGCTTGGATTACAGATGTGCACCACTATGCCTGCCTAATTTTTCATATTTATAGTAGAGATAGGGTTTTGCCATTTTTCCCAGGCTGGTCTTAAACTCCTGAGCTCAGGCTGGTCTTAAACTCCTGAGCTCAGGGAATCCACCTGCCTTGACCTCCCAAAGTGCCAGGATTACAGGTGTGAGCGACTGTGCCCAGACTGGATCTTATTTTAAATGATGTGTTTTCGCAGGCTTTTCTTGAGACCTCTTTAACAAGGGACGTGAGTATTGCTTCTCTACTTCCAGATGGGAGTGGAAATCTGGGTTCTTCACATGGCCTCCATTGTCATATACAGAAACAGAGGCTCCCTGCTATTGCTTGGTGGGAGTAGATATTTAGGTTTCCCAGTAAACCTCCATTGATACCACCGTGACTGGAAGGGAGAAGGTGCCTCCTTATTGCTTCCTATATGGGCTCCATGACACTATGAGGGGTAGTCCAAGTACTACTGAATCGTAATGAAAGTCTTGACTTTCCAGTAGACTTCCAATAAACCACACTAGTGAGGATGAGGAGGTGTGTCTCATTATGAGACACATAGGATGGGGGGGTGTGGACATCTAGGCTCCCCACTCAGCCTTCTCTGACACCACCCAAGGGGGAAAGGTATCTTGTTATAGTCTAACGAGGGAAGTTTAAGCTCTCTACTTGCTACTTGCTGACAGGGATGGGGATGGATCACAGTTTTTTCTGTGGTATTTGGCTGCAACAGAATGTTTAAGTTCTAAAATACATCTGTCTTCTAAGATGCTCCTTTCCTATTCCTTTTTTCTAGAGAGACCAGGCTTATCTTGAGGCTTCTTTTTTTGGTCTGACCCTATTGGCATTTCTAGGTCATCTGCTTTTCCAGTAGCTCATATATCCTATCTGGTATTTATAAGGCAAAAAGAAAATCCAGTTCACTGGCCACCGTGTCATTCTTCAGATCTCATGATCTCCATCCAACTTGCCTTCTTCTCTTCACCTTTCAGAGGTGTTTTATGTTTGTTTTATTTATAACATCCAGGGTTATTATCTGTCCTAAGTGAGAAGAATAGGGAAAACATATCTACTTTTCAGAAGAAGAATTCCAGAATACTTTAAAAAAAATTAATATAATGGTAATTTATCTAAATTATTTCAACATGAAATAGTTACTATATTTGTTATCACTTGCAGAATTAATACAGATCATTTAATCAAAGAAAACAATGGTTCCACTGCTGTGTAATAGTTAATTTTAATGTATTTGACTGCAAAAATATTTGGTGGTTTCCTTTGTTTCATCTCTATTGTGGTAATGTTTGACTCTATTTTAAGTTCCCAAGCATTCTCTTAATAATTGTGATTTATAAACAGTCTATCTTCATTTCATCCCAGAGAGCTAACAGTCAAGAAAATAGTTCCTAATTCTTTATCTAAAGCCTCCTCAAGATTTCTGCCCTATGATGCAGTTTAATTCATTTTGAGAAGTAATGTTCTTGGATCTATTGCAGTTATTTGAACACCCAGATCTTTTTTCATTATTCTTCAATTGCTGTCTATCATGCTTATTTATTATTCTAATATTGCCTAAATTAGCCTCACAAAAGGAACCTATAAAATGAAGTATTTCAAAAATTAAACTCTAATTATTCCAAGAGTAAGTTGGCCTCGGTATAATTTGCATGGTGTTAGCACTAGGACAATGAGGGTCATGAAATAGAGAATGATTTAAGAAACAAATGGAAAGACTTGCAAAAGTACTAGCCTGTCTTTGGAGAAACCGCCTTCCTGTTTCATTTTTCAGACCATTGTTATTTGTACTTGTGTTAGCTTTCATGAAACAAATTTATGTATTTTTTTTTTTTTTTTTTACTACCAGAGTACAGTTCTCTTTAGGTAATCTGAGACTTTTAATTTTCTAGCAATATATATCTGTTTCCTTTTATGAATGTTACAATAAACTGTTTACCAGAAACTATGCTCCCAGAAGATCTCCTGATAAGGTGCACACATAGAAAAAGAAAGAAATGCACCATATTTGATGGGAATGAGGTAGGTGGGAACAAATCCAAAAATGTGTATCCTAAAAACTGTTTTAATAAGAAACTAATTTTATTTCTTATAAAGTTGTATTAAAATATGATTGCCAATTCTTTAGCAAATTAGTATAAAATACTAACTAAATATTACTTATCATGTATTTTATAAATATGAAATGTTGGCTTCTGATAGGAAAAGCATTGTACTTGCACTGTTTAGGGTAGAAACAGAGATAAACAAATGATGTACACTTCCTGCATTTCTCTAAAGAAAATGCTAAATCTAGTTCAAACCGAAATGAGTGTGAAGTGAGGGTGGCAGAGGGTGCGGAAAGTGGTGGAAGCAGGGTGAACAATTTGAAGAAGTGATAAAGCACAAAACAGAACTCTGGATTCAAAAACCTATGCCAGAAGGAGTAAAGAATAGTGCTTGAAAATGGAAATTGAGAAAGAAGGAGCCTTCAAGATGAGATGTTTCGTGGAGAGGTGGGAGGGTGAGAAAAGTGACTTGGAGTTGAGTGTCATAATTTGACAGCTTTGGGAATTGGATGTAGGAGTTTCTATATTACCCTGAGACCGTAAGAACTCTTGACAAGTTCAGATAAAAAGCAAACATATGATGAAAGTGTCATTTTAGATTATATTCTGCAGAGGTGTTATTCTACTTATGGGGAAAGCATAAGATCAGAGGCAGAGCATCCACTAACAATTAATATGGCAAAATCAATTTTGAGTCCATCAAGTCTAATGACAATAAAGGGAATAAAAGGGGAAAAATGATAATGAAAGAAATGCCAAACATCTTTGTTTCTGATAACAGGCATGTAGGAAGGGTGGATAAAGCAGAGGAATGGCTGTGGTGCAGGAATGACCAGCAAGGAGTCTTAGTCTCATTTGTTGTTATTCTTGAAAGCCAATCTGTAACTTGTTTAAATTGTTTGATGAGAAATTGGAGATAACATTTTGGAATATTTATTCAATAAATTGACAATGGGAAGAGCTAGAGAAATAATAAGGCAGTTGTAGAAGACAGTGTAAATCAGTGAATACATTTATCTGCCAAGTGGAGGGGGTCAAATGAAGTAGAGAGAAGGGAGTTACTCAACAAAATTAATTGAAGATACCTAAGAGACAGTATGAAGTAGAGAAAATCAAGAAACGTGGGAGCACTCTCCTGGTTCAGGTAGAATGGATAGGATGGAGAGAAGAGACGACCATGGAAAGCTAACATGTGAATATATTTCACGCTGAGATAACAAAAAATAAAGCGAAGATGAAAGTGGAATTTTATCTTGAGAGATAGTTTCTATAACAGTGTCACGGATTTGGGAGTTGAGTTCAGTTTCTTCCTTACTAATTCTGTGACTTTAGGCAAAATAGTTACCTTTCTAAATTTCAGAAGTTTTCTTCTTTGTAAATAATTAGTAGTACCTATCTGGTTTGGTTACTGTAAGAAATAAATAAAATAAATCACATAAAGCACTAACACAATTGCTGGCACATTGCATCACAATAAATGATATTATTAGTGTTGTTGTTTTGGAAATCTCATTTTGGAGTGATTCACTCATGCAATTCTCTGCTTGAAATAGTATACAGACAATTGCTTTCCTTTGTTCTCAGGGCTCTTCTGAGAATGTTAATTCCCCTAGACAACATTTGTATTTTAATAAGGTCCTTCAAGTCTAGAGGACAGGATGGAGAAGAAAAGAAGAAAGCTTTTCTGTTCCTCAAATGGCATTGCAGAGATGAACACTTACTATACCTTTCTTTGTGTAAACTGATCCCTCTCCATGCCGCATTTGTAATAGGATTTATGAAATTTTTTCTAATTAGTTTCACTCAGTTAAAAACCCATTTAATAATGTGTTTACCTTTAAATCATTTCAAAATCTCTTAAAGTCACATAGTGCCTGTCAGCTGCATTTCATTACAGCCTGGGAATAAACTCCTGCAATGTTGGGGCACAAAAGAGAGAACCTGTCACATCCTTTGCCATTCCTGGTTTACTTTTCTGGAGGAGCATGATCTCAGAAGCCCGAACCTAGGGAACATACCTATATTGTGGTGATAGAATTATCTTGAAGATTCTGTCTTTTAAAAATGGAAGATTAAATTAGAGGATGATTGCTAAATTTGCTTGGTGTCTTTCAAGTTGTGAATTAGTATTACAAAGATTATTTATGAGAAAGAAATATTTGCCAAAACTGATGAATATGTTTTGAGCCCAAGTTCTTTTTATAGTATTAATTCACTGATGTAAATGTATGTTTAAATTTATATTCTTATACTTGTTTATGCAAAGATGGCAAATACTGGAGAAAATTCATTTTATATCTTGGGACTTTAAAATGTTTGTCTAATCTGTAAAATAAAGGTTTTAGTCCAGATCTTAAAGGTAAAATAAAATTAAGTGAAAATTAGGCTCCCCTTGGACCTAAATAACTTGTAGGAATTCAGTTATCTATCCATTTACATCACTGCTTACAGCAATGACTTTGAGGATAATTAATAAGAAGTCTTGGAAGAAATAGTAAAGATTCTACTGAATATCAAATCAGAATAAAAAAATCAACTAGAATATCTTTATGATTATTTCTTTTGTGGGAATTGAATTCAGAAACTACAAAATTATTATGTAAATTCTGTAATTATGTGGCATAATAATTTACAGAATTTTCTAGTTTCTGCATCATAGGGCAGTGTTTGGTAATTAAGGCAAGTGACAGCTGAAAGGAATTGACAGTTATCACCAAGCACAGTGTAATGACGGGGAGCTTGGTGAATGAGCTCACACCTGGTTCATATGCACAGACTCCCTAGTCATCACTGCCTCTATTCTGCAAATCCAGCAGGTTGAAACCCAAACACGGAACATATTTATTCCTCAGTAATAACAGATCAGTTACCATCAAAGACAAGATTGGAATCTTGCATGGCAATACGTCATGTCCTATGTCCCCTCTGGTGCACAGAAATCTAAATGTATTTTTTAAAAATAATTTCAACTCTTACTTCAGATTCAGCAGATACACATGCAGGTTTGTTACCTGGGTATATTGTGTGATGCTGCGATTTGGCGTACAAATGATCCCATCACCCAGGTCCAACTGTATTTTTAAATTGATTCATTAATTTTACATCTTTCTTTAAAAAAATCAAAAATTTAAATAGTACTTTAATACTAAGACTTTGTTCCCCAAAATCAACTTAGCTTACACTTTTTCATGATGAAATATTGACGAAAAATTAAAATACTGTTTGTATTTTAAATTTTGGTTATTGAAAGCTAAATGATCTTTGTGAGCAGCAGTTTCTTAAACTTGCCAAACCTGTGGCTCTGTCTATTAATTAGATGGTTTATAATAAGTGAGCCTGATTTTCTCATTAAAACTATTTCCTTCTTTGTCATGTTTTTGAAAATGACATTACAAACCTTTTCCAGACTGGGTAATGTTAATAGCAAATTTCTTCATTTACTAAAGGGTTTAGATGTGATTAGTATTATAGATCTGGTTTCCTGGAGTGCAGACTCTGAGATAGAGACTGACACGGCAGAAAGTTTATGAGGGTGTATTATGGGGATCAGCACTGATTGGGGGAGGAAAGGAAGCACAACCGAGCAGGGGCAGATGGCAAAGCTGTGACATAGTCTCAACAAAGCCCTCAGCCAACTCTGTGGAGAGCTCTGGAAGTGAGATGACCCTTCAGAATAGTCCTAGGCTGGGATGATTTAGATGTCAGGCTGATATTCTCCTGCACTGAATGTGGACTTCTCCCAGAAGTAGGCATGTCTTACTTCACCAGAGGCCACTTTTGGGTGGGAGAAAGCTGACAGCTAAGGTCTGGAACCTGACTACACTCACAGAGGCTAGAGGTCCTTCACACCTAGGTTGGGGCACATATATCTGTGTAGGGGATCATGGTGTCCAGCACAAAGAGTTAACACCATGAAAAATACATGGCTCTTAAAGAATTCCAGAATCAGCAATCATCTTAGAAAAATGAACTTAGTAAAGTTTGTGTGAGAAAAGTGCAAATAGCTGAAAAAATGAAAATCACTTAAATTATCATAAGTGTTGAGGCTATAATACATTCTCCCACTCAAAGAGTTTTATAGTCTTATTTGGATTCTCTACATATTTTCTGCTAGGTAATTTTTTAAAAAATGTATTTGAAAGCAAAATTATAGAAGGATAAACAACATGGACTGTGGAACTGATTGACTGTATTCAAACTTAGTTTTACAGCTTACTAGCTGTCCCATCTTGAACAATAACAAGTTAGAGCCTCTGTTATTCCTACACGTGAAAACAATGATGAGGTGAAAATTAAGAGAGATGGCAGTTTTTAATAGATTCTACTTTGATGCCTCTTATTTAGAGGTAGCTAGTGTTTATTTCTTTTTTTCAAAATATTGCAAATCAAATAGTATATGGGATCCTTAGGGTGATGCTTTTCCGGCTGGAAACCTCTTTGGCCAGTGGTGCCTTTGCTTGAGTTTTGCTCAGGCCACTAGGCTGACTTGGCCTGGCAGGCTGTGCTTGGCTCATACTACCAGCCTGTATCCCATACCTGCCAAGGGCAAGTGGAGTGGTGAGGGGTAGGTGGGTGAGCAAGCGTCAGGTCTGCCAGCTGTGGCAGGGTGGGCAGCTCCAGGTGCTGGCATGGGCTGCAGCTCCCTGTGAGGCTGTGGTTGGACCAGGCGTATTACAAGTAGCTTCCACAGTTGGCACCAGGGAACTCAGTGGCAACCAAAAACTTGGAGACCCAGTAATCGCAGAGCCCCAAAGAGAGTGTTACAGCTCTGCATTGGAGAGCTCTTAGGTCTGGGCCCCTCAAAGCTCTGCAGCTTTTCTCTCCGTCTCTTTTCTCTCCTTCTTCTCACTCACTATGTGGAGAGCAAGGGGCATGTTTCAGCCCTGTTTGTGTTACCGCTCTTTTAGCCCCACCATTTAGTGAGTCCAGATCTTGTCCTGCGTCCAGGAAGAATGAGGTACTCGGACAAGTGGAGGATGAAATGTTAAGAGGAGCTTTATTGAGCAACAGAACAGCTGAGAGAAGACCTACACTGGGTAACTCCTCTTTGCAAGCAAGGTGTCCCAACAGTGTTCAGCTCTCAGCAGAGAGGAGACCCTGGAATGGGCATCTCCTCTCCACAGCTGGTCATCCCATTGGGCATTTGGCTCTCAGCAGAGAGGAGACCCTGGAGTGTGTAGTTCCTCTCTCCAGGTAGGTCATTTTTTCATCTCCTCCAGTCTGGCTGAGTCCGGAATTTTTATGAGCTTCAGCGGGGAGGAAGTGTGTGCTTATTGGTTCATGGGGAGCCATGGGTGGGCCCAGAAAAAGCACCCAAAGTTCCCATTCTGGTCCATTAGTCTGGCCCTCAGGCTTCAGGCTTTCCCTGGCTTGAAGGTGGTGCCTTACTGGGACCCACCCCTTTCCACCCAGGAGCCTGTTGGCCTCCTGCCATCATCCACAGCACCCAGGCTGTTTGTGCCAGGGGGCAACTGCAGGCCAACACCAAACTGCTCTCAGCTCCACCTCCACCTCCCTCCCATGCTTATTGATGCCCAAAGTCCGGAGGGGGCCAAAGCAGCAGGGTTCCCAGAGGGGGTCAAGACAGCAGGAAGTGTCAGTGCTGTCCTGGGTGTGCACACACCTGGCTGGGTGCAACAGTGCCCAGGCTTGGCCTCAATTTTGCTCTGAGGCTTGAGTGTGCTCCAGGAGCAGGGAGAGGCCAGGCAGCAGCAGCAGGCACTGCCGAGCCTGCAGGAGCATTGGGGGGCCTTCCTGCCCTGGAGAGTGCACAGATGCCTAGGTCCCCAGCCAGGGCTCGGCGGCTGCAGCTGTGTTCAGGAGGTGGGGCTCCTGCTTGCTCCCAGGCCCCAAGAGCACAGGGAGGCCCAGTCCACCCCTGCTACTTGGGCAGCTACAACTTGGACAGCTGCAGCTGTGCCTGGGAGAGAGGGGCTCTTGCCTGCTCCTGGCCTCCAAGAGCACAGGGAGACCGTGGTCTGCAGCGGCAGCTGGGGCAGTTGCAGCTGCGCCTGAGAGGGTGGGGCTCCTGGCCACTCACAGCTCTCAAAGGCTCCTTGGAGCGCACAGCCTCCACCCCTGGTCCCCCACTGCAGTGGGCGTCATGGCAATGGCCGCTCCAGACAGGTGGCTGCTGCCATCAATAGAATTCACTATTAATATCAATATTAGGAACTTTACATTATTGTGTTACATTAGACATCACTCTTTTCTTTCTGGTAATAAAAATCTTCTTTGATAAAGATGGTGCATCCAAAAGACATTGGAGCCTCCATATAGGGAGTTCAATTAATGCTGACAAATGGACTGTTGACTTTTACCACAACGGGGCAGCAAATTCCTAAATGGTTAGACAACAACATCTGTAGCAAAAGAATATGGTGGGCAATTGTATTGATTATGATTAAATGTTCCCTATCTTTTTTTCTGCCATAATTAACAATATAGGAATTTACAAATATTTCACAAAATTAAAATGACTTCATTAGAGAATTATTTATCAAACTAAAAGATTCTTCAGAAGAAAGATTGTTGACATTCTATTTGCAATTGCTCTCACCCTCCACAAGAAGTGGTGATATAGTTAGACAATAGGGCCACAAGAGAGATTGATGTCAGGAGTGGTTTATTTTTAAATATCAGAGGCTTTTTTTTTTCTCTTTTTAAGCTCCACATTTAATTCATTCTTGCTGTTCTATGGCTGAAAAATAAGATATTTCTGTCCCTTATTTTCCAAAATGCACCTTTCTTCTGACCTTTATTTCTCCAATTCTTTTCCTTCCATATGCTTTTGAGTCTGAGTCTAACCAAAGCATTTAGTGAAAAAGTGATGAACCTTTAGCCAACTTAATGGATTGATTTTGGGGGAAGAAGGTGTATGCATAATTTTTCAGTGGCTCTTCAAGAAAATTTGTGGGGAAAAAATCGGACTGGAAGACAGGGACTGGATCGTGAAAAGCCTTGTATGAAATGGTAAAGAAGTTCAGATGTTTCCTTTGGCAAATGGAGAACAGTTAATGAATTTTGAGCAGGGGAATGATTAAATTTACATCTAGGATAGTTAAAGCTATATTCCTAATAGTTCATTTGCTCTAAATTTTGATATCTAAAGCATTAGACTTTTGTGACCCTAAATATTATTTTTAGTGGACTCCTTGGTCTATAAATGACTCTGATATAGTCAGACTGATATTTCCTTCATCTTACAACACACCCTTGGAAGTTTGTTGTAAATGTTGTATTTAGCTTAATACATATTGAAGGGGGATTGAATGACTTTAAGTATCTTCCTAAAACACTAAGAGTTTACTCTCAGCTGAAAATGACATGACTACTTCACTGGAAAACATTTCAATTTCCTCCCATGCAATTCAACTCCTATTTTTAACTAGAACTACATTTTCAACATATTGCTAGTCATTTCCATATGCATGTGCCTCTCGTATTGCTCTCTGAGTATGATGAAAATCAGCTTATTTCTCTGTCTTTTAGCTTCACCATTTATTAGCTCCTGCTGCATTCCACTTCCAATCAAGCATAGAGTTCTTGACAGTCTACTTCCAAATGAATATCAAATATTTGCCCTTTTTTCCATATTGATCATTATTATACTGGTTCAGGTCCTCATCATTTTAATTCTGAACTGTTGAAATAGCCCCTTGACTCTGACATTCTAATTTCTCATCTCTCCAATGCACTTGTCACACTGCTGTCATCATTATCTTTCTAAAGTACAGCTTTGGTCATGTCACTCTCCCGAAGAGCCTTCTGTTGTCCCACAGGATCAAGTTCAAACTTGTTAACGTGCAAAGTCAGTCAAAATCTGTCCACATTCTTTCTTCAGCAAGGTCTCAGAAAGGGAACTCTCTGATCCATGTACGAATAATTTTGCTGATGAGAGTAAAATTAAAAATAAAATCTGAATGGAAGACGGAAGATTAAAACTACCCTGAGGTACCATGTTTTTTTGATTCTTGGGCAGAAAGAAGAGATTGGTTATTTGAGGGCTGGTGCAGACTGTTGCCAGACAAAGGGGTTCTTTAGTACACCAAGCTTAAGAATCCAGGGAGCAGTCGCTCTGTCTGACACTTTAAAAATTCAGTGGAGCAGACCCCCCTAAAAAAACTTTAAAAACTGCTGGAAATGGGTGATATCAGAGCTCTGAAAGAGACATACATTGGGAGGCAACAGTGATATTTATGCAAATTAGAAGAGGGAGATGGAGACAACGCTCCAGTGAGAATTGTAGGAAAAAAATAACTCTTTTGGAGACACACCTAAGAATTCTCTATCTACCAAAAATGTATTTTCGCAAATTGAAAATAACTAAATTAACTGGTTTGTTGCATTCCAGAATTTAGGTCTGGCACTGGCATGAATTCAGAGAAATTCCCCAACATCCTACTGTCTGTGTGTCCTAACATGCTCTCCATCACCCCAAAGACTGTGTAACCCCTGCTGAACCATACTGGCGTGCTTGTAGTGGCCTACATGCACCTTCGGACTCTCACACAATGAATTTCTTTACCATGAAATTCCAATACTTTCAAAATTCAAAAAGCCTGCGTTGAGAACCAATTAAACCAATTTCTGTGTTCTTTTTCATAGAGAACACTAGTCATTTGTAAGTCTGAATTAAAAGAGGGTAAGATACCCCTTACTACATTCAATCCTTAATGAACACAAATCTCAAACCAAATTCCATCTCTCATATACACTTTAAAAACACATTTATTAGTAACCAGTCATAATACAGCATATAAGACCTGTTCTCTAGGTTCACTGCTTCAAAACACCATGTTGAAAAACTTTTCATTGAAGACAAATGCAGAAATATCCCAGCAGCAGCCTTCTGTTCTGCTTAGAGTAGCATTAAGCCTCCAGAAATACAGGTAACTATTAGGGAGCAAGCTCTGGGCACCACAGTATTCTTGTTCTTGGCTCACCTAGGGGTGAATGTAAAATGCATTTAGCTGTCCATATAATCTCCCCTGTGAGATCACACTTCTCATATCCCTATGCCAATAAACTTCTAATTTCTCTAATACAAAACCCTTTTCTGATATTCACTATTTTACTCAGCAAAATGTGTAATATTATTTAAGATAGGTATAACAAAACAGTAGCAGTAGTTGTCTCTGTGTGGCCTTTATGACACAATGCTAGCTGGCACAATGCTGGCTGACCACCCCTGGAGTGTGGGTTTTTGCTTAGAACAGCTGATTGCCCCTTGTTTATATTACTCCATGCAGATGTACTTTAAAGCTAGTTACATAAATCAGAACAATCTGGGTCATATCATGGTGCAGAAAAAGCATATCCTTGGGGTGACCCTCAGTGCCTAGAAACCTGGGAAAAAATAATTCAGTTGGAGAAAACGCTATGAAACCACCAAAACTTCTTGGAAATCGGGCAGATTGGGATTAAATCTTAGTTTCATCACTTAGTTCTGAAACGACTTTGAAATAACTGCTTAATTTTACTGATCCTCTCTTTCTTCATCTATATATTAGGATAAAGATTTAGGCATGTATGTGTTCTATAAACACAACATCTAGTGGTGTGCCGGAGCTGACTTGAGCCTGCTTACAAGCGTCCTGTGGCAAATTTTCAGAAACTTTACAGGATAGTTATTAACACAGCTAGTGGGAAAAATCATATTATATATATTTGCAATTAAATATATTATATAAAAAGAGACAAGACAAACTCAAAGTTTGTCACTTCCCGAATACTCTATATCTTACTATTTTTTCAAGTTCTTGTGTTACCTATGTTCACAGTATAACATTGTACAACTGTACATCTCTTCCCCACTTCATTGACATCAGACAGCTTGGTAGCTTGGAATCAGGCACAGTGGCAGTATTTATACCACGGAAATCACCAAGCACTCAAAAATCAGGACTTGATTCATCATCTTGTGGATTGTTTCTAGACTAAAGAGAGGGATGAAGAAAATGTCAATAATATGGAGTAAACTTAAAGCTATATAATGTTATTACTATGTTCTGAGTGCTTTACATATATTATCAATCTAATTTTAATCACATCTCTGTGAGCTAGGTAATACATTATTATTTTTTTAAGATGAGGAAACAGTACCAGTGTTTAAACATCTTGTCTAAAATCTCAAAAGTGGTAAGTGACAGAGCTTGAATCTGAACCCACACAGTATAGCCTGAAAATTAATTTCTACAAAGAAGTATTGATTTGTAAGACAGAGTTTGTCTTTGGAGAGAAAATAAACTTTTTCTGTTCTAAAATATAACGAGTCTGAAGAAATTAGAGCATGTAATCTATCCATAAACCATATTGTGGTTAGAATTCATGATAATATAAGTTAGGTTCCCTCCCAACAGAAGATGACATTTTACTGACTGTAGGAGGAAAGGAGGACAAGAGAAAAGCTCACCACTCTAGGATTAGTTATTGTTGTGGTCCCATGATATTTCTCAAATAGATTTGGGGGGACCGGGTCCCAAATGCTCTTGGGAAGAAAGAAGATCCATGTCTCATCCTTAGCATACAGCTTGGAGAGAAACAAACCTCCCAAAGAAGTCTCCTCCAGAGTTTTTTTCACAGCTCTGAGTAAAAATGGCAGCATGACCTGGGAGAGATCCATGAGACTTTGGGGTCTCTGTGGCCACAGAAGAGCAACTCAACGGTTTCCCAGAACTTAGAGAGAGGTGAGGGGATTGAAAGGGTCCTTCAGTCGCAATGAAGGCATGCAACTGGCAGACTTGCTGCAGATACTGAAACTGATGTTCAAAGACCAGACAGAAGGATTGATAAATCCACAGAAGCAAATTGATATGTAACACCTTCCATCTTCCATACTGATGTTCACAGTTTACTGATTTTTAATTTAGAGTTATGCAGTAATTTCTAATTTCACTGTGTTTCCCTGGGGGAATGCTTAAAATGTTATGCTTTTAAAATGATTAAAATGTGAAGAGAATAGGGATTTAGAGAAGATATTAAATTGAATCGTAGAAACAGATACTAGGATTCTTGAAAAGTAGAGTTAGAAACTATGGAAATAGTTTCTCTCCTCAGACAAAGTATATATGTATATTTAGGATCTAACAACAGAGAAGACGAAAGAGAATATCTCAGTGAAAATGTATTCATTGAATATCTATATGTATATATGCACACATGCCTGCAGACCCACCCCATCTTTGAGTGTTTGATTTATTATTTACTTGTTTATGTTTTTTATAGAGCACCATATTTTACTGGGAAGTATCATTAACTTTTTAAATTTTTTTGAGATGGAGTTTCTCTCTTGTTGCCCAGGCTGGAGTACAGTGGCAGATCTCAGCTCACTGCAACCTCTTCTGCCTTCCCATTTCAAGTGATTCCCTGCCTCTGCCTCCCGAGTAGCTGGGATTACAGGCACCTGCCACCACACTGGGGTAATTCATTAACTTTTTGAAGCTGCCACTGTAGCTGAGAGTGCAGGTCTGGGGCCAGACTTCCTGTGTTTAAATACTAACTCTGCTTCATACTACTTGTATGACCTCGAATGAATTACTACACCTCTCTGACATGCAGTTTCTTTATCTCCAAATCATTACAGCGTTGTTAGGAAAAACAAATGTGCCAAGATGTCTACATACATTCCAGAGCGTGTTTGCCATGTTCTCAGAAGTGTTAGTGACGGTTATTCTGTGTGGCATTCATTTTATTGAATGTCGTGCTCCACTTTCTTTCCTTGTCTTCATTTTGGTCACTCATGGTGTGCAGTTGTTGACAATGAGCATGACCTCTGTATTCTTTGGGCTCCTCTGGAGTCTGCAGTATCACAATTGAAAGAGAAATTTGGAGTCTTCCTAGAAGTAGTTCTTTAGAGAATAACAATCTATAAGATCTCACTTTAGTCTCTCTACTGTCCTATCTACCTTGTTTATCAGGTTTTTCATGGAAAGTGATCTCTGAAAACAGTAGAAAAGCAATTATCTCATCAACAGTGATTCCCAGGAGAACACATTTTTAAAAACTGTTGTTGATAAAAAGAAAATAAGTGTCGGAAAAAGAAAGTTATGGAATGCCTTCAGTCATGAAAAATTATGTCTGCTGTGCGTTCCTTTAAATTGATGTTGTGGATAGTGCTGTGTTTTCCATCTTTCATCATGTTCTCTGGTTTCTGCATCACAGAGTCTGGTTTCTAATGAATGATTTTGCTACTTATGCTTTGAAGTCATGAATCCATTTTCTGATCTTCCCATTTTAGAGGGTTTTTTGTTTTATTTTAAGAAATGGCATTTGCCTTTTGTGTAAGTCATTGTAAATTTGTTAACATTTAGTGAATAATTACTTTTATGTTTAAAAAAAAATGAACTATCAGCACCTGGATAATTGCTTCTGTTTATCAACATGTCACTTCCTAATGCCTCTGGTCTCAAGAATGACATTCATAGAAAGGCCAGCAAAAGACATGTGCAATAAATGATGCTTCTAATAGAACAACCAACCATAGATCTTATGTGCTTTGCTAATACTGTTGGTTAAATAAGGGCAATGAGGGGCAGGCGCAGTGGCTCACTCCTATAATCCTAGCACTTTGGGAGGCCGAGGCAGGCAGATCACGAGGTCAGGAGATCGAGACCATCCTGGCTAACACGGTGAAACCCTGTCTCTACTAAAAATACAAAAAAATTAGCCGGGCATGGTGGCAGGTGCCTGTAGTCCCAGTTACTCTGGAGGCTGAGGCAGAATGGCATGAACCAGGGAGGCGGAGCTTGCAGTGAGCCGAGATCGCACCACTGCCCTCCAGCCTGGGTGACAGAGCGAGACTCTGTCTCAAAATAATAATAATAATAATAATAATAATAATAATATTAATAATAATAATAATGGCAATGAGTAGGTTGATTTTCTCACTCTGGGATTCTTTGGTTACTGAGTTATCAAAAGAACCTTGAATAAAATTTAAATCTAAATTGAGGTCAAACTACAAAATAAAAAACAATTTGGATTTAAATCCCCTGAAGATAACAAATAGAGATTTAGTTTCTGTGTCATTATTTCATAAAGGTTCAGAATAGTTATGAAAGTTTTATTGCAAATTGTGGTCATGGAATTGACAAAATAATTCCAAATCTGAAGGTACATGAAATTAGGTTAGTGGTCTTTTACATTCTCTTATTATTGGGAAACCCTAAACTCTTGTTTTGCAGAGAAATTCAATTCCAGGACTACATAATCTGAAATATTCTACAGAAGTAGATTTTGAGGTAAATTGGCATGAAGTATATTTAAGACAATTTAAAACATAGGCTAATATTGCACATTACTTTTTCTACTGTTGAAAGGAATTGCTTTGCTTTTTGTTCTTTGAAAGTGTAAAGTTATTCACAGTTAAGGGATAGAATAGAAGGCTGAAATAAAATTGAGATTATAGATTTAGTATTACATATCCTGATTTTTTGGTAACATTTGATTTCCTGTTGTTTCAGTGACTTATACTTTTCAAAAAAATATGTCCCAGAAAATAAGACACTATTCTCCTTACTTTTTATTTAAGAGTAAGTATTTCCTACTGAGGCTAATATTGAAAGAAATTCTGAAAACATAAGAAAATAGACACATGGATTCTTGGCCAGTGTGAGATCTTTAAAAACATGGTAGAGTGTAATGAAACCATTTGCCTTCTTGTCAACATGTCAGTTTTGTATCTTTTTGAGAAAGAAAATTTGAAATCACATATTCACTGGGAATAATGCATCTTTTTTGTGAGATTCATCTGATTTAAGGAAGACTTTGGGGCCCAAGTTTCTTCATGTGTAAGATGAAGCTCATTAAATTATCCATCTAGCTCTGGTATTCTTAATTCTCCTAAGAATTCTAAGTGAAAAATAAGCCAATGTATTCTAAAAGAAAATATTTATCAAAGACGCTTCTAATAATTTTTCTTCCCCTATTTCCACCAAATTAATTGTAGAATGTCTTTAAAGCAACGTTGTAATTGCTGCTACTGAGCTCGTTGTTACCTGATTAATTTCAGGCTATTGCATTCCTCACTGAAACTTCAGAATTCCATGGCCATCATCAAACAATTCCCTATAGTGCTAGCAGTGTACCTTTGAAATTTAGGAAAACACTAGGGATTATAGCCCACCTGGAATAATCTAATAGTAGTTGCCGGGGTAAAAAGATAACATAAACAACTTCTTAAGTGTCTAATTTCCATGATGCCCTAAATGCGCTGCCCCCTTAAATTGCCAAAGTTTCCTTTATCCATTGTCTCTGGAGCTTGATATCATTATTGTTCTTTACACACGTGTATTCATTTCAAGACTACCTCCCCTCTTGCTATTATAACATTTCATTTCTTACCCTAACTCCTATTCCTTCTTTTAGGTTTTCCTAACTCTCCAGTGCATCCAACAACTTAAAGTTCAGTGGAGAAAATTATTCTCCATGAAGTTCTAATAGCTGTTTCAGCAACAGAAGCCAGTTACACAAGCATTTCAAATCGTGAAGATGGGAAGGCAGTGTGGTTGTATGCTCTCAGTTGTTGGGCCATGTGTATTTTTTCCAGCGGTTTTATTCTGCTTTAAATTAGACATTCCAATGTGATTAGGCTTTCTTGGATAAAAGCTAGGGAAAACATCTCAAAAGACATGGTAATGATCTTTTTGGCTTCCTTTTTTCTACCTGAGGCTCAGTATACTTATCCTACCTTAATGCTTTTTAATTAGTGGAAGATAGAGGAAGAAATGGGCAAGTCTGTTGTTTTGGCTATTTAAGTAATTATTTTTTTGGTCACGACAATAATATGATGTTGCTAACATTTAATGGAAAAGTTCTAGGGATTCTGCCTGTCTTGTAATGCAGAGTGTGATCCTAAAACTAAATAAATGCTTTCACATTGTTTTTATTTTTGTGCTTGTCTTTGGAAAGCTCCATTGGACATTCGCATTGATGAAAACTCAGATTGTGATTATCTGAGCCTAGAACCTTACTCCACGTACATACACATACGTAAGTATGAAGTATTTTTGAAAGATGTAATATGTACTGAATATTCCAGGACTGCATGTATGTACCATAGAAAGAGCAGAATAAATTAACTTTTCAAAAATGTTATCTGGAATTATTTACTATTTTGGAAAGTCAGACAGCAATGTCATTGGTGGAATTGAATCGCCAATTTGACATATGTACATATCAATCTGCATTTATAACTGCCACATTAACCCTTATGTAAAAATGTCAAAAAGAGTCATAATATTTACTGAATGCTTCTTGATTTTCTTAAATATGAACTATTCTCTATAAGTATGTAAATACATTCGACTGCTTCAATATAGTCTCCAGTGTTGTGTCAAGCATTTGCGTACAGAGTTATAAATTATTTTATTATGAAAAACTTTTAAAAATTTCACTTACAATATTAGAAAGTTTCACTGATTTGAAAATAAATTATATATGATTAAAATATATTATTATGAATTTTATTTTAATATAGTAAAAGTTACAGTGACATTATAAAATATTTACTATAAAAAGATGTTAGTTCTAATAATATCTTTAATTTTTGAACCTACATATACATTTTTATCCCAGAAGTAATAGAGTTACATAATGATAATCTTCTAAATGAGAGTTTGCATTCTCAAATATTTTTATGAAAAAGACAGATATAGAGATATATATGGAATCATTTGAGGTAAACTATTGGGTGAAATATGGTGTTAGAAACTAAATACATGCATAGTTTAAAGGGCATAGAGAGTCGCCCTCAGGAAATGTGCGTGTTTCCCTGAGATTTTCTGTTAGTAAGCTGAAAGATGATCTACAGTAGGGCCTCTACCTTCCTAGTTTCTTGCTATCAAGATTTTTCCATGAAGTTGAATTATAGAGAGAGTGGGTGTAGTGCTCATTCTCCAGTTATTAATTTTGTATAAAAGCATTGAACTGTTTAGATTTTAGCCTCCTTATTATTAACTGTTGATCACATATCTCCAGAGTTACAAAAACAGGAGCTAACATCATAAACCTTGTATTCCAGTCTCTAGTACTAGTCCAGACTTTATTTTTTTATTTTTTTGTTTTTGTTTTTTTTGAGACAGGATCTCACTTTGTCTCCCAGGCTGGAATGTAGTGGCACAGTCACACCTCCCTACAGTCTTGATCTCCTGTACACCACCACACCCAGCTAATTTAATTTGATGTAGAGAGGTAGTCTCACTATGTTACTAAGGCTGGTCTCGAACTCCTGGGCTCAAGTGATCCTCCTTCCTCAGACTCTCAAAGTGCTGGAATTACAGGCATGAGCCACCATGCCCTGCCTTCTACTCCTGACTTTACAGCTTAATTATTAGCAGTGATCTTTGGCAATTCATCCCTCCATGTCCAACCTTTTTATTATGTATGCGCTTCCTATATCTTTCTAGCAGATGGGAGCAAATGACATAATAAATGCAAAAACACTTTTTAAACAAAACATGTTATGCGAACATGTCAAAGGCTTTCTTGATTTCAGAACAGAGGAGAATAAGTTGTACTTGTTTGTTTGGTAATAAATCTACTTTTTGGACTTCTCTTAGTGTTTCTATTCTATCTTTCCTAAAAACGTCCTAGAAATTGCCAAGCAGAAAGAACAATTCATCTTCAACTGAAATTTAAAGTAAAATTAAACTAAATAGGCCGGGCATGGTGGCTCATGCCTGTAATCCTAGCACTTTGAGAGGCTGAGGGGGGCGGATCACAAGGTCAGGAAATCGAGACCATGGTGAAACCCTGTCTCTACTAAAAATACAAAAAATTAGCTGACTGTGGTGGCGGGCGCCTGTAGTCCCAGCTACTCAGGAGGCTGAGGCAGGAGAATGGTGTGAACCCGGGAGATGGAGTTTGCAGTGAGCCAAGATCGCACCACTGCACTCCAGCCTGGGCGACAGAGCGAGACTCCGTCTCAAAAAAAAATTAAACTAAATAAAATTAAAAAGTAGCCAAGATCATCAGACATGAAGCTATGAAATTTAAAGGGAAAGAAAGATGTGACCCAATAATTTTATAGCTAATCCTACTCTTATTTACATGTTAAGGCAACAGGAAAACCATCTTAAACATGTTAGTCAAAATTTACTCTCCCAGACTCTTTTCTACTGAGCTCCAGTCACCCAAGGAAATATCAGAATATGTTTTAAAAAGGTTGATGATGAGCACACAAAGAGATTAAAATGATAGAGATGGGTTCATAGATAAAAGTAATTAAAATTAGAATGCGAAAGACATAAGATAAACTTTTCTTTAAAAAATTTGATTTTACATCAGACTGTGTCATACTCTAGAGATCTATTTGTGTCCTATAGAAACCAAAAAAACAGTGGCTCTCCTTTTATTATCATAAGAATAATTTGAAAATACTTTAATGCAGTTCATTATAAGATTTAAATAAAATTAAACCACCCAAATTTTCAATAATAGCATTAAATAAAATACAACCCAAAAGACTAGATAAAGAATAAACGACAAAGCATTTAATATAATACAGGCTTAAAACTAGGTAGTGTTATTGTAGCAAACATAAATTCTAAATTTCATCAGTAAAAGTTGAAAAAGTACAAATTACACACTTAAAAAATAAAATTATGTAAGGTAAGAGAAGGCAATGTTTGTGTAATAAAACGTTGATCTGATATATGAAACAAATGGATGGAAATTAAAATTAAGATCAAAATTATTAAGCAAGATAAATATCAGTACGTAATTGACAAAGATCAATTGATACAGATGAAACTGAACATAATATAAGTTTGAAGTTACCTCAGCTAAGCCTCCTATTTCAAGGTCAGGGCCCAATAAAGATATAGCAGGACTCTGAGTGTTGGGATGGGGTGTGCGAATAGATGCAGTTGAGATCCTTCTATTTCCAGATTCTTATGAACCATCTGGGCCTATACCAGCAGCCCATTCCCCATTATTAGGAGATGGTACCCCTCATCCTGTTCAAGGCCAGGTAGAAGCCTCATGTAAGGCAAGTGCCTTATAAGATAATACTCACTCCACTCAGACTCTGCCTCTTTCCTCACATCTGACAGAAAAGGAAAAAAAAAAAAAAAAAGAAACAGATTCCCACATAGCTGAACTGTGTAAGTGCAGGTCCTGGTAAGGGGAGGTATGGACCATGCACCAAAGAAACTGCAGGATCTGGCTAATAGGCACCCACCCAGAATTTGAGAGAGTATATGTGGGATTGAATTCTCAGAGTGTTAAATGAAGGTGGATGAAACACAAAGCTGGAGAACATAGAGGATACACTATAAATGATTTAACATGTGGCAAGTATTTGAAGAAAATGTACTTACATGTTGATGGGATGACTCTTGGAAATCTGGAAATAAATGCTGGCCATAAGTGACATTGAAATGTCAGAATTGCCATGCAGAGAGTAGAGTGGATGTACAATGTAAGGCCAGAACATCTCCCAACCAACTCTGCTCCATGGGAGAGCCCAGAGGTACTCCATTTTTCAAAAGGATAAAGAATATACTTGTGAGAGGGTGGCCTACTTACTACTACTAAGTCAATGCTGTATGTTCTAAGTTTTGTTATGGAAACATTCCCCCAAGGGACTAGATTTCTGTTCTGATTACTACTGCTCTGAAATATATTATCAGTGGCTTAAACAATCATTTTATTCTGCTTATGGAAAAGGTACACTAGTTTCTACTCTATGATGTCTAAGGCCTCATATGGGAGGGCTCAAAGGCTGGAAATACTTAAAAGCTGGGTACTGGAGATATGTGAAAGCTTATTCACTTTTATATCTGGAGACAGAATTAGGATGACATGAAGATCAGGATTTCTGGGTCTCTATGCATGGACTTTACATGTAGCTTGAATTCTTACAGTATGTCAGTTTCAGAGTAATCAGTTTTCTTACACTGTAGTTCAGGCCTGCTAGAATAAGTGCTTCAGTGGTCAAGCTTGAAGCTGTATCACCTTTTTGACCTAGATTTAGAAGTCACACTTTGGAAAACATCACTTTTGCTGCATTCTTTTGGCTATTACTTAGTCATAGTCTGCTCAGAATCATAGCCCTCATCTCTCAATGGGCAGAGGGTCAAGGTCAGATTTTAGAGAAGCATGTAGAATCACAGATATCATTGTCTTCATTTTTTAAACAAATAATCCTACCACAGAGTGTCATCAGCATCATTAAGAAGTTCAGTGATGTCTGTCCTTATCTAGGCCAGGACTGATAGTAAGATGTGCTGTCACAGAACTGGTCTTTATTCCGGCAATGCTGATAATAGGATTTCAAAATAATAAAGGCCAGGTGTTTACAACGATCATGATCAGTAATGAGATTGGAGTGGAAGCCAAGAGGGCCCAACCTTTGGTGAGGTATAGAGATAGTATTCTGGACACATGAGTGAAGGGCAGTCAACAAGTTGACCACTTCATTTATATAATGAAAAGAAATCAAGGATGAATAAGCAGAAGACTGAAGGTAACTGCCCCAGTCGAAAGTCATGATTCCTTCCCCCGTTTCTGTACCTGAGCCGGCATTCAGAGCTGGAATCCATTAACTGAAGGAGAAGCTGGATTCCTATAAGGAGGCACCTTGCAGCACAGCAGCAAGAGTATTCAGTAGTAATTCTCCAGTCTTCCCTAAAGTGATTTATAAACATTAACTTATGTAACCTTGCATTGCAAAGAGAGAAATACCCAGAGCTTTAGAGGATTACTGGAAAAAGGGTCTGACTTAATATTTGCATTCAGGGACACAAAGGCCCAACATGGCCCTCCTGTTAGAATGGGGGTATGGGGCGGCCAGGGAATAGGTGGAATCCTGGCTCAGGTCCTGCTCACAGTGGAGCCACTGTGTTCACAGACATACCATGTGGTCATTTTTACAGTGTCTAATGGAATGCTCATATTTGGTGGTTGACAGAATTCTCAATTGTTTTACCTGGGGTAAGAATTGTTGTAGTGGGGAATGCCTCTGAAACTGCCTCCTTCTTTCTAAGACAGTAAACCAATACTGCATCTTGGGAGTGAAAAGCAGAAGTAAATGCCACAGAGTTCAGGGTGGTCTCTATTCTATTCTCATTTAATTAACCAGTCTGGCCTTTATAGAAACGCGATAGGTCATGATGGATGACAACGGAATTCCGTTTACTTAACCAGCTAGTACCCTCAATTGCAGCTATGCTGAATGTGGTATATTTGCTAATGCAGATTGACAAAGATTCTGCCATATGACATGCTGTCACTTATCTGATGAATGCCTTCTTTTCCATCCCTATCAGAAAAAAAGGATCACAAGTTGTTTGCATTTATTTGAGGCAAACAATATTATACATTGACTGTGTCGCCCAAGGTCTATGTTGTATTTCCTGGTATCTGCCCTAATACATTCAAAAGGGAACTAGACTGGACACTCTGTGGTATATCACATTGGTCCTGTCTGTTGAGGACATCATGTTAATACAGCTAGATGGGTGCAAAATGTGTGTGCGGTGTTAAGACACATGGATTCCGTAGGATGGGAGGTAAACCTGTCATATCAATGAAAAGTTTAGGGGGAATAGTGGCCTAGGGAAAGCCAGGACATCTCCTCCAAAGTAAAAGACAATTCTAGCATCTATTACCTCCCACAAGAAAGGTAATTGCTTTTCTTTAAAAAAAGAAAAGCAATTCTTGGTAGACATTTTCAGGTTCTGGAAAAGCATATCCTACACTTGGAAGTACTCGTCTCACCCATATACTAGGTGATATAAAAGGCTGTCAGCTTAGAGTGGGGCTTATAGCAGGAAAGAACTCAGCAACAGGCCCAGGCAGCAACAAACTATATTTTATGCAGAAAGCAGAAACTGAAATGGTCCTTTTTAGAGATCTAACCATGGAACGTCAAGTGACCAGTTTCATGTGGCTAGAGATGCCTGCTTTGAGCAAAATTATTCTGACCCACCCAGTCATAAGGTCAGGCAGGCCAAGCATTAATCCAGTACAAGAAGGAAGTGAAGCTGGGTGCAGTGGCTCATGCCTGTAATCCCAGCACTTTGGGAGGCCGAGGCAGGCAGATGACCTAAGGTCGGGAGTTCGAGACCAGCCTGACCAATATGGAGAAACCCCATCTCCATCAAAAATACAAAATTAACTGGGCACGGTGGCGCATGCTTATAATCCCAGCTACTCGGGAGGTTGAGGCAGGAGAATCACTTGAACCCAGGAGATGGAGGTTGCAGTGAGCTGAGACAGCTCCATTGCACTCCAGCTTGGATTTCACAAGTCCTGGGCACAAGCAGGATCAGATGGCCCAAGAAATCTACCCAAGAGGTGGTGCAAACCCTCCTTACTATCTCATCTACCACCTCTTGCCTCTGGCTTCAAGTAGCGGCTGAGGTCCTCTTGACTATCTGATAGGGAAGGAAAAAAGCCAGCTTGCTTCATGAATTGGTTTTCTGAGTATATCAGTGAGAGCTGAAGATAAGCTGCTACTCATTACAATCCCATTCAGGGCTGGCCCTCACTAAAAGTGGTGAGGGGAAATTTCCCCACTGCTCAGAGCTCTGGGTGGTATATTTAGTCATCTACTTAGTATGAATAGAAAGACAAAACAGAAAAGAATAAATAGGGGCTCATGGATGTTGATACTGATCAAACAGGGGTCTGCAAAAGAAAAAAATGGGAAGATATGGGCTTAGGAAGTCTGGGGAAAAGGCATGAGAATGGATCTACAGGGATAGGTATGCAGGAAGAATTTATTGTCCTAACAACGTACTTTAATTGGCATCACATGTAAACACCCACTAGAAAGCCCCTGTCACTGAAGAGATATTAAATGAGTAAGTAAACAGTCACTTGAATCCAGTTAGCTTCTTCCATTGGCTACCCCAGTGCTGATGTACTGAATATTTGGAGTCATATGGAAATGGATATGGAGTCTATTAATGGGCCTGATAGCACGAACTCCCAGTCACCAAGTGGGACCTAGCTGTTGCCCCTGCTGAAAGTCCAGTTTGCAGCAATAGAGATCAGCACTGAGCTCCTATATGGTATTATCTAAGACCAATCACCCACTTTGTGCAAAGTGACTTATTGGACACTTCCACCCTGACAGGGAAGCAAGTCATTTTGATTGGGATTGACACTATGAGTCTGCCTTTTTGCACACAGGGCCTTGGCCAGCGCCAATATTAGAGGGCTTGTAGATTCTCTGATCCACCAACATAAGATACCAAATAAGACTGCATTTTACCAAGTGTATTAGTTTGCTAGGTCTGCCATAACAAAATATCACCAACTAGGTGGTTTAAACAATATAAATCTGTTGTCTCACGATTCTGTGGCTTGGAAGTCCAAGAGCAAGGTGTTAGCAGGTTTTGTTTCTTCTGAGCCTCTCTCCTTTGCTTGCAAATGGTCACCTTCCTGCAGTGTTCTCACATGGTCTTTTATCTGTGCATGCATGCCCCTTTTGGGGGTCTCAGTTTTCTCTTCTTATAAGGACACCAGTCAGACTGAATCAGAGGCCACCTTAATGGTCTTATTTAACTTAAACACCTCTTTGAAGGCCGATTTGCATTGGCAGTCACACTCTGAGGTACAGGGATTAGGGCTTTAATATATGGATGTTGTCATGGAGGGCGGGTGCCGGGGAGCGAAATTCAGCCTATAATACCAAGGAATCGACTCTACAGTGAAGAAAGAATGGCAGTGGGCACATGAGCCTAGCACATACTGCACCATCTATAATCTACTGGCCCAACAGATAAATGGAAGGGTTTATAGAAGATGAGCCTAAGTCACCAGTTTGAAGGTGACAACCTGAGAGGATTGACATTATATGATTCTACGCCCTGAGAAGGTAAAATGCATGGGTTCAGGAAACAAAAGTGAAAATACTAATAGTACCAATACTTTTAGTGACCTGTTCTGTACTTTCTGTCTTCCAGCCTGAGGCTCTATGGGTGTAGAGATCCTCATTCCCAAAAAATACTTCTGACAGGGGCATGGTAAGAGTTCGATTAAAGTGTAAGCAAAATATGTTGGCTGAGCAATTCAGGCCCTTCATGCCAAGCTATCAGGAGGCAAGGAAATGAATTATTGTATTGGCAGTGGTAATTGAACTGGATTTCATCAGGAGAAAATGGGCTGCTGTAATACGATTCGTTATGGAAGAATATGTGTGGTGTCAGGTGATCCCCTGGGACATCTCTTGATGTTTCATGCCCACTTTGATGGCAAATGGACAATAGAACAGCTGTGGCCCGAGAAAGGCCTGAGATTCATAGGGAATGAGGATCTGGGCCATTCTTCCAGTCAAGACTCCCCAAATTGCCATCCAAGCATGAGGGAGATTCAGAATGTGTGGCACAATAGAAGATGATGAGTAAAAGATATGAGCTTGATGCCAACTTCAGTATCTGGCTATAGTTTGTTCTACTCACATTTTCTTACAAGTTCCCTGGAAAAATCTTTCCAGATGGGCCAAATTTACCCCAATTTGCTCTAAGAAGCAACTGAATGGATTGTGATGGATTGTGAAAAATGTGATGTCTGGCTCAATCTTTAGGGTGAATGCACTCATTGGTATGTACGTTGCTGGTCTCTCACAATTGAGCCCTTCCCCCAGAACTTCCCTAAGCTCTAAGAAACTGCCTCACCCCAAGTTGCATTCCCTCTCATGGGGTCACATGACCAATGGCTAGCTGACATGCTGATGTGGGCATACAAAGCCTGGCCCCCTTATCTTAATGGGGAGGTCAGAAGGACCATTAAAGATCTAGAGCTCCTGGTAGAATCGTCAGAGGTCTCAGTTAACACTGCAGGATGACTCAGTCTTTCCCTGTGCCCAATCCTGATACTTTTATAGGTATTTCCCTGAGACCATTCCCCAATAAACTTTCTGCATGCCCCTCTTCATCTCAGAGTCTGTTTCCATGGAGCTGAATCTATGACAGATGTACATTACATTCAGATAGTCTACTAAACGGTCAGACAAAATAAATCGGGAAACGTTTTCAGTAATAAATTGAGAACTACATACTTTGGATAGTGGAAAGAGAATCTTTCTTTAACCTTTACCTATTCTTGAACAAGTCTGTGGATGATTTGAACAGGCTATAATTTTGTGTTGCATTATGTTAAAATGAATTAGGGTCGTTTTAAAAATAAATTCTACACTAGTAATTTCAAAGACAACTTTCTCTACTTTCTAAATTCTTCCCTCCCCTAGGTATTGTTGATGCTATATTATTTAGCACGTAAAATCATATCCTATTATTATTGCTACTTAAATCATTCTCCCCAGTCTCATTACCATGAAGATAGAGATATTATTTTATGCTTCTCTTATGAATCTGTAGGATTTATAAGAGACATACTTGGCACATCATTGATTGCTTTAATTGATAGATTAACCCAATTTACATAAAATTAAAACATGGATTTTCTTCCTTCTTTTAGATATTTTTCTTTCTTATTCAACCCCAATTTTTGAGTCAAAAGTTCACATTAACTTAACTTCTCCAAAATGCATAGCATAATTCATACACTGTTTTAACAACCCCCTATACAAAAGCAAAATATCATTATCAAACACATATCTGTGGCTTAAATTTCTGACTCAGAGTTTCAGTAAATTCTTTTGGGTAATATCATTGTGTCACTAAGCAATGTAGTGCTGTAATGTTAATTATGTGCCATAAACGTGCTTTTGCATGGGGATCCTGAAATAGTGTTTGAGGTCCATATCCTTTCTGCTACTCACATAACATCTACAGTTCCTGTTTTGTCTGCCTGAATCTATTTAATGTCTTACTGCTCTTTTAAAAAATTTTATGGTGAAAGGGAAGCCCTAGTCTTAAATTCTGAGTGTGCCCAACCCAAATTGAAATAAAAGGCAGCCTTCTACATTGGCCAATATTTTCTATGTCTCAAAGCACTAGGATGGTTGACATCCAATTTTCAAAACATTATAAATCAAAGTATTACTGAAAAAAATGGAAGTTATGCTTATTTTCTAAAGAAAAAATAGTAAAACCAAAATACACATTTCTTCCCCATACACACATACACGCACCAACACACACACACATCCAGGTGTACCATCTTAGAAGTCAACAGTGTACACAATCGTTGTGGCTTCCAAACTTTGATATCTTTGGAATCACCTGAGGGAGCTTAGAAAATAAATTCCTCGGGTCCTGGACATTCTGATTTGGTAAGATTGGTGTGAAAATTGAGCATATGGATTTTTTTCCCCCAAACTGGGGGATTCTGAGTTACAACAAGTTTGGTCCTAATTGAAAACAACAACAACAACAACAACAACAAAGTAGTACTTAATATTTCACACACAAATTATATGTGAAGAATATTTATTTATTTATTTACATTTGAGATGAAATCTCACTCTGTCACCCAGGTTGGAGTACAGTGGTATGATCTCGGCTCACTGTAACCCCCATCTCTTGGGTGCAAGCTGTTCTCCTGCCTCAACCTCCCAAGTAGCTGGGATTACAGGTGCCTGCCACCATGCCTGGCTAATTTGGGTATTTTTAGTAGAGATGAGGTTTCACCATGTTAGCCAGGCTGGTCTCGAACTCCTGACCTCAGGAGATCCACTGCCTTGGATTCCCACGGTGCTGGGATTACAAGCATGAGTCACTGCCCCTGGTCAAATGATACATGAAGAATTTAATGCCTACTTCTGATAATGTAAATTTTGTTATCTCTCTCTATATATTTTTAAACATTTACTTTGGTAATAAAGTCAAAGTTCTGAGATGATCCATATTAGAATATTATTTACTTTTGTCCAAATGCAATGCACCTGTGGATAATTTCATATAATATTTGGGATTTCCCAGCCTCTGTTTGATAAGACTTTTTTACAATAGTGAAAAGTTCAGCCATATTTTGTTTCTGTATTATTCAAGGTTCTCCAGAGAAATAGAACACACACACACACACACACACACACACTCCACATCTCAACAGATTGAATGCAGAAACACAGGATAATTCAGATGCCTTTTATTAATCCAGATACTAAAGAGATTTTTCAAAAATATAGAACAATACCACTCAGGATATTTTTTATGTAAAGACTATTTTTTTGTAAATGTTTGTGTTTAACAGGTAATAAACTTACCAATATTTTAAAATTATCTAATAAATATTGTATTGATTTCTTAAATTTAATTTTATAATAAATGTTCTTCAGAGGCTTTAGTAAATGTTAAGAGCATAAATGGGTTGAGACACACAGATTATAATCCACTGAGCTAGGTCATCCTGTCTAAGGAGAGTCTGTAAACCCTGGTGGATTTTTATACACTGTTTTCAAAAGAGTGAGTGTGTATATTTTGTATACCTTTAATTTCACCAGTGAAAACACATTTTAACACTAATGTGGTCCTTTACTGTAGTCACAAATGAAAAACCTTTCTGACATTTATTGTGATTAGAAAAGCCTGATGTGTTAGTATAACCTATTGCTCTTTGGCTACAAACAATGGCAGAGGTGTACAATCTTTTTGCTTCCCTGGAAGAAGCAAACACACTGGAAGAAGAAGAATTGTCTTGGGACATTCATAAAATACACTAACACTAACCACAGCTGACGAGTTAAAAAGATCACAAAAAAATCTCGTAATATTTTAAGAAAGTTTGTGAATTGGTGTTGGGCTGCATTCAAAGCTGTCCTAGGCTGCATGTGCCCCTGAATTAATAGGTCAGAGGATCAAAGTAGCAGAAATATAGGATGATCAAGTCTAAAGATGTAATGTATATGTGGGGACTATAGGAAATAAAATTGTACTGTATTTGGGATTCATATGAAATGAATAGATTTTAGCTGCTTCTGCCCTGAAAACAAACAAACAAAAAAACCAAAAAATGGATAACAATGTGAGATGATGGATATGTTAATTTGAGTTATTATAGTAACCTTTATACCATATATTTGCATTTCATGACATCATGTCATACATCTTAAATAAAATTTATTAAGAAAAAAGAATAAACTGAAAATAAAATTTACTTTTATTTTGCTCCTATCAAAACCTGGCATCTAAAATGAATTCCTGTTCAGAAATGTTCTTATTTTATAACAGATGAGATTACTTAGGGGATTCCATTTTGTTTTTCAATATTATATTTAAGCATTACATGGAGGACATTTTCTGTGAGTTGTCTACAATGCAATTATTCTGTTTTTTCCTTAGAAGATAAATGATAATTTTTCACTTGATCTTAGCCAAAAGGCTGAGAAGCAATTATGAATGATAATTTTTCATTGTCTGTTGACAAAGAAAGGTTTGATAATTTCAACAAGTTGATAAGGACATTTTCTTTCTCAAATGTGTTACTATTCAGAAAATGTGAGTAGAATTCTTTGAAATAGAAAAAAAATAATTTCAAGTGCTAAAGGATAATTATATCAGTGAAAGAATAAATATAAAACAGATTTAGGATTGAGAGAGAAAATAAGCATTTTGCCTCTCTTTGTGGTGCAATGCTAACTACCTGTAGCCACAGAAATAAAGAAAGCTTGCCTTATAATTCATATTTTGAATTGTCTATCTTATATAATTCTCCTGGAGTAAGTGTATATCTATCTTGATTCCATTTTATTTTTCTCACAATACAGCTAAGAGCTTTCCTTATACCTTAATACATATGGCTTCTAAATACATGACCTTTTTGGACAACTGGAAACAAATAACATATTAAAAATGTTACTGGTACAGTTGATCAGTAGTTTTTTGAAATATTTATTTTAAATAGGAAGCTTAAGAAAATTCTACAAAGACTGTTAACACAGTTCTTACCACAAAGAATACTTGGCATTGTAATATCTGAACTGCTCAGTGAAAATCAGTCCTGAGTTTGTTTTCAAATATAAGATACATAACTTACTGCAGCAAAACTTTGGGGTCTTACTGGGGTGCATTGGGCCGTCCAATGACACAGGAAAATTAAAATGTACTCTGATTATATAAGGTGGTTGAAGCAGAATGTAACATTTTCTTGTAGGACTTGTTAAATTACCAAAATTCTAAACTCAAAGTTAGTAGAATGCTGCTTGTGCCACAAATTTAATGCTAAAGTTTAATATCTTGAAATTCGATGTTAGAATTTTTATTAAAATAAACTTTATATATGCATTTTCTGTATAAGGAATATAGAATATCTATAATAGATTTTCAGAAATTTTGTGACTGGTGTTCCTGTAATGAAGGACAGCATATTTCAAACACAATACTCTGGTTCAACTGGAAAAGAAGAACATGAACTAAGAATTTGTAAAATGTCAAAGTTCAAATTGTTGGCTCATAAAACTGAAAGATATTGAATAATTATTGAAGTCAAGTTTCAGTACTATTTGTTCTGATGAATTCAAAATGAGTATAAGGCATGTTCCCTAAGCAAAAAACCAAAGCAAGACCCAAATCCAACGCAAACAAACAAAATAACAACTGCAGTATAGGAAAAGAGTTTTCTACTATTAGCAGCATAATCTCATAAATGTCCAAAATCATATGAAAGTAATACTGTAGTACTAAGGAGGGCTTTTTGTTTTCTTTTTGGCCATTGATTAGAGATTTTCTGGCTTTGGGCCCTAAACAATGTGAATAATTTAAATAAAGCTATCAGAAAGGGAATTTCAGTCACAATCAATAGTATGAGATGTGGAAACTGGTGCTATTGGTGTTAAGGAATAGTGGGAAACAAGGCTAGAAAGAGAGGATGGGGTCAGAACATAGAGCCTCTTGAATGTGATGGATAGGTTTTGTCTCTGTCAACTCTAAGGAACATGAGACTCTCTGTTATCTCTCATGTTGCTTTAGTTGTCATATCAGGAAAGGCTCAAAACAATTGGATAAATTAAAATTGAAAACTAGCTCCTCCCTCTAAGTACTTCTGTCAAGGAAGGAAAGCAAAAGCAGAGATAATTGTCATAGTCACAGGGAGGACAAGGCTCACTGTTGCCTTGGAGAGAATCAGGATGCTGGTTGGCAGTAACTCATCCATCCTCTTCTGTAGCCCACCGAGGAGCCTTTGTGTGCCCACATGCTATTCACCATGTTCTTGCATTTTCTGTCTTAAACAACTTCCACTTACCTTTGTTAGAAAAAGAATTTGCATTCTTATATTATCAGCTGCCTCATATAAACAGTTTTCACTTTTATCTACTGAAGGTTAGATAAGAAATTGATGATTCCTGGCCAGGGATCCAGGTGAAAAGTGAATTTGGTGAAAGTCACCTAGCACATAATTCTGGAGAACTGATCTATGGATGCATATAATCAGATCAATTGGCTCTATATACAGTTAAGAAACCAGCAGAGCAATGGCTCAAGGTTATAGAGGAAATTAGAAATCTTTCCCCTAATACAGTGCTTCTTGAACTTCAATGTGCATACTGGACCTAAACAGCACAGGTCAGCCTTGTTAAAAACGGAGATCTTGGTTCAGTAGGTCTAGGTGGGGCCTAAGATTCTTCCTGTCTAAGAAGCCCTCAGATAATACTGCTACTGGTTCATGAACCATCATTTAAGTAACAGAACTATCCAAAGGCTTATGAGGTCTGACTAGATGAGAGAGAGAAAGAAGTAAAATCTTCCTATAGCGTTATTGGACACACATCTAAGTCAGAGTCTACAGTCTTGCCTGGCTTTCCCACAGCCTAGTCATAAACTCAATTCTAAGATATTTGATTTGAGTTTTAAGGGTAATGGTACCCATTACACGAAATTTTTTGAACGGTGGAATGATACAAGAATCCTTGTTTACAATATGACATGTGGACTGGAGGAAGGGGAGAATACAGGCAGGGATGCTTGTAAGATGCCACTCCTAGAATCTAGGTGGAGGCCGGGGGGATTATAAAGGATGAGACTGGTCAGGTTCGTCTTTCAAGATGGAAGACTGGTGGAGGAGGAGCAATGATTAGAACATAAAAAGAATTTAATAGAAAGTACAATAGAAAACCAGAAAACACCCTTCTTGGGATAATGTGTTATAGTATTCAGACATTCATTAATTTTCTATTTTACTGTCCTGTCTCTTTATCTTTTCATTTTATCTGGTGAGAATAAACACAGTGCACCTGGGGTCAAGTTCACCTTTTTCTCCACACTTTCCTGCTTCATCAGTTGTGAACAATAAACAACTATGAATTACAGTTACTGGGGCAGGGACAAAAGGCCAAAAATATGAAGGTTGAAATTTATTAGCAACAGATAATTTTCTTTACCAAGGAGAAAAAAGAACATCATTTTTGTTTTATGTTTTAATGGAACCTTATGGGCTTGGTTCTTAAGCGACTACCCTTAGTAGATTACCTTGAAACTTCACATTGGAATATAATAAATGGGCAATGTAGGACAGATAAATCCGCTGATTTCAGTTGGAAAATTAAGGGAAATTCAATACCCTTATAGTATTAGCATTGTATTTACAGCTGCCCCTGTCCACATGAATATATGCTCCCCATGGACCCAGATCAAAGGTGTGGTCACGGTGTGGTAGAACATGGGACCATATTATAATAATTTTACAGATTGAGCAGCATGTTTCAAATGAAAGTGATATAAGTTGTAGGTATTCATAAACATGATGCAGGATTCAAGCTGCTGTCAGCTTGGAACTGGGCTACTATGCTTATGACTTTCTCCTGAAATAGTCCCCAAGGGGACCATTCATAAACATGGGTGGATCCATTTTGGGAGTGATACTTCAGCTCTGTGCATGTGTGTATGTGTGTGTATGTGTACATGCTTGGTACATTCAATTCATTGTGTCTATTTTGGTATTAATACTCCATTTCTAGTGAACATTTTATCTATAGAGGCTTTTAAGCTTTCTACAATGTATTTTTTCTAGTACTTCTATTTAAATTTGATTTAAAAGCTGCTTAATGAACATGTAACAAATACACCACACACACACACCCCCCCCGTGTCTGAAAACCTAGAGGTGGTACAATTTTGAAATGGTGCAAACTCCTAAGCCTTTTAGGCAGAGATTAAGATGAGTTAAGACATTAATGCTCCACCTACCAGGGTGATTGACAATACCCCTTGTATTGTCCTTTCTTTCTTTCCAAACACTTAACAACTCTGGAAATTCCCAATCTCCTTTGTTGTTGAACTACTTTTATTTTCAACTAGATAAGTAATGCTTAGGTCCTAACAATGACTGTTAGCCTTATAACTTCTGGCTCTATCTCAATATTAAAACTTTGAATGAAGAGAAGGACTAGTAACATTTAAGACAATTTAGTTTTTTTCCTATTGTTGCCTGGTTCCAGGAAGTCTCTTCTGTTAGGGCATTTGAGAATATTGTGGAAGACAGCTGCTTAGCATTTATAGGATAAGCTGTGTAGAACTTTCTCTGGAAAGAATGAAACTGGTCATAATTGATTTAAAGTTTAATAATGTATGTCAATTATATATTCTACATTTTTATAAATGTATATAAATAATATATCACAAGTTTAAATTGGCATATAAATATATTTTAACTACCTAACCATTATTGTTAGTATTTTAGTAACTGCCATACTCAAATGTTGAGTAATTTGAACCTATGTGTCTATTTTAAAACAATATACCACAATCATGCTTACAGAGTTTCATTGACCATAGTTTTTTCTGAGGTTAAAACCATTAGCTGTGGGAGTTTTCATTTTAGAGGTATTACTAATATAATTTTTACTGCCATTACTTAAAGACTTAGAAGGAAATTATTGAAATTAATATGGTATGTGTTTCACCAAACACTATTACTGTTAGGCTTACCCAAGGCTTTTTAAAAACAAAGAAAGGCAAAGAAGGACATGCTATTTAGGTTATCTCTTCAGCCTCAATTAGCAATGTATACATGTGGGATTCTCTGAGATCATACAAAAAAGGAGTGATGTTTGCCTCATTCCAGTTGTTATAGTTTTGCCTGGGTCTTGAACCATGAAATATTCTTAAATTTGAGACTATCCTAAACTATTTGTTGGTGCTTTTCACTATTTGTAGGATGAGGTTCAGTTGTAAAAATTGTGAATACAGCCACCCACCACATAGCAACATTTCAGTCAACTATTAGCCACGTATACGAAGGTGATCCCATAAGATTATAATGCTGCATTTTTACTGTACCTTCTCTATGTTTAGATACACACACATTTATCATTGTGTTACAACTGCCCACAGTAACATGCTGTATAGGTTTGTGACTTCAGAGTAGTAGGCTGTACCCTGCAGTGGAGGTGCATAGTAGGCTACACCATCTAGATTTGTGTAAGTGCACCTCACAGTGTTTGCACAAAGATGAAATTGGCTAAGGACACATTTCTTACAACATATCTTCTTCATTAAGCAACACATGACTGTAAACAGATCCTTTTGCCTGTATTTTTCCCAGGTGATAAATTTTTTTCACTCTATTTACATTAGCCTTGCAATAAATCCCTTTCGGTGTGAATTTCCTGAAGGTCATTGTTTTTTTTTTTTTTATTTTATTTTTTTTTCAACTTAACTGAGATATAATTTACAAATAAAAATTGTACTTATATAAGGTATGCAACTTGATATTTTGACATATGAACACATTGTGAAATCATCACGATACCCAAGTTAATTAACACATTCATTACCTCACATAGCTACCATTTTCTTTCTTTTTCTTTCTCTTTGGTTTTCTGGTGAGAACACTTACGATCTACCCTCTTAGCAAATTTCAAGTTCTGGACGTCTAATGTATAGCATGACGACTGTAATTAACAATACTGTAGAGTATAATTAATATATATATATATTTTTAATCACCATGAACATTGCTAGTTTTCTTTAGGCAAAATTGACACTTTTCCCCCTACCATAATTTAATTTTCAAATGTACTCTTTCTGATAGAATCTAAAATATTTAAAATAGTATGAGTTAGTGAAATATAATAAAATTTCTGACATTTTGCATTTTAATTGAAGAATTCCAATTTATTTAATTGGCAAAATAAGCAATAATTATACTTGCTTCTACAATGAGCTAGTGCACAAATGACTGAATTCATCTAATGTAATACAGTTAAAATCATTTCCTAATTTCAGGGCTGATAGAGTAGATAGCTTTTTTATTTACTTATTTATTTGTATTCATATATAATAGTTTATATATAATAGTTGTACATATATTGGGGTACATGTGATATTCTGATGCCTATATACAATGTGCAATGATCAAATCAGGGTAAGTGCGATATTAGTCACATCAAACATTAATTTTTTTCCTGTGTTGGGAAAACTACAAATCTTCCTTTCTGGCTGTTTTGAGATAAATAATAAATTATTGTCAAGTATAATTTCCCTATTGTGCTATAGAATATTTAAACTTATTGCTTCTAGCTAAATATATTTTTGAACCCCTTAACCAACTTCTCTTCATTCCCCCATCTCTGTTTCCCTTTCCAGCCGCTGGTAACCACCACTCTACCCTCTACCTCCACAAGATCCACTTTTTAAACTCCTGCTATAATTGAGAACATGCAATATTTGTATTTCTATTCCTGGCTTAATTCATTTAGCATAATGACCTCCAGTCCCATCCATATTGCTGTAAATGACAGAGTTTTATTATTTTTATGGCTAAATAATATTCCATTGTGTATATATACCACATATTCTTTATCCATTCATCCATTGATGAACACTTAGACTGATACCATATTTTAGCTACTGTGAATCATCCTGTAATGAACATGGGAGTGCAAATATCTGTTCCTTATACTGATCTCCTTTCTTTAGAACATATATCCTAGAGTGAGACTGCTGCTGGATCATATGGTAGTTCTGCTTTTAGTTTTTTGAGGAATCTCCATACTGGTTTCTAGAATGGCTATACTAATTTACACTCCCACCAACAGGTTTTGTTTTAATTTTATTTTCATTAAAATTTCATTTTTATAAAATTTTATCTGTTTAAATCAAATTGTTTCTACTCTGTATTTTCCACTTCTTTATTAAATTAACTTAAAGACATCTAAAATGAGAATTTTTCACTGACTTCAAAAATCTTTGAAAATTAAGATAGTGAAATGTTCATACACTTTTTTATTTTATACTTTTTTTTTTAAGAGATGAGGTTTTGCTCTGTCATCTAGGCTGGAGTGCTATCATTCCATGATGGATGATGGTGATATCATATCTCACTACAGCCTAAAACTCCTTGGCTCAAGGGATCCTCCTGCCTCAGCCTCCCAAATAGCTTAGACTACAGGAGTACAGGTGTATACCCCTATAACTGCCAATTTAAAAAGATTTTTTGTAAGGATGGGGTCTTGCTATATTGCCCAGTCTGGTCTTCAACTTCTGGCCTCAAGAAACCCTCCTGCTTTGGTCTACTAAAATCACTTTGTTATTTTCCTAATTTTATTTTGTTTTTGAAAACAAACCTTCCTGATTTAAAAATTTAAAATGATCTGGATTTTATAATTTGCAATTTTTTTTTTGGAGTGGAAAATATGGTAAGTATTGACTCTTAACAAAAATTTAAGACTGAATGCGTAAGTCTTCTAGCCACACAGTATTTCTTTGTTATTTATCCTAACAAAATATTTTAAATTTTAAAACATTTGGATGCTTTGAAAGACAATCTTTATTTACTTTTACAAATATCTTAAAATAAAGATACCTTAAAATTTCTACTTTTTTAAATCAAACACACTTAGAATTTTACAAGCATGGGAGTATAAAGCAAAGGCATTTTAATCTTCCCATTCTGACACAAACATTTCCCTGAACTTTTAAATTTTTAATTAAATAAAATATAATACACTTTAGTAAATTTTGTCCTGAAATCATTCTTAAGAAATTCTGTTAAAATAATGACTCTCTTTTACAAATATTTTACCTTCAGTGTTTCCTTACTATCATTGACTAGATGTGGACTTTCTATAGGGACATTTGAAGACTTTCTTCCTCACAGATCCACAAGCCCCCGTTTCTCTTTTCTGGAGAGCAGCCAGGTGTCACTTCATTCTCCTGTCCCCAAAACCCTCCCAAGCCTCCTTGTCCTTAGGAAATATCAAAGTTTTCTATACTCTGTTTTCAGTATATTCTTTGGACCAAATTTGCCATTTGAAATAGTGATTTTGTTAATCACATTTATATGAAAAAAAGCTGTAAGAATAGTTAATTTAAGAATGTGTTATAGAATAGTGTAAGTTTATCCTACGAAGCCACGAGAATACCTGGAGTGTCTAAAATACACATTTTTTAGCCTGCTGCAATTTCTGGATTATGAACCGGTAACTCCAATGTGGGTAGACACTTTTTCCTTAATAGTCAAATACTTTTAACCCTGGAAAGATTTGGAATTAGGTATAGCAATATAGAAAGTAACACTCTAATATTTACATTTTTGTGTTAGGTATAGAAATGATTTTTTATATTTTAGATATCACAAATGTTTGTGATGCACATTAGAGTGTCATTTATCCACTTAAAACATGCAATTAAATAATTCATTTAGATTTTTGATTTAAGTTAAAAATAATCTTACAGGCCGGGAGCAGTGGTTCATGCCTGTAATCTCAGCACTTTGGGAGGCCAAGGTGGGTGGATCACCTGAGGTCAGGAGTTTGAGACCAGCCTCGCCAACATGGTGAAACCTTGCCTCTACTAAAAATACAAAAATTAACCAGGTGTGTTGGTGTGCACCTGTAATCCCAGCTAGTCGGGAGAATGAGGCAAGAGAATCACTTGGACCCAGAAGGCGGAGGTTGCACTGAGCCAAGATCGCTCCATTACACTCCAGCCTGTGAGACTCCATATCAAATAATAATGATAATAATAATAATAATTTTACAACTAATATCAACACATTTAAGAGGGCTTAAAAATAACATATTCATAAATTTAGTTAGTAGATTTATAAGACATTCTTAAGTGTGTGGAAATGCTTTGTTAATTATGACAGACAATTGCAATATTGTAATTGTAAGAAAATGGACTAGGTTGATTTCATAAATGCATGTTGAAATAACTTAGGGCATTTAATTGATCAAAGTTTAAAAATCCCTATAAAATGAAATTATATTTACAAGTTGGATTTAAAACTTTCAGAGGAACTTTATTTTTGAATTATTTGTAATTTTAAAGAGTTAAATATTAATTTAAAATACAAGCTAATTTTTGTGTATCTTTTCTATATTAAAAAAATGGTCTAGAGAACACCAGAAAAAGCTAACATTGACAGTGTAAAGGGTAGTATGAATATTTCAGCTAAGAACTAATGATAAATGTGATGACAGCAGTGATGAGGAAATGGTGCAGAATTATTAAAAGAAGAATTGTTAGTGGCCTGAAATGTGAATAATTTTATTCCTATTGAAATAACATTGAGTATTTATTCAATAGTTAGAGGATTTGGAAAGGAACCAATTTTTATTCAAATAAATTATATGCATGAACAAAATCCCTTAGCACTCAATTTCCACTGGAGGAGGCAGAAGCAGTGTTTTAGATAAATATTTATTTAAGTTTTTTTTGGATCAAAATATTTTCTATTTCTCTGTGTGTGCACTTCAGTTTTGTTTGTTTATTGGTTGGTTGGTACTTCTGTGTATGTCCACACTATTTTTTGACAACTTTTTGGGAAGTATTTTAAAGGGTTTAAAGTTGAGATTGAACATTTAAATCACTGGTTTCTTGCACACTACGGCATATGTTATTGGCTTGCAGAGCCCTACCCTAGTGCCCACTCACTGCAGTTGCGTATGCATGTTGAGAAAACACTGTGTGAAGATCGTTAGCATATTAATTTCTTCTCCAGGTTGCTGGCTGCTTAGAGGAGCAGGACAAATTTACACTCCCAATCACATAAAGGATTACCTGTGGGAGCATTATTTAACTCTCTGATCCATTAAAAGGGCCCTGGAGAAAATTCATCAAGCTGGTAGACACAGAAGCTACAAGAGGGGGGTCAAAGAATTCTCGTAATTTTCCCACCTGGGTGATGTGGAGCGTGATGATGAGCCTAAATAGACACAGGAAATGCTGAGGAGTATGGATGATAATTAGTTCATTTGGAGTATACTGAGTTTCAAATTCCAACTAGCTTGTGGTTGTGAAATGCAGGACTGAAGCACAGGACAAAAGCCAGGGTGAAAGAGGAAGATGTAATAGTTATTTTTTTGGAGATAATATTGAAGCTGTAAGATTGTTAAGAAAGCGCTTACAGAGAAGAAGAGATCTCTGTTAACAATGGTGCATAGTGGACTGCAGGCTGAAGAAAACCTCAGAGTGAAGATGGGCACTGGCGTTAAACTTGGGCGAGATTCTGCTGATTGAAGTAGTGACTCATACAATGTGAGTCTGTGTGTGTGTGCGCACAAGTGCGCATGTGCACGTTTAGTATGAATGCATATTTAGTAATGGGTTATTACACATACAAATCTAGATTTCCACGTGGTCCTGAGAAATTGTCTGAATGGCATCAATTTGTTAGAGCTGAGTGGGATGGGACATGCATTGTCCTGCTTGACCTCAGTTCACGGCACTCAGATAATCTATGTTTTACAGTTACAGTGCACTGCTTCCTGCCTGTCTCTGTTCACCTTTATGTTTTTGAGTTTGCAATCTATGGCCCATTGAATTAAACAGAGAAAACACTCAGGATGGATAGTGCTGCTAAATTTGAAGCTGAACTGTTTACAGTAGATTTATTTTTGGGGGTAAGCATTTACTTTACTTCGTATGTGTTGTGGGTTGAATTGCATCTCCCCGAATTGACTCACTGAATTGTAGCCCCCAGTACCTAAGAATGTGATGTTATTTGGAAACAGGGTCATTACAGATGTAGTCAGTAAAAATGAGGTTATAATACAGGAGGGTGGGCCCCTAATCCAATATGACTGCGCCCTTGTTATAAGGGGAAATTTGGACACACACATGCATACAGGAAGAATGCTATGTGAAGATGAAGAAAGGAATTTGAAGGCCAAAGAAAACCAAAGATTGCCATAAAACCACCAGAAACCAGGAGACAGGTACAGAACAGATTCTCCCTCACAGCTCTCAGGAGGAACCAATCCTGCTGAAACGTCAATCTCAGATTTGTAGCCACCAGAACGTTGAGACAATAAATTTCTGCTCTTCATGGTACCAAATTTGTGACAGTTTATTAAGGTAGTCCTGGCAACCTCATGTAGATGAAAAGCATAGTCTTCCTGAAACACAACTTTTGACTCTAAAGAGCACAGGTAACACTTTTTTTCCCTCCAGTGACCGTGAATTATAAAACTTGAAAAAGACAGCATGCCTAGGAATAACATTGGGTACATTTAGAAAAAGATACCCATTTAGTGGACTGTGTGAGCAAATCTCTGAGCTCAGAAACAGAGAAGACTCCATTTGAATCCTGCTCGTCAGGATTAGTGTAAATTTGGAGGCTTGTTACTTGATTTCTTTTAGCCTAGGATCGTCTCTAAATATAAGTCCCAGTTGTACCTATTTCATAGCAGTGCTGTAAAGAATAAGTGAGAAAAAACACGTAAAAGGACTAGCATAGTGCAAACACAGGATAAAGACTCAATGAACTGTAGCTAATATTGTTATCAGCTATTATCAATCTCTCTTACTGTTTTAAGAATCACACATCAGAACATTAAAGTTATGCATTAACCATTAAACCCTTAGGACTGTAACAGTTTGACTTTGCTTTTTTTGGGGTCACCATTGACTTCTTACAACATACTTCTAAAAACGCTGTGGCTTGCTGGTGTCCAAGAGTGAGCATAAAGAAAAGCATAGACTAAGCCAACTTAATTGCAGTTGAATATTCTGGAAAATTTAATGTACCTTTAAATGGTGCTTGCTTTAAAAGTAGTGTGGAGGTCAATCTACTGAGTCAGTTGTACCTAGTGGCTGCTAATAACACTTTACAGGTGTCTTATCACCTTCTACATCATAACTGGTTTATGAGTTTATTTCTATCCCTGAAATGTGAACTCCTTGAAGGCAGAGACCTGGTTTGTCTTATTTTTCTCTCTAGCCTCAACACACAGTGGCATAACTAATGTGTTCTGAGTAAGTTGAGAGCAACCCTCAGAAAACAAAGAAAATAGGTAATGCTGCTTAAAAGATGGTGTTATTTTGTACTTCCCCCAGTCTAATGAAACTAACACTATACTTCATAAAGTGCTGGTTAGGGTAAAGTTATAGAAAATATTTTCTTTAACTCTGATTTTGCTTCTCACTTTAATAAAAGGATCTATACTTTCTTAGGATTAAAGAACATTTTTGAACGATATATGTTAATGGGTACATTTATCAGGGTTATTTTCCAGAACTTTTCTATAATAGCTACAGTTACAATTTCTGAAATGCTTGGCTACACTTATGTTAAGTTAAATGTTATTCAGGCTCTAAAGCTTGTGGTAGACATTTATGCATGTATTAAAGTTAAAAATTAGCATTTAACATATAATTTTATTCTCTCATACACTTTATAAATCCCATTTTTCTAATACACTTTAAAGGCAAGTGGAGCTGCAGAGAGATATGTGCAAAACAAAACAAAAAAATGGGTTAATAAGCTGAAAATAAGACATCCTGAAACAACGTTGTTTCTTGCTTAGGTCAAACTAAATTCACTGTTATTTTTTTCACATGTTATTCTTCAAAGTAAAAACCAGGAATTGTAAGAACCTAGCTGGCATATAAAATCAAGAACTAAAAAAGATATATTTTAGCTCAAAGTTCACAGGAAAACATGCATTTGATGATATGATAAATGTAAAAATGTATACATATATACTATAGTAAAATAATTCAGGACTTCATTTTTAATTTGTAAAAGTATTTTTAGAATTGTACAAATAAGGAACAACCAGTGTTTTGTTTTAAACTGTATCAGCTTTCATCATTGTAAACTACGTTTTATATTCATAATGATGAAAATTTATAGCTATTTGTGTTTTTGATATCTTATGGAGGATGAAATGACCTCAGTTCAGTCCTAAAGAACAGCTGGCAACATTACAAAAATACCTAATCCATGTAGCATTTTATTTATAAGCAAAGAAATGAGTAAGTGTAAAAAGTCATCTTTACTTTTATCACTGCAGAGTTTCTGGTTGACATGGGAACAGGTGGTGTGTGGGGGTTACTATTTAAGGTTTCAATATCAGTTTATTTTAAGACAATGTAAAAGGCGTGTGTGTGTATGTGTGTGTGTGTGTGCGCGCGTGCGTGCGTATTTGTGAGAGAGAGACAGAGAGAGAGAGAATAAATAGATTTTCTTGTGATGAATAGAAATCAATTTCAATCAGAAAATTCTTTAAGTCAAAATTTTCTCAAGCATCAGTTGGGCAAGGCAATCTTCCTTCAGCCCCATGCGTCCTTGTACATACTTGCTGGGTATGCCAAAAATGCAAGACTTTGACCTGTCTTCTTAACCTGAAGCATTTCTTAGGATTGTGTTTGTCCTTCAGGCTTGCTTTGTGCTTACTCAAAAAGCAGTGAATTTCCCAAGCTCTCATTTGTCAGTTGTGATGATGCAAACCCACTGCATGCTTGGTATCTTCCTGGCCTGTTGTGCCTCCCATGTGGAACCTGGTGGGTAGGGGAATCAGCGCAGACTTGTTCATGCTGCTTGCTGGACTACTTGCTTGTCTCTGACCCAGGAGACTTGTTTCTTCTGCCAGTGTCCATGAAACATTGACAAGTTTACTAGGGGAAAACCCCAGACCCACTAGTGTCTCAGAAATGAAATTGGAAATTGTACAAAATAAAAAAGGCACTAATGAGAGGGGCATAGAAGAGAATTTTGCGTTAAGAATATCTTTTTTAAAAAAATATTTTCAGACACGATCTTGCTCTGCACCCCAGGCTGGAGTGCAGTGGTGCAGTCATGGCTCACTGCAACCTTGATTTCCTGGGCTCAAGGGATCCTCCTGCCAAGTACCTAGGACTACAGGTGCATGTCACTGTGCCCAGCTAATTTTTTGTATTTTCTGTAGAGATGGGGTTTCACCATGCGGATCTTGAACTGAGCTCAAAAGATCCGCCAGCCACGGCCTCCCGAAGTGGAGGGATTACATGCCTGCACCACCATGCCCAGCCAAGAATATCATTCTTGACAATCTAAGATGCAACCACAATATAGTTAATGTTTTTCAATCCACCATTTTCTTTTGGTATAAAAATCTTCAGTGGAACCAACGTGAGTTACAGAACACTTTCAACGTAATTAGATATAACAAAAACAAATCTTTTGCACTGAGGTATTGTTACATGCTAGTCTTATTCAAAGAAAATATTTTATAACTACTTTGACAGCAATTTAGAAGAAAAACACATCTGGAAACCCTTTTAAATGAATTAAATAATGGCATATTTTGAGTTATCCAACATCAAGATGGTATTTTATAATTTGATTGTTCTGAGAAGTATTGATCTGAAGGATGAACTGTCTCCTTATTGAATATAGTATGGAATAATAAAACACCTGTAATATAATTTTACCAATCCAATGTTTCTTTTATGAACAGTTTTGGAGACAGCAAACTTAGGTCGAAAGCACTGGATTGCAGGTACTCAGCATGAAACCTAAAGTATCTCCAAGAACTGCAATAAATATGTTAATATTTGGAGATAGAAGATTCTGATTCCTCTGCAGCCTCTTAAATTAGGTGCAAAATGATATTTTCATGTTTGAACTTTTTAAAGAAATGCTGTCAGAGCCACTTAACATCTGTTAAACTATCTTTTAGTTTAAAACAAAAATGACTGTGCATTGATTTCTGTTCCAAAGATTATGCCACCAGAAACACATGCTATTTTATAAACAGGGAAAGAAAATAGGCATTAAAAAAAAGGAAAGTATGAGCCGTATATTTGAAAATACTACATAAGTAACAAAAATGAGAAGAATCTTTTGGTCCATTAATTTTACATTTTGCATCTCTCAGTATTTGTCATGTTTATGGCTCAGAACTCTTATTTCATCATGAAGAAGGGTCTAATGGGGATCATTACACACAATAATAATGAATTCCTGGCTTAGTTTTTCTTACACATTTTCTGTTTATCCCTCGTTCTTTTTACTCTGTGGTTTAATGCATGCTGATGATTGTTAAATTTACTTATTTTCCTCTCTTCACGTGGCTTTTAGGTACTACATTATTTTTTAACCCATGTCTTTGCAAGGAATAAATTTAAGGGTTGTCTTGAATTTTTTTTTTCCTTTTTTTAAGATGGAGTCTCACTCTTCCACCCAGGCTGGAGTGCAGTGGCAAGATCTTGGTTCATCGCAACCTCTGCCTCCCAGGTTGAAGTGATTCTCCTGCCTCAGCCCCCCGAGTAGCTGGGATTACAGGCACCTGGCACCACGCCCACCTAATTTTTGTATTTTTATAGAGATGGGGTTTCATCATCTTGGTCAGGCTTTTCTTGAAAACCTGACATCATGATCCACCTGCCTTGGCCTCCCAAAGTGCTGGAATTGTCTTGTTTTGTTGAGTAGGTTGGGATGGATGAAAGAGTAGTGAGAAGAGAAGCAAATGCTTCCTTGTTAAAATGTTCTGATGCCCAGTGTCATTGGGATATAGCAACTTGTCTGTTTATGACAAAACGATCTTTGGATTTTGTATATTTTATGAAAAGTTTCTTGACACTTTGCTCATTAAACAAATGCACATTATCAAGACTGAACTGCACCACATTTAATCTTACTAGTGTGAGTAAAGTGTATCTCCATGTCTGCAGCTTTAATAAATGAAGTATTTTTGAATTTTTGTTTCATTCTTTAAATTGGTTTTCAAAGTTTGTAGAAATGGTGCTTTTCATTAAAAACAAAACAAAAGGCCGGGCACGGTGGCTCACGCCTGTAATCCCAGCACTTTGGGAGGCCAAAGCGGGCGGATCATGAGGTCAGGAGATCGAGACCATCCTGGCTAACACGGTGAAACCCCGTCTCTACTAAAAATACAAAAAATAGCCGGGTGTGGTGGCGGGCGCCTGTAATCCCAGCTACTCTGGAGCTTACAGTGAGCTGAGATTGCATCACTGCACTCCAGCCTGGGTGACAGAGCGAGACTGTGTCTCAAAACAAACAAAAAAACAAACACACAAAAACAAAAACCACATCACTCTAAGTACCAGAATATTCAAGTTCCCCCAACTCCCATTCTTTTGAGAAATCTATTGAGGTATAAGAGAGAAGAAAATATGAAATAATAGCTACCTCTGTTTCAGTTTTCCAGGTGAATGGTTGCTTTCAGACACATATCATTTCCTACCACTAAAAAGGGTTGCTACCTCATCAGCAATTATTTAAAAATAAAACTGTTTTTCCTCCACTTTCTAAATAAGGATTTAATGACTCTAAATATTAAACAAAAGAACCTGAATCTTTCAATCACTGTTCATTTCCACATTGGCTTGCCTGATGATCCTGGAATAAGAGAAGCCAATTTTCTGTGAACTCCACAGCTGCCTTTCTGGAGAGATCTTTCGTGAGCACCTCATCTGAAATTGTAATGCTTCCCACCTGCTTTTCGGCTTGACCCCTTCTGTTAGGACTCATCACAACCTAAGATATGTTATGCATACCTGTTTATTGTGTCTCAGTCCTAGAAAAGAAACCCTGTGAGGAGTTTGTCAGTCTTGTTCCATGTTACCTCCCAAATGTCTTCAATGGTGCCTGGCACACTGTCAGTAAGAGCTCAAAAGATAGTGTTTCATGAATGAATTCACATTACTCTGCTGTTTTGTCAGTCGTTTGCAGCAACGTGACAATCTCTGTAATTTTTTTCAAAAAGTAAACATCTTTTTTTTTCAGACGGAGTCTCACTCTGTCACCCAGACTGGAGTGCGGTGACACGATCTTGGCTCACTGCAACCTCTGCCTCCTGGGTTCAAGCAATTATTGTGCCTCAACCTCCCAAGTAGCTGGAATTACAGGTGGGTGTCACCACGTCCAGCTAATTTTTGTATTTTTAGTAGAGATGGGGTTTTGCCATAATGATCAGGCTGGTCTCGAACTCCTGGCCTCAAGTGATCCACCTGCCTCCCAAAGTGTTGGGATTACAGGTGTGAGCCACCTTGCCAGGCAAAAAAAATATATAAATTTTTACTTAATAGACTACAACACATTTTTTTAAAGCTTAAAGATGTGATGCTGCAGTGCCAGGTTTTTTTGTTTGTTTGTTTATTTTTTAGTTTTTTTCTTCCATCTCAGGAAAACTTGCATGCCCTCATTTCCTTTAAAGACTGATGTAGTCTCATCATGACAGTTGTGGTAGCTGCCAGAAGGCTAAGAAACGTATGAATGGAAAGGTCATTTAGAGACATTCCCTGTTCCCTTCATTCCTGCTGTAGAGGCTGCACCTTTCAAATGGCCTCCTTCTTAGAAACAATCCTTGTCCCAGGAAAATCAATGAAATTGCTTGACATCTTCCAAAAATGTATATTCCTTTGCACATGGAAACATTTTAAAAATAGAGTAGTTGGCTTCTGACTTTTCACACTAAAGTGCTGTTAAAAATAAACACATATTTCTTCTTATCTTCCATTACATAAATCTTTCCATGTAAAAATTCCATTAACTTAAATCCAGATAATAATCTTTTTCTTGCTAAGTTAAAGAAAAATTGTAAAAAAAAAAAAAGAAAAAGGAAGTCAGTGAACCAATCATAAGATTTACTCCATAAAGGGACACAAAGATTTATCATTTGAAATCCATATGAGGGTAATTTTTCTTTCCTTTTCTTCTTTTTTTTTTTTTTTTTTTTTTGATGGCGTCTCGCTCTGTCACCCAGGCTGTAGTGCAGTAGCATGATCTCGGCTCACTGCAGCCTCTGCCTCCTGGGTTCCAGCAATTCTCCTGCCTCAGCCTCCAGGTAGCTGGGATTACAGGCACGCACCACCATGCCCAGCTAATTTTTGTATTGTTAGTAGAGACAGAGTCTCACCATGTTGGCCAGGCTGGTCTCTAACTCCTTACCTCAGGTCATCTGTCCGCCTCGGCCTCCCAAAGTGATAAGATTACAGGCGTGAACCACCGTGCCTGGCAATACGGAGGATAACTTTTCTACTAACTCTTGTTCTGCCATGTCTACAAAGGGTAATCGAATCACCTCCATCATTCTGGAGAGAACTGCCCTGTGGTTGATAAAGAAGCACTTCAATAAGATATGTGAAAGCATTTCTAATTATTTGTGGACATTATAATGCACATATTAAAGCTTATCACCTCACACAGTTTTGTAGGTGAGACAATAGATCAAAGCTATAACTGGGACTATAGTATTAAAAATGTCTGTTTCCGAAAACCTGTCATGATAACTTTCCTGATATTTGTGCTTGTCAAAACTTCTGAGGCACATTTAGAGACATCAAACCATTTTTAAAGTGCCGTTTTTCATTAAATTTAGCAAAGTAACTTCTTTTTAAAAAAACGAGAAAATTCCTTGTTCTATAATGTTACATTTATGTGTTTTTTTCTGCTTGTAAGCATTAAAATATAGTTGATCATTAATTGGAAGTAAGTTAGTATCCATTGTGTATCCTCCAGAGCTTGCTGTATCGGACACTTTAACACCAGCATCAGCAGCTTTATATTTGCGACACATATCTAAATGTACGCTATTGTTAATGTCCGTATTGCCAGCGACTGTATAGGAACACAGCTTTCCTTCTAGGGAAAGTAGAGACATTAGGTGAAATTTTATACTTCCTAGTGCTAAAATGTGAAAATGATGCAGCCCAATACGTTTCCCATCCTTTGCCTTCTTGTTCAAAAACCTTACAGCCAAATGTATTGCTTGAGTATGGTAATCTACTCAATTCAGATGTCTAGAGCAGTTACTCCAATTTTCTTCAGGAAACTTTGTTATATTTATTTTTAAGTGATTTATATCATACTGTACTTCAGTTTCTAGTCTGCTTCACATATTTTTTCAGAATCTCAATCAAATGTGAACAACGAAAATGAGTTTACAATGTCATTATGAATAAACATGTGCTTACCTTTAATTCCAACAATGAATAAAGTTTGGATTGCATTGGTTACAATAGCAGACAGAACATTCTGAATGCATTCCTACTGGGAATATATTTTTATTGAACTTCTTTCGCTGGCTAAACATTCAGAATGTCTTTTCACCCCGAGCTCTTCATTACAGAGTTTTTGACCTTCAGGGTTAGTTGTCCTAATGTTTTATAGCATGTGAATTACTTCGTATGTTTCCACTGAACCCCTAATTTTTGTAAACTCACCTATTTAAAAAATAACAGCAGTGTACATGTATAATAACTTACTAAATGATAGAACAGCATAAACCTGCATCTTTGATAAGTTTAATAGTATTCCTGTTTCACTATGTCAATCTGCAACTCTGGATTGACACATTATGAAATCATCAGCATGAGGTTTTTATTTTCTTTCCCAGCCAAAATGGATTTCTTTGTAAACGGTATGATTTCCCATGAAGCCATGAATTTTGAAACTACTGAGCACCATCAGCAGTTCCTTACTCTGAGGATTAATGGGAAAATACTTGGAGTTTTCTAGCTCTGACTGAAGACTGGGTGAAATCAATTATTTAAGCACTATAAAGCAAGGGCTTGGGTCTCAGACAACGATTACAAAGCAGACTCACTTTAACACCCAGAACAACCATCTGGATCTTGTTGACTCCTTTACCATGGCAAAAGGGTGAATGAAATATAATTCCTGTCTGCTGATGACATGGAGATTCCTTCAAGCTAAGGGCAGCTGGAGCTCCCCTTTACACACACACACACACACACACACATTCTCTTTCGTTGTACACATGTTAAATACAAAGAATTTCTATAGCTTTTATTAAAGCAATAAGAAAAGCAATTGATTTTTCTACTGTATCTGCAGTAGTCTGGGTCTCAAACATTCAATTCGTGCAAAGCAATAAATGTCAGTGCTCTAAAAAGGAAAGTATCATGCTTCTTACTGTGCTCTAGAAATAGTCAAATGTTATGGAAAAATTTATTGAAGACTTGTGACTTTTATAGAAATTCTGACTTTAAATGTTTAGAGGAGATGTGCTTTCTCATGCCTGCATGCTTAGCAGTTTACTACCCAGTCTTTCCCATTGTAGGTATGTGAATTGCTTCAAATAAATGGATGTCAGGTTGCTAAAAACTTCTGAAACAAAGAAAATCAATGCATGCTTTTTAGATGGTATTAGAGAAAATGGAAGGTGAGTAGGGAGGAAACCTTAGAGGAAGAGGGAAGTTTTCATAAACAATCGTGTTTAGATCTCTTATGTGGAAGATTAGCAAAAGCTTAGTGGCTTTGAAATCTAATAATCACATAAAGCTCCCCTGAAAGCAGTTGCAGCTTTTGGTGCCAGGTTTTCCTGTATAGATCAACTTAAAGTGATATATCAAGATCAAGGTACATTTCAAAGAGAAATTCTTTAAAAACAAATCATGGTCACTGCTGATTAATCATTCAAAATCATAAATCTTGTGTGGTGAGTTAACAGTGACCAGACATAGTCACTGAACTGCAAATGTTTTTTCCTCCTCCTTGTACAGTAGGTAGTGATCACCGTGAGGTTTTAAAATCAGCCCAGTCTCAGTGCAGTGTCTTCTCTTGTCTATGGTTTAGACGAGAGCACTGAACTTCAAACTTTTATTCATTCACCCCTCAAGGAATTTCACAGAACGATGGATTACTTTACACATTTAGCTGATCATTTTAAAGGTAGAATATAAATTTAAATATTGTAACTTAAAAAAATTTCAGCATACTGTAAATGATTGCAACTAAATTAAAACTGTTAACTTCATCTTCTGAAATGTTTCTTAGAGAATTTACAAACCTATGCATAAACCTATAGCAACTTGATATGCATCATCTATTTTAAAAAATGTAAAATACATTTATTTTTGAATGTCTTCTATTGATAATCCTATCATACTTCTATGCAGTAAGAAAACATGTACATGCATATGTATAATTGAAATGTAGTATTTTTTGATTTCTTGTTATCACAAATCTGACAACTGTTCTTTGAACTGAGTTTTCGTTATAATTAATTGGTATACCTTTGATAAAAACTACTTAAATACATTATAATTCTTAAAACTAAGGAAACGTAAAAATAAAAATTTTGGTAGTACATCTCTTAATGAGATGGATGATGTTTAAGAAAACTAATTTATACACCTAAATATGACTCCTTGCTAGATTTAGACAGTGTTCAAATGATGTTCTAATTATGTTCTTTTTCTTCCCTTAGATGTACATATTCAGAAACTTTGTTACATAATTAACCAGATAGGAATAGAACAAGTTTTCTTATTAGAATTTGGCATAATTATTTGAAGTTTTTCCTAGTGATTATTCCAAACTATGTAGATTATTAAAAATAATTCTGATAATCCATCACTACCAGTTAGGTTTTTCGATTTTGTGCAAAGCAAACAACTGGAAACTACCTGACTTACAAACAGATTCTTTGCCTATTGTTATTTATTTCCTTTCTCAACTCCAGCATAAATATCTTTATACCACTTTTTGGCTTCTCAGAAACTTTTTACCCTGCATTAATATGCCAGTAACTTTGCGATGGGCACAGAACTATCTTGAAAGGGAAATGGAAATGAAGATCTTGTACCTCAATCGAAATTTTATTCTCAGAAGCATCAACTCAAGATAATATATGTGGGAGTTGAAGAACATGGACGCTGAAAATATGGAAGTTTGTCTTTATGTAGACTAGATGCATGGAAAGTCTTTCCACAGACTAGGTTTATGCATACAGCTCTTCTAAGACAGCTGATTAAGAGCATTTAACATACCATGAAGAATTTATCTTCTTTAATTTAGGTTCGATAACTGTGTACTCATAATCAGAGTTTAGGTGGTTTTTATTTATTTCTCCGGTACACATAACCTCTTCTCAAGGAGGTTAAGAGGAACTCAGAAAATATCAACTGCTCCTGTCAAGATATTACGTACAAGAAAACAGTACTATATCTCTAAAGAAGTCTCATAGTACCTGTCTACAGTCTGTCTTTCAGGATAGATTATGTAAGAATTGTTTAAAAATAAATTTAATATTTAGAGAAATAAATAGTATTTATTGAAAGATTTGTTTATTCCAAGTATAAATGGAGGAACTATTGGAAAATATTTATCTTTAAATTTGCCAATAGCTTAAAATAAATTCTGCATGTGAAAAATCCAAGTAAATTAAACTCATTTACCTTTACTGTGGTGTTTGTTTTGACCATATCTCTGGTCAGTATTCATATTTCTAGATTAAATAGCACTGTAAACCTTTATTTTCACTCAGAAGTCTATTTATGTCTTTAAATTTCGGTTGCTAAACATTTTCCATCTCTTTGAAGTTTTTGTTGCTTGTTAGCAAAAACTTCCTAGCATACTCACATATTTATAATGAGAAGCATGTTATTTTTGTACTACGATTGGCTGTTTCTATTTCCATTTAAAATGTACTTTCTAGTGATGTTTAATGTTTTGTTTTCTTTTTTGTGTGTGTTTATTCTTTTGGCTGCCCATGAAAAAATTTTATTCTAAGAAACTGTGACAACAGCTGGTTTTTTGTTTTTTATTTTTAGTGTTATAATAAAAATCCATAATTTTATTACTAAAACTAATTAACAATTAACATACCTATGCATGTTATTCTCTCTATACATATAATATTATGTAGGATCCTTCTAATATCTGTATCAGGAAAATATAGAGAACTTGTACATTTTGCTGAAGATTATACTTCCAGATGGTGGTTGAGATAGGATTCAGATCCAACTGAAGTGAGACAATCAAGATTCTAAGCCAGGTGCAGTGGTGCACTCCTGTTATCCCAACACTTTGGGAGGCTGAGGCAGGTGGATCACTTGAGGTCAGCAGTTCAAGACCAGCCTGGCCAATGTGGTGAAACCTCATCTCTACTTAAAAATACAAAAATTAGCCAGGCGTGGTGGTGGGGGCCTCTAATCCCAGCTACTCGGGAGACTGAGGCAGGAGAATCACCTGAACCCCAGAGGCAGAGGTTGCAGTGAGCTGAGCTTGTACCACTTCACTCCAGCCTGGGTGACAGAGCAAGACCCCATCTCAAAAAAGTTAACTCCAAAGATCTTCTCTTAATCATAAAACTGGAGTTAGAATTCTTATAGCTTTGGAGTTATTCTTCCATGTTTCTTAATTTATCCATGCTATGTCACTAGCCTTGTGACTTTATCTGCAGACTGATAGTATCAAATAATAAGAATACAATTTTCAGTACATCTAAAGCCATATCTTCACTAAAATAAAAATTATATATTTATTAGTTATATATTCTGATAGACTGGTAACTGGAATGTTGTCTTGTTTTCTTTTTCTTGAGTCTTTAACTTCATACCAGATTAATAGTTGAATCTCTTTAAGATTATGAACTTCATTTTTTATTTTTTATTTCCCTCTCATGACTCAAGTCCTACCCCTGAACTCCTACTGGATTAAAAAGACTTGACAATTTTCAGATGTTGGGTTTTTTTTTTTTTTTTTTTAAACTTTTTTTGACCAAATAGTGTCTGCTTCTAGGTACTCATTGCTGTATTTCAGGTACCATTGTAATATCCATTTCTTTACTTTTTCTTTATTATGACTCCCTATGTATTCCTGGGATTGCATGTTCCAAGTGCGCAGCTTCCCATTAGCATTCATAGATTTCTCTTGCTTCTTAATGTCTGCTTTACCCAGTTATCATATATTGTTTCTGCTTCTAGTAGTCAGGTAATATCTCAGAATTTGTGAAAAGAACAGGGAGTAAAATAAATGCACAAAAGCTTTCAGTGTAGAATTGGCAGAATATAGAACTAGAGATGCTGAAGAACATATATAAAAAGAAATAGAAATTCAAAGACAGGTGGCATCTGGTCGGATATTACAATGTCTGTAATTTAACTTTAAAATATTTTAGCATAGCTAGCGTAGTGCTAGATTTTTCTTATTTAGGTTGAGTTAGAACTCAGTTGCTGAACTCTGAATTATAATATGAATCTAAACTCCAGGTGTTGTCAGCTAATGCTCTAATGAGAAAGCCCATGTTCCAGCCTCTACACATGATCTTGTCTCTAGCTTGATCAACACATCAGACTTTTCTAATCATGGTAAACATCAGAAAGGTTTTTCATCTGTGGCTACTGTAAATGACCACAATAAGTGTCAAAATGTTCTCTCAGTGGTGAAATTATAGGTATTCAACATATGTGAATGAGCTTAAGAATTTTCAACACATGCTCACTCTTTTGAGAACAGTGTATAAGAATCCACTAGGCTTACAGCCTTTATCGTTAGATGGGATGACTTAGCTCAGTGGATTATAATCTGTGTGGTCTCAACCCATTTATGTTCTTAAAATTTATTAAAACCTCCAAAGAACTTATATTATGAAATTAAAAATAAGAAATCAATAAAATATTTATTAGGTAATTCTTAAATATTGATAAGAGACTTTTTACCTGTTAAACATAAACATTTATGAAAAATAATTTTATTCTTTAAAACCAAAAATATGGTAAGAGTGGCATTGTTTTATATTTTTGAAAAAACTCTTTAGTATCTGGATTAATAAAAGACATCTGGATTCTCCTGTGTTTCTGCCTTTAGTCTGTTAAGATATGTTGTTTTGGTTGAAGCATATGAAGAAAATCTGACCTCATATCTCATCTGACTTATGTCGCTGGGAAGAAAATGTGCTTTACTATTTTTGCAGATAATTTGGATGTTTTTTTTCTATTGATGTTGTATCATAATATAACAAGTGGTATTTTAGTGAAGATTAGTTACAATGTGGAATCTAAAACTATATCCATGAACATTGTGTATTCTGTTCCATTAAAATCCACCAGTCTATCTTGCACTTTGAGTGGATCTTATATCCATGCATGATTTTGTAGCATCATGCATTGGTAATTAGGAAATGTTGGTCGACTGACTATCCAGATATTACAAATGTTAACATATTTCATTATTGAATATAAAGAAAATAACAGTCATTAATATTTCCATTAATCTCATAAAAAATTTTAAATATTGGGATACTGTCAGTATGGTGAAGCAGACAAGATTTTCAAAACGCTAAATTTTTCTTGAAAGCTCAAATTTTATCACTGGCAGCAAAGGCTGTCAGTTGCTATCTTTGAAGCAACAGGCCCACTTTGTTTTTGAGACTGTGTCTGCCAAGTACCCAAGATTGAATAATCATACTTTGCCTTTCAGTTCTTTCAATTAAATATTCCCCAATTAAAACATCCAGTTCAGCTTTAGCTCAATTACACATGTGCTTTTCCTTGACGCAACCATTGTACTTCAGTGTGAAGCATAAGGATTTTCTACAAACTTTCCACTTTTTACTTAGAATATTAAAAGACATGTACTCAAGGGCCTAGATTTAATAAAATTAATCAATTTCATTGTTTTCTCAAGGAAGTCCTCAAGGAGCTCTCCTGCCTCCTCCACACCGTGAATGCTATGGAGTCAAGAACACAAGACTTCCAGCCCAGTTCAATGCTGTCTTGATTTGTATTAAGGCTCCAACAGTTTTACTCACTGCTGCTTTTGCATCATCAACGTGAATGTTGAAACACTGAAAGAAAACAAATAGCATCTCAATATTATCACAGAATAGTTTTGACCTTACAGATTCCCCAAGAAATCCATAGGGATCACATTCTAACAACGCCTATCCTGGCTATAATTTTAAAATCTCATTGTGTTCAGCCAGCACCAGAGAAAATTCAGATTTGCAGTTGTTGGTATTAAGGTAAAAATAATCTTGCTTCTGGACTCTTGCTCTGGTTAAAGTGAAGGTTTCCTGCTTGGAGGTGCCTGAACCTCTAAGAAGACAGAGAGCTAGGCTTCACTGAGTGTACAGAAGTGTGAACAGCTAAAAATTGTTGGTGGCTGTCATTTCTACCCAAAACAGCCGAAAAGAATTTTGCCTGACAAATCTGAATAAAATCGGTTTATTAAACTTGTGAAATCACTCATGAAAAAGAAAGTGTTTGCCATCTGCACTCATTTACTTATAAAGTATAGATCCCAGTTTCTCATAGCAACAGAACCTACTACCTAGGGTTATCAAGAAGAATAAAAGAACTATGTCTTTTTATTCTTTTAAGCATGTAGAAACTGGTTATTTCGATGCTTGGCACATAATGAGCCCTCCCTAAGGCTGGCCACTACTCATATCATTATTGCCATCATCACTATTATTACATGTCACTTGGAAGGAATTTGAATTGGTCAATAGTATTTTTTGCCTGGCGTGAGAGCTATACAGAGAAAGGAAGAGGAATATTTTAGGAAGTCAAAAATAATTCAGTTAGCTTGCAACCCAGGAATGCCCAAAGGAGAATGGTAAGAAATGAAGGTGGAGAAATTGGCAAGTTAGGATAAGGCTTTAGAATCCAGTTTTGCAGGTGTAGGTAATTGGGAGGCCATTAAAGGCTTTTGAATGATATGATTGGGGTCTGCTTTATCAGATTAACCTGGTAGCAAGATGCATCTTGCATTTCGTAGAGGTAACTCAAGATAGATACAGCACCTGGACGCATGGAATATACCTTGCCATTTTGACACAATTGTCTATCAGATTTCAATGTTAAGAACATAGTGTGAGTCAAAATTTAGAAAGAGTAAGCCTCAAATTAAGGAATGTTGCCACTGAAAGATTAATGTGATTGAAAGCTCTTTGGGTCAGAGTTAGTTTTGAGCCAAAAAAAAAAAAAAAAAAAAAGAAAAGAAAAGAAAATATGGAAGGCAAACGTTGTCAAATTGTTTAAGTTTAGTGCCTACACAAGCTCTTCTCAATACTGTTTTAATATCCTGGAAGAGCTACAATAGTTGGTCACAAAATTATCTTTTAGGCCAGATACATATGAGTTGGGCAGGGATTCCTTTGTTTATCATGGTGTCCGCATAGTTTTCTGATGTCGAAGAGAAAGGGTTGGTTTACATAAAAACAGAATGTTAGATTTGATTTTCTTTTCCCTTTACTCATAGAAATTTAATTACTAGTAACTAACCCCATATTGCCTGTACCCAGGGAACACAATGTTAGTGAAATTTCAGTGCTTGGCGATAAAGATGTATTTAAGTCATGATATAAAAATAGCCATGTGGTTTTAGTCACTTTCTGGGTGAAAAAAGAAAGCGAAACAAAAGAATAATCCCCAAACTCACTAATTCGTCATTATGATCCTCTAGAATACCCCCTTTCTAGATAATAGTCCTCAGTGAGAAAGACAGGTGATAAGGTGGCACATTTATTTTTTTTCTAACCACAGGAGAATAGGCCACATAATTATATCAACCTGTTTGTCTTTCCCTAATATTTGTATTTAAACATAAATTTATGTTCATCATGTGTGGCTGAAAACACTGCTATTTTCCAGTTCAAATATGGCTAACATGATTAGAGTAGGCATGGAGAAGAAAAAGTACTCTAAATATGACTGAGTAATTAAGTTTGGTTTTCTAGTGTGGAACAAGAATGTACTTCCCAGCGGGCTCCATGTATTGGCATCACCCAGCTGTTTGAAGAATTTTCTTGATGAAAGCAAAAACCGAGGGAGAACAAGGAAAAACAGGTGGTGTGTCAACAGCAAAGTTTCAGTGTGACATCTGCAGGTGGCTCTGTGGATCCAAGGTCAGGGAAATTGACTTCAAAAGAGTCTTCCTTGGGATGCCAAGTCTTCAAAACCTAAATGAGAATGGAGAGAGTTAAAAGAGTCTTAAAAATGGAAAAAAGGGAAATAAAGCATATCAAGGCATTCATAAACTTTAGAAAGGATTTAATTCTGTTCAAATATGTCTATTTATCTACCATCTATCCAATACACATATTACTCTTCTTTTTGGTATGATATTAAAACTGCAGAGTACTGTATGTTTCATTATGTCCATAATAACACACACACACACACACACACCCCCCTCAAAACGCCTATGAAACCTTTTGTCTTTTATTGCCATCTCACACCAAACCAGTAGGGTGTGCTCATAACTCAACATTTTACTTGTCACAGCCCCACCCTGACCCTGTGGTGTTTTTACTAATGGTAAACAAAAATAGCACATGTTGTAAGAGATAAAACGCCCAATCTGCATGTTGCTCTTGCATTTGGTTTCATGGCTCATTAAAATGACATATTTATGATGTACTTTACTTGCTTTGGTTTCTCTGCTGAAATGTTGATCAATGTGTTCCTCAATGAAATGAAATGTTCGTCATTGTCTTCTCCTGGTGAGTAATCCCCCAATCACCAAAATTTCTGTGTTGTCTCCTGAGTCTTTCTTTTGGACAGCTGGCATTATTCAGAATTGGTTATAGCAATCCTTCTCATAAATAACTACTTACACAGAATGATGAGAAACTAAATTATGCTGCTAAATCATGTCCATATTTCATTGCATAGTACTTAAATGAACAATGCAGAAGCCATCTAGTAACATATTCCATTGCTTTTTACTTTTAAGAAGCAGACCTAATTTCTCTTGCTGGAAAGTGAAAAAATATAGTTTGGCAAAAACTGACTTGGAGTAGAACTAAGAGACAAAAATTAAGCATGAACACAAACAGTTCTTTCCAGGATAAAAATAGTCAGCAGAACATTGCATTGGCTTTCCCTTTTGACTTTGTAATTAGTGGATGTAAAACACACTTAGTGGCCTTCATGGGCTGTACATGTAAAAACGTTGGCTGAAGGATGCAGACAAAATGGATAATATGAGCTCATCTGTCTCTAAACACTGTTTGGTTAATGACTGTGTAGACTACAATTGTTTAATTGTACCTGGAACAACTAAAAAATTTCAAAGCATATTCACATTTGGATTGGCCAATAGTATATTTGCCTATATTTCTATGCAAGGTCAAAGTTAATTATTCTACATTTAGGAGAGGATGTATCTAGATATTCTATGACATCCCACAGGTCTCATCTATGTAATGCTTCATTGGGAATATCTAATATGTCTTTTTAACAAGGTGAAAACAAAAGCACACAAAAGGAGGTTACACCAAATATGAGGATTTGCAATTATTAAGACCTTTATTTAAAGATGAATTTGCTGCAGTGTGAAAAATGCAAGTCATGATGTGCTATCCATGCTCTTCCTTTCACCTCCTTCCTTACAGTTGTCAGGTGGGAACCATGCTAGTGGTTCTGGCCAATGGAGTGTTAGCAGAAATGACCTGTGTCAGATCTGGGTTGGGAGAGTTTAGGATCGGTGAGCCTCTTTTAATGCAGCCAGTCTTAAAGGCACATGTTCCGGATGGCTGGATATTACATACATTAGGGTCAACCAACACATATCAGTCTCTACTGAGTGAGAAATAAGCCTTGTGTCTGTTAAGCTTTGAGATTTTGGGGTTTGTCTGGTAGCAAGCATCAAGAATCCTGATTAAAATATAATGTTACTAGTTTTTAAATAAGTATGTAAAATATATTTTATATAATTGCTACAAATAAAAATGTTTAATTCAATTATTGCTTATTTATTTACAAATAGATAATGTATTAATAGAGTTCGTGATTTTAAAGTGGAATGGACTATAGAGTGAAGAAGCCCTTTTCGATTTCTGAACCCTGATCACCGATTTCCAATCCATAGGGACAATCAATAGTTTCTTATATCTATTTCCAGATATATTCCACATATATTACATTCTTTTTTGCACAAATGAAAGCATACTATATGTTATTCTTTATTTTTCTTTTGGTTTACAAGAGGTCTTCATATATTAGGAGTATTGGCCTTTTATCTCTGATACGTATTGCAAATGATTCTTCTCACAATTTCATTTGCCTTATGACAAATGCTTTTCTAAAGAATAACTATTTATTTTAGTTGAATTTATGTATCAAACTTGGAAGATCTGAGATGATATTTTAAAATGCTTACCTGCTTTCTTCTCTATATTTTGTTCTTTTATTCCCTCACATTTAAAATCTTGATACACCTGAGGAGAGTTTCTAAATATGCATCCAACTTTAATCTTTTCCTAATAACTACATAGTTGTCTCAATTCTATTAAATACTTTGCTCACTGATTTGAAATACAACCTTTATCACATCTACTTTTCCATAAGTTCTTGAAGGTACTTCTAGATTCATTAGTCCATTATATTGACATGTCTCCCTATTTGTGTGCCAACATCAGTCTTCAGTTCATTCTAATAACTTCTACACTCATTGCTTCAGTGAAATTTCTCTTGTCCAAAGAAGATGTTTAATACACTGTGGAAGTCCTGGCCATATGTGGCAGTTGAGGAAAATGGGATAAGAGCTATGAAAGAAGTAGGAGGTAGTGTGGAAAGGTAAGCCTCTCAGAATCACTGTATTTTTATTTATTTTTTGAGACAGGGTCTCACTCTGTCACCTGGGCTGGAGTGCAGTAGTGCAATCTTGGCTCACTGCAGCCTCTGCCTCCTGGGTCCAAGCAATTTTCCCACCTCAACCTCCCGAGTAGCTGGGATTACACGCGCCCGCCACCACGCCTGGCTAATTTTTGTATTTTTAGTAGACACAGGGTTTGACCACGTTGGCCAGGCTGGTCTCAAACTCCTAGCCTCAAGTGATCCACCTGCCTCGGCATCCCAAAGTGCTGGGATTGCAGTCATGAGCCACCGTGCCCGGCCAGAATCACTGTACTTTTAAATAGTAAGCCTGAATTATTATTTTTTCTTCTTTTTAGTACTTCGGGCTGTAGAAGTGAGGTTACATAGAGCACTGGGAAGGTAAGCTCATGCCTGGGTACCTACATCTTTCTATATTTTCCCATTCCCAGTAATTTGAATCTGCTGATATTGTCAACTCTGTTAAGTTAGGGGTGGAAAATGTCTGATTACTTTTTTTTTCTCATAATGACTCATTCCACACACCCCCAAACAAAATTAATAAAAAAGATTTCAGATATATTATAGTAATACATATTTTTATTTGTTCAAAGTTCTTCTTGGAAACTGTCTGAATCAGGGTAAAAATATAGTCCCGCAGTTTATTTGGTATAATTTATATCAATCATTCAATATTTTGGATATCTCAAGTATGACAAAGACTTTGAGAAAAGTAGATAATTTTAAATAAGAGCCTAAACAGGCTAGAAAATATTTTTAAAATAAGACCTAACTGCTAAAAAGGAAACTCAAACAAAGAAATATCATTGTTTCTTTGTGATTTTCTGTGTGGTTTAGACAATTTTAAGAAAATTGCACTCAAGAGCTCAACTACAAAATTTTTGGCTTTAAAAATGAAGTTATTCTGAATCAGCTGGAAGTAGAGCTAGTAATCTTATTTTCCTTGTAAACAGGGCACTTACCATCAGTCTCTTACCTTGGACTTTGTCCTTGTTTTTGGCTGTTTGCTTTAATCTGACTGCAATATGACAGAATAAATTATTAGTGTATAAATGTTCACAGAATTTCTTCTTTCCTCAACCTACTAAAGAGGATATTATAATAATCATCCCTTTATTCTTTGCTCCTCTTGAAGAATAAGCATATCAGTTGCCTGTTGTATATCAAACCATCTCAGATCTCAAGAACTTACTATAGTAAGAATTCATTTAGCTAATCAATCTATGGTCAGATATTTAGGCGAGGCTTGGTGGGGGTATTCTGATCTTGAGTGGTTTGATGTACAGGTCTGGTGTATACTGGCTGCCAGCTAGGTCAGCAGCCATATCTGAACTGAGAATCTCCCATCCTCCAGCAGGCTAGACTGGATGTACTCTTGTAGTGCCATCAAATAGCAAGAATGAGAACAAACTCAGTTGGCCAACCTATTTCCCAACCCTCTGCTTATGTCCCACTTTCCAAAATTTCAGTGACTAAAGCAAATAACATGGCCAAGCTTAGGGTGAGAGTAGCGGGGGCTATAAAGTTTCATGCCAAAGAGTATATTCACAGAGAGGAGTGAGGAACTGGGGTCGTTCATACATCAATTGAGAAATAACAATGTATTGAAGGAAGAGATGTTAATTAATAAATAATCATAATTAATAGTTGATGCAAAATGATATAAGGAGTGGGAAAGAGAAGAAATGAAAGCATCATGAACTGGGAGTAGAGTACAATTTTTTTTTTTCTTTTTGGGTGGGGAGGGAGCATGCATGAGAAAGAAACCTGCCAGGAAAGTGGAATGGAAACAAAGGGTACTTTAATGGGTGTTTCTAAAGACTTTTTATTTGCAGTCACTTTAATGTCATCCAAGAGGTCATAAGAAGAAATTCCTCTTTAATCACTTCTGGCTCTTGAGCTGTAATTTGTATGTGTCACAGCTCCATGACTAAACTGCATTGATCTCTAGATCAGAAGTGGTTACTGCAGACACTGCAGCTTGCATGCTCACAGTCATATTCCTCTTTTACATTTTTAACAGATACATTATTTTGGTCCCAACTGCAGTGTCATCTGGGAAGTCGAATGCCTGTTTGAATGTGCCAGTTGTTAAGTATTGTAAGCTCCAGACCATCCTCTGTTCTTTTCTTTATGATTGTTATGGCTGGGATTCTGCAAGCCATTCTTTTCCTTTGCCCACTGACTCCCTGTTAGGTTCTGCCAATAGGGAGCACCAAAGGCAGTGAAGAAGAGACAAGCGCCTTCCTGATTGCTTGCTCTAATAATTCACTCTTCATCTCAGCATTTGGTTTGAGTAACAGCAGTTGGTACCAGTTTCCAATTTTTTCTGTATTTCAAGGAGTAGCTTCATCATGCCAGCTCAGAGGTATCAGTGCCAGATGGCTCAAGTTCCCTTTACAGAAGTCTGAGTTCCAGCTCTGTAGGATGATCCTTTGAACTGTTAAGGCACTAGCACCAGCAGTAATCTTCTGTTTTAGGCTGGAACTGGTACCTGACCAAAAGCAATTTAATTAACCTCAAGGGGCCTTAGTTAAAGAGGTTCTAAGGTTGCTATCATTTCTAGTATTTTCTAGTGTTGTCTCAATATATTTGTCTATGTGATGCACTCCCCTGTCACACACAAAACTGATTGAAAAGTGAAAAATTTGAAGTGTTTAATTTAGGAATTATTTCCTGTGTCTATATTATTCTAGCCAGCTGATCTGATAGACTTCTTAGATTCATTAAATTATCAGGTTGCTAAGAAGAGGAACTCTTTAATAAAAAGTAAATATAAACGGTGGAACAGAACACATTTATTTGGAGTGAAGAGAGCTTGCCTATGTAAGAACATATTGGAAATTAAAGACAACACTTGTAATAGAAGAGAAATTTTAATGAACACTAAATTCACTTATTCCTCACAACTGTAAATAAGCCTTTTCTGTTTCTGATTCAAAAAGCTTCCAAGAGTTTAATTTTAACTTTATAACTTTCTAGATTTGTATTTCCCTAGTTAAGAGTAAATCCTTTCTGATTGTCTTCCTTTTTCTATAATCCTCTAACAAAATGTACTTATAGTTGCAAATATTTACAGTAATGTATCATGGTGGTATATATCCTGATTAAAGTGGCTACTGCTGAATTTGGTATTTATATTAAACCATGAATTGTTTTCCCGGCGCTATGGGTAGCCCCTTTCCCTAGCAATTAACATAAATTTCTGTTGAACAAAAGAGCTTATGGAAATGGAAAAAGCGAAATTCATATTTGCTGGACTTTCTAGAATGGCATGGGGATGTGGAGGGGAAGGAATGTGACTTTGCCTTTCTTTTGACTTATTAATGATTCTGCATAGTCTATGTGCCTGGAGACTTTAATAGCAGACACATTTTTATAAGCAAAATAGCATGCTTTATATTGGCAATGCTATCATGCATCTCATGGGCTTTCAGCTGTATTTTTCATTAAAGAGTTTCCAACAGATTTTATTTAAAACTCAGGGATAGATTGCCATATCAGTTTTAAAATATTGAAAATTATTTGGAAAGAAAACAATATAATCATAATATAAACAACAGTTTAGTACTAGAAAGCCTTAAGTAGTAGTAGCTTATTGTTTTTTTCTTTGTGTTTTCTGAATATAATTTTTGAAGTAATATATTGAATCGCAAAATAGGTATAATTAAAATTCTAGAATTTCTTGTAGACATATAAGTATAGTGAGATCTACGAAATTTATATAAAATGTCCTAAATCTAAAAAATGATGTTGAATCATTAATAATCCTGTATGACTTTTAATCATTAACTTTAGGAATGATAATACATTCATCGAAGCACTTACATTTAACAATCACAAAGAACTCCAAAAAATAATGAATACATTATAATACTCTTGGTCTGTTTCCCTTTCCGAGAAAATGTACCACCTCTCTATTCTTCTTCATATCAGTTAAGGGCTCCATCAATCATTCAGTTTATTTGCCTTGATCTTTGTGTCATACTTATTCTTTCTCTTGCTATAATGGTCCATACCCAATGTAATTTAAACTTTTAACTAAACTACTTCCAAATATATCTCAAAACTGGCGAGTTTTCCCTATCTTCCCATCTATTACTTCATATGTCACTTTGGTTTTGTCTGATGTTTCCTCACAGTGAGATTAAGGTTATGCATTTTGGGCAGAAATAGCACAGAAGTGAGAAGTGATTCTGTGCTCTTCCAAATGAGGCATTAGGTAGCATGGTGATTTGTTTGCCTTGTTTATTTTGTTACTGAAGATTTAACTAAAATAATTTGATTAAAGAGGTTTCTTTCAGGTTTCTCCTTTGTAAATTTACTAATTCTTACTTGTAATTAATGCATATATTGTGGGGAGGTACTTTGAGACGGTGTAAATATTGATTTTCTCACTAAATTTTTACTTGCTGCTTTTAGTGTTCATTGACACACATTGGCTGAATGAAGTATTCCTGTGATTATCGGCAAATATGATTATCTGGTTTCATCATGACTTCTGTATTTATTAGTTGACATTCTGTTCTAATAGGAAGCTTTCTTATCTCACTCACTTAAAAATTAATTAATGATTTCATTGGTTCATTAGTTAATAAAGTATGCGCAAAATAATTTCTATTTTATTCATTGGGTTGTGTTCTGTTATTTTGATGTTAAAATGGCATAAGGGTATTGGAGAAAAGGAATGTGACGTCTTTCTTTTGGCATATTAATAATATCAGTTGTTTATACACTTGGAAACTTAATAGCAAATATATTTATAATCTAAATAACTGATACATTTATTTAAAAGGATAGAGGATAAGGAATTTCACAAGATGATTTGAATACATAAGATTCATATAGAAGTTTTGGAACTAAAAATTACAGTAACTAATATTAAAATTTAAATGAATTGTGTTAAAAGCGAATTAGCCAAAAAATAGAAATAACTAGTTAATTAGAAAACATGTCCATAGGAAATATTTAGAATGAAGAATAAGAAAAAGTAATAATTAAAGTTTGTGTTTAAAAAGAAAATGCAGAGCTGAAGGGAAAAGTAATGAGCTGGAAGATACCTTAAAAGCAAAGATATAAACTGAAGGCCAAATAGACAGAAGGGCAATTCAGAAAATAGCATGAGAGAAATGTGGGTGGGATATGGTGAAAAGTTTGCCTATCTGTATACCTATATAGGCATATTAATATATCTCTCTCTATGTGACTGACATATAGGAGAGAGGAGAACGAGGTAAGAGACAGAAGCAGCATTTAAAGAAACACTGGTCAGGAAATTTTCAACTTTGAAAGAAAATATCAACCTACAGATTCAAGATGTACTTCAGACCGAAGCACGGTAAGTACAGAGAACATTAGACCAAGGCCTAGTCAAGACAATGAAACCCAGAAACATACAGAGCCTGTTAAAATAATACAGAGGAAAAGACGATATTATTTTCAAAGGAGCAACAACATTGGCAGCTTACCTTTCAACAAAATGATTAAATCTAGAAGATGATCAAATGCTATATTTAATTGGCTGAAATGAGACAAAAATGGCACTGCAGAATTTTACTCTCAGCAAAATATTCTTCAAAATTAAAAGTGAGCATTAATTCATACCAGATACATAATGGAATATTATTCAGCCTTTAAAAAGAACGAGATCTTGTCATTTGCCACAACATGGATGGAATTGGAGGACATTATGTTAAGTGAAATAAGCCAGGCACAGAAAAACAAATGCTGCATGTTTTCACTCATAAGTGGTGGCTAAAACAAATTTAATTCAGAGAGAGTAGAATGGTAGTTACCAGAGACTGAGAAGGGTAGTGATAAAGAGGGAATGATTAATAGGTACAAATACACAGTTAGATAGAAATAATGTGGTGTAGTGTTTGGCAGCGCAACGGGTTGACTATAGTTAATCTATTCTATATTTCAAAATAACTAAAAGAGTGGAATTGAAATATTCTTAACACCAAGAAACAATAAGTGCTTGAGGTAATGAATACCCCAATTACCTTGATTTGATCATTGCACATTATATGCTTGTATCAAAATATCGCATGTACTCCGGAAATATGTACAACTAATATGTATCCATAACAATTAAAAATTTTAAAAAGAATTTTAAGGAATCACATCTGCTAAATTTCAAAATAATACTAGGATATCTTCCTCTGTTTTTACTGTTTGTGTTACCCATCCAGCCCTCAAAAGAGGTAAAATTATCATATTTTCAGTGATATGATACTTTTTTGCTAGCAGATATTCACTAAAAGAAATGCTAAAGAAAAATTTCAGGCAGAAAGAAAACAATTGTAAATAAAAATTTAGATGAATTACAAAAACAAATGAAGAAAAGAATGAATATAAGGGAGTAACTATACATTGATATTCTTTATTAAGCATAAATACTAACGCTATGTGACACTTATTATGCGCAGGATTAAAGCACATGGCAAAGTAGCACAGGTTAGAGAGAGGGTAATTGCAGACAAAGTATTACAGAGCCTGTTATGGACTACATCACGTCTCCTTCTCTTCCCCTACAAATACATATGTTGAAGCCCTAAACCTAAATGTAGCAGAATTTGGAGACAGCCTTTTAAGGATGAGGCATGTAAGTGAGGTCATAAAGGTCTTACAGGAATGGTGTCCTTTTAAGAAAAGGAAGATACACCAGAACTGTCTCTTTACAGGCACAGAAGAAAGGTCATCTGCAACCAAAGGAGACAGACATCAACAGACTCTGACTGTACTGGCCATTGATCTTGCCTTCCAGTGCCCCACACGTGAGAAATGCATTTCTTCCATTTAAGCCACTTCCTAGGTGGTATTCTTTTATGACAGCCCAAGCAGGCTAAAACAGAGTCCTTGCGTTATCTGGGAATGGGAAAAAGTACTAATTAAAGTAGATATTAATAGATTAATGGTATACAGTGTAGCAGGCTAACAATGAAAATAAATAAATAAGAATGTAATAACAGGTAAATATTGGGTAAAAATTGATATTAAAGCCTGATTACTCTCAAAGAAGACAAGCCAGTGTAAAAACAGATCAAAGAGTAGATGAAGTAACTTGAAAAATACTGAGATAATGTATTTAAATCCAAATATATCACAATTTACATTGAAAACAATTGAATATGTCAACTAAAGACAACTATTGTTAATGACATTTTCTATCTTCTTAGGAAGGACACCGGAAAGTTAACACTAGTGTTATAGGAGAAGATACATCATAGAAACACTAACAGCAGTTAGAAAACTTTTTTTTTGTAATGGCCCAGATTGTAAATATTTTCAGCTTTGTGGTACACATATGGTCTTTGTTGCATGTTATTTTTGTGTGTTTTGTTATATCCCTTTAAGAATGTAGGAAACATTCCTAGCTTACAGGATGTACAAAATCAGGCTGTGTACCAGCCCATCTGCTATGGACTCAATGTTTGTGTCCCCACAAAATTCATATGGGGAAATATAATCCTTATTATGATGGTATTCAAAAATAGGGCCTTTGGAAGGTAATTAGGTCATAAGGGTGGGACCCTCATGAATAGGATTGGTGCTCATAGAAGAAGAAGCAAGAAAGCTGGCTTATACTCTTTCTGCCATGTGAGAGTACAGCAAGAAGCTGACAGTCTGCACCCAGAAGAGAACTCTTATCAGAATCTGACCATGAACTTGGACCAGATGCCAGAAATGTGAGAACAAACTTCTGTTGTTTATAAGCTACACAGGCTGTGGTATTTTGTTATGGCAGTCTGAACTAAGACACCATGCATTACTGATTCCTGATCTATAGACAAATTAGTGTAGCTATGTTAACAAATAAACAATATAGGCCCCAAGACACAAAGTATTACTGAATGTAATGGGAAACATTTTATAACAATATAGGTTAACTTAAAAAGAAGATATAGCAGTCTTAAGACTGACTATATGTAACTATTAATATTGCCTCAAGATATATAAAGGAAAAATGGACCGAACTAAGGAAAAATGGAAAATTCTACATCTTAGACAAATCTTCGTAGCAGCTGTTAGAACACAGAACAAAAATCAATAGAGATATAGAAGACATAAACAGAATGTCTAACACACTTGATCTAAAACACATTTATAAAACGCTGATTCCAACAATTTCATTTCAAAAAGATTATGTCAATGGAATTATACAATATATAACCTCTGGGATTGAATTTTTTCATTCAGGCTACTTCCCTAGATATTCATCTGAATTTCTGCCTGTGTTAATAATTTGTTCCTTTTTAATATGTAATTTTCAGTTACTTATATGTTTATTTTTATTGTGATAAAGAATACATAACATGAAATCTACCCTCCTAGCAAATTTTTAAGTATATAGCACATATTAACTCTAAGTACATTGTTGTACAGCAGCTCTCCAGAACTTTCTCATCTTGTGTGACTCAAACTCTATACCCATTGAACAACCACTCCTCGTTTCACACTGAAAACCATTTTATTTCCCGCTTCTCATTTTGACCATTATAGACACCTCATCTAAGTAAAATCATACAATATGTGTCCTTTTGTGACTGATTTATTTCACTTAGTCCTCAAGGTTTATCCCTGTTGTCACATTTGTGTTTTCTTCTTTATGGCTGAGTCATCTTCCATTGTATACATACACCACATTTGCTTTATCCATTCACCAATCAACGGATATTTAGGTTGTTTCCACCATTAGGTTACTGTAAATAGTGCTGGAAAGAACATGGGCGTGAAACACTGAAACGCTAGACAGAGGCTCCTCCTCTCTTTCCCTCCCGAGGGAGAGGCTGCCCAGCTATATGGACCTCTAGTTGCTGCACCTCCTGTCCTCTGGAACAGCAGCAAGCCACAAGCCACCCAGCTCTCTTGTGTTCTCAGTGCTCTCCAGAAACCCAGAGCAAGCTGATCCCCAGCAGGGGAAGAAAGAAGGGAAGAAAGAAACTAGTCTCTTGGGCAGACCCAGGAAAAGTCCAGACTTTGCATACATGTTTCATTCTTCTCTTTTCCTCCCAGGGAGAAACCAGGAACTAAGAGTTTTCTCCTGATCACGACATGCTGAGCTGGGAGGAGGGTGTGTTAGGAGACAGTGTGGAGAGTGAGTGCGGGGAGTTTTCCTACTGCCTTTCATGTGGCTGCTTTCATGCTCCCCTGGGGTGCAGCTGCCTCGTAACTGTTCTCTGGATTTCTCAAAAAGGGAATTGATCTATGTATTGTTGTTGATTCAGTGCCTTCTTGGTGGAAGGAGACTCCGAGCCTTTCGGCCATCTTTCTGATAACAACCCCAGTTTTACCTGACGTTTACCCTAAAATGTTAGTCTGCCATGATTTTAGGGATGCTGTCAAAAAAAAGCCTTAGAATCCTAAAGCAGAGACAATAAACTCTATTACCCACAGTAAAGCAAGCTGCACAAGCATCAGCTCCCCAGGCAGCAATTCCTAGAGGATGTCTTGAAGAGGGCCAGGTAGTGCTTGTACATTGGCTGAATTGTGTTACAGAAGATGATGGATGAGCTTGGAAAACCAGAGTTGTTCATACAAGATACTAAGAATGCCTACTTGCTTTTCTAGATGGAAAGAGTCTTCTAAGACTTTCAGAAAACATGCCTTTTGTTCTGGAGGGAGACAGCGTCTCTATCTTCCAAAGCTGTTTGCTTCACAAACATCCTTGAGAATATAGTCCGGAAATAAAAGGAGTCAATACTTCTGTTCTCAAGATGTCAAGAAACATGAGAGGCCCATGGAGAATCATCATCCAATAGTATTAGCCAAAATAGCAAATTGTAACACAATACAAAGGTGTGAAAATATTCAGAGAGTGTCCTCTGGCCATAGAAGAAATAATCTAGAAATCAGTAACAACAGTACACGTAGATAATCCTTAAAATGTTTGGAAACTAAAATGTGCTTTTCTAAATTAGATATATGTTAAGGAGAAATCACAATATTAATTAAAATGACTTATTTTCATTTAGTTAAAATATTAAAAGTTATGGAATGCAACTGCAGAAGGAAATTATAGCATTACATGCCCATGTTAAAAATAATAATTGCTAACAATTACTTCAGTTTTATTCTATTCTACAGGTCCAGCAGAAACCATGGCAAATTAAAGCCAAAAACCCTAAGATAATAGAAATGATAAGAAACAGAAACCAATAACAACCAGAAGTAAATAGCAAAACTCAATAAACCAAAATATTATTATTTGAAAAGATTCATAAAATTGAAGAACTCCCTAGTGATATAAATTATGAAAAAGGAAACTCAAGTTACTAACATAAAGAATGCAAAGGTGATATCATTATAGACCCACAGACTTTAAAAGAGAATAAACAAATGTCTTTAAGTTTAAATGAAAAAAATCTTGGAAAATATGACTTTCAAAAATAGACCTAAGACCAAACCGAAAACCTCAATGGTCCTTTATCTATTAAAGAAATGGAATTCACAATTAAGACTTTTGTACGATGCAGTACCACATAGCAACGAAAGAGAATAAACTACTGCTACACACAACAGGGATGAATCTCATAGATGTAATGATGGGAAAGAAAATGAAGCTAAATATGTAAGAGTACAAAATGCATAGCATCATTTATATAAAGTTCAAAAACAAGCAACACTAATCTCTAGTGATAAAATTAAATATGATAGTTACTTTTGTGTATGCGGTAATGATTACATGGGGACCTAAGAAAGGCTTCTGACGAGCACACAATGTTCTGTAGTTTGGCCTTTATCTTGGGTATGTGTGTGATAATCAGGCAAAAATTAATCAAATTCTACCTTTAGGATGTGCATTCTTTCCTGTATATATGCTATAGCTCAATAAGCATTAAAGTCAAAATACAAACTGCCAAAAAAGTATACAGAGGAAATGGCCTGATTTCTGAAAGTTAATGGCTAAGATTGCCAAAATGTTGTTCTCCCTTCCTCTTTCTGTACTTTTTATATCAACACTGCATTAACGTTTTGGAGAAGATTATAAAATAGATAACCATTACTAAACTCCATTTGTGAGATTGGATTATGTCAGTAAAGAATTAAAACCCTAGTTCATTTTTAGTATTTAGGCCATCTAAATTCACTAGCTGACTTCAAGGAAGGAAAAAAAAAATCAGGGTTTATGAGGAGTCTCAGCAGGGAGTGTTTATATTAGATACTTAGCACTGTAGGATGCTGTGAGTTGGAAAACATAGGCAGATCCAATTAACAGATTCTGCACTGTGGCAACTGAATGACATTACACTTTGGACAGCTTTATGTGTGAATGTGAGAACATATTCTTAAGAAATGTTGTAACCTTATCCCATATAACTTCATAAGAATTTCTCTATAGGCTTGGGATTTGCAATAAAAATAGAGATATGTTGGCTTCTCGTTTGTGGAATTTTCTAATAAAATTTATTGAGAATCATTATTTAAGGGAATAACACTGATTTGTTCTTATCAGATTTTGAAGAATGAGAAAGAGCCCATCTGCCTGTATAGGACAAAGGAATGGAACGTGTTCTTTCACTGCTACTGTCTCTATCCTAATCATTTGGACCCCCATACAGTTGAGGGGCTTGCACTTATATGTGTGACAAATTAACAGAGACTGCTGCATGTGGCCAGCTGCTTTTGGATGAACTGTTGGGCTACTCATCTGACTTTTCTAAGTAATCCATTGTGTTTGAAAGGACTCATTCATAATGGCAGACTATAGATTACTTCAGAAGTGTGTTTCAAAAGAAAATATAATCCACTTATGAGTCCCAGAGTTAAAATTTAACCAATGTTCTCTTTAGAGATTTGTGAAATTTGGATCAGAAACATTACTTCTAGAAACGTATCTTGATATTTCTGACTGTCTTCTTTATACGACATGTTTAGGAACAATGACTCTTAAATTGGTATTTGTAGGTCTCTAGAGAATCAGAGCAAATGCCAAGAAAGATTGCACAAACCAGAGGTATGGAAACCTCAAAACCTGTGTGATCCATTAATCTCAATGATTGAGATCCATTATCTGATCACAAAATCTCCTCCCACTACATTTGGTAGTTTTTTTCATTGGCTAACACATATTCAACAATTTTTGCTAACGTGTGTTTTGGGGATTGAAATACAGCATTTCCTGCTTTTTTGTTTTATATATCATTATCTTCTCCAAAGTTTGTTGGTGAGGAAATCAAGATTGTGTGTGTGTGTGTGTATGTGTGTACACACAAATATGCTTGTGGGTATATGTATAGTTCTTCTAAGTTTTGCCTTGCAAATGGGTTGAGGATAAAAAGAGGGTGCAATTAGGTAAAAGATTAAAGAATAATTGGAAAAGTTGCTGGAGAGTATGGTATACAAAATGGAAGAGCAATTTTTCCAGTGTAGTCATCCTTAGTAAATATATCTTGTGAAAATTCAAAATGTCAGAGCTTATGCAAAGGAAGAAAAATCTCTTAATTATTATTTCTGGATCAATCACATTTAAGGTAAAGTATTTCAATGGAAATTCTTTGGGTTGTGACAGTCGTTTTTTTAACTCATATAATTTTGCAGAAAATAACCTGTATTTAAATTACAAATAAAAATACAACAAAAATTATGAATAAGGCATTTAAATAAGAACAAAAGGTAAAACAATTGCTAGAGGGTAGTCGCTGACGTTGAATTTGGGTATCAGCTTTCTAAAACATTTGCTTTGATGAGAGAAGCTAACATTTCTAGTGAAAAGTAATTTAAATTTTATTCCCCAGAACCACTACTGCTTTCTGTAGGAGGCATGATAGGGGGTGAATGATTAAGCAAAAGAAGAAGAAAAGTACAGTGAATACATGCATCTTTTTGGCTTCTAAAATGGTAATTATATAGTTGTCAGGATTTTTCCATACTCATTTGAAGCAGGTATCCATTTTCAAAATAATAGTACTTAATATTAATAACATTCTTTGTGATTGGTTTAATTTCAGAATCTTAAAAGTAGGTTGTATTACCTAAGGAATCCTCATCTCTCAAAAAATGTTATTTTAAAAACTGTCAGTAATTCTTCCTCAAGTTTTTAAAAATTTATTCCAGAACAGGGCTATGAACCGATTAAACGTTTAAAGAGCTGTCAAAAGTACAATATCCCAAACAGCTCAGATTCAACCTGCAGAAAGTAATATATTTGAGGGGAAATAATTGGAAAAATATTTCATATGCTACTGCATGGTTTTCATTGGTTTACCATGTAAATTTCCATAGACGTTTTGGAACACAGAGTGGTATTTTTAATGTGAAAGCAGGAGGGCTTTGTTTGCCAGGTGAATATTTCAGAGCTCTGAAAGCTCTGATAGAAAACAGCTTTAGATTTGGATAGAGGCAGTATGTGTGAAAAGTTATGATGAAATCAGAGAGAGGCTTTCGGTGATAGCGCTGATTTATACATAATGTTAGAAATGATTATACAACCTGTTGTTAACAATTGATCCCACAGTTGTGAACTCAGTAATTTTTAAGGAGGCGGGATGATGACCTATAATGAGCCTTCTGATTTTGAACAATAAATACTGTTAAACAACCTGGAAAAAGGGATTTTTATTTTAATGGAAAAAAAAAAAAAGAACTCCAACAGTGCTTAAACTCTCTGAGGATGTCAACAAACGAAATCCTGCATTGTAGGCTCACCCTGGCCTCCCTACTTACAACAAGTCTCACCATCCACTCGTAGGCATCCTTCCTCTACTCTACTTTTCTTTGTGCTATTCACCCTTTAACATGTTCCAAAATTTAGTGTATTTCTTATAGTCACTGTGGTTCTTTTACAGTCTTTCTTCACTAGAAAGGGCAGGGATCTCTGCTATGTTCACTAACGTGTCTTACACTTAGGATGATGTCCACGACACAGTTGATTCTCAGTAAATAGTTTTTGAAATTAAAGTGATTTTTGTACGTCCATTGGGAGAGATGAAAATAATAGGTAACATTTATTGAGCCATTTCTGTGGGCCAGGTAACATGTGCCTTAATGAGGTATATGTTAAGTCTTTTCTTTTGTTCCATTTTCTCATTTAATCCTCACAAATAACCTTATGAATTGAATTTTAGATAGGGGGCTGACGCTCAGTGAAGTTAAGATCAAATGGCCAGTAGGAAGCAGAATCTGGGATTGAACTCATTTGTCCAACCCCAGAACTTTTGCTCTTCATCACGAAGCGTATTTCTTTAGATCATATTTCATTCTTTCCAATGCTCGAATTTAAATAGGTATGTGTCAATTCTACTTTGACTTCAAGGACTTCCAGATCATAATGAACAATTCTAGCAATAATTGACAAATTTGTCTGTGGAAAATTGGCATTCCATGGTAATTGAGTTGTACCACTGACTTTTGTTTGCTAGTTCTCAGAGTACGGAATTTTGGCAATTTTTTACTTGGTGAGCACACACAGAGCCAGAATGTTGTCACCAACTGTTTTGTCTTGGCCAGGAGTGACTCTTCCAAAGACAGAACTTCAGAAAAATGCAGGCCTGTAATTGCTACTGGAGTCACAGTCCTCTTCTGGGGACATATGTATGTCTGCTTGTGTGGATGACATAAAATTCTGTAAATTGGCTAAGAGTGGTCTTTATTTATTTATTTATTTTCATTTTCACAGTTATTTCAACTAGGTAGTAAAGAAAGCCACAAAATTAAAGAATTAGATTTGCTTGAGATCTAAAATAATCTCTGAGTGTAGTGCCAATGTTTGCTTATTTTATGTTATGGGCAATGTAGCATTAAGGGCAAGTGAAAAAGAGAAAATCATTGCGAGTTTCAATATTGATTCACCACCAAAAGCTGTTGGCTCTAGATTTTGTTAATATTTATATTGAAAATTGAAGCACAGATGTGTTAATTACTTATTAATTTGGTCAGTGTCAAGATCAAAAACCGAGTAATTGATATATTGCAATCACTATAAAACAGAGAATCCAAGTCGGATTCCGAATCAACTGGTTTTAGACCTTGATCTCGAGTAACTCGAAGACATTTACTTTCATTTCTGATGTGCACTCAGCACTTAACTTTACCAATCTATTTAATTGACAATATGTCTATTACACTGATATGTTTAAAAGACCGACTGATGCATAATTGTAAAAATATGACATATATGCTAATTGGCCATGATTTGATGTCATAAACTGTGGGATGATATATATTAGAGAATGTTTTGTCCTTTTTGATGAAAAGATACTGATACATTTATAATATCACAACATGTGAAATTAAATAAGCAAGGGGCCATTGGCCTAAGACTGTCTCCATGCTTGGAGTCTCTATCTAACAAACTGCAATCTAACTTAGTATGTAAACAGACTGAAACCTAACTAGGAGTATATTTCTATAAGAACTAGCTGATTGCAGCCAATCTAAACAGCTGAGCTATAGCCAATCACAACAACGAATTGATCAGACCCTGCCCAAAAAAGACAAATGCCTCATCATCCCATACCCAGATAAATCAAATGCTTGGCTGTAGCCAATCAGGTGATTTCTCTGCTTTGCTTCCCTGTTTCACCTGTCAAAGATTGCTGCTCACACTGCTGGGCAGAGATCTTTGAACCACTTCTCGTTCTGAGTGCTGCCCAATTGGTCAATCATTCTTTGCTCAAATAAGCTCTGTTAAATTTAATTTGCCTAAAGTTCTTATTTTAACAAATACAATTATTTTTCACAGGAATATTCTTGAATATACCACTAAGTTCTTATGAATGACTAATAACTCTCTTATTAAATGAACATAAATTTTTAAAAGTTCTTAATAACATGACTAGCAACTAAGACAAAATTGGTTCCTGTCTAAGATAGGCATGTATGACAGTTATTTTTAAGAAAGGCAGTAATTGGCATTATATTGCATCTTAGTTATTTCATTATGTAACATTTGAATATATTTTAATAATGGGAGTATATTTATGTAGACTTTATTTACTGTAGTCTGTTATGCCATAATATAGTACCATCAAATGAATTATATTTTAACTTTCACTTGTGGCTTTTCCTTTCTATGTATGTGTGTGTGTGTGTGTGTGTGTGTGAGACAGTCTCATGCTCCCTCCGCCTCCCAGGTTCAAGCAATTCTCCTGTCTTGCCTCAGCCTCTGGAGTATCTGGGATTACAAGCATGTGCCATCATACCCAGCTAATTTTCATATTTTTAGTAGGGACGGGGTTGCTCCACGTTGGTCAAACTGGTCTTGAACTCCTGACCTCAAGTAATCCACCCACCTCGGCCTCCCAAAATGCTGTGGTTAGAGGTGTGAGCCACTGTGCCCAGCTAATGTATGTATTCTCTGAAACATATTTTTAAAAATTGTTTTTAAAGATTAAAATATTTTAAGGATTAAAATAATTTTTAAAGATTTTAAAATGTGGTTGACCTTTTCACTTTTCATTATTGATAGTTAAAATACACAAACTTTTCTATAACCATGTCAATTTCATTCATGTTTAAATTTGCTTCTTGGAGTAGGAAAGATGTATAGTTTTAGATAAGTCATAGGGAATGGCCTAAAATCCTTAGAATGTACAGAAAATTTGTCTTTACTCATGAATGTTAAATAATAATCAGAAGCCATGGTCTTAACTATGCAAAGTTTGTGTAATTACTCTTTTTGACTGTCCTCTAGGATTTCTCATAGCTGTGTTACTTTCTGGTCAAACACATCTGATATTTTTCTAGAACATTTTGAGTGTGTTGTGAATATGCAATGAGATGCCTATAAAATGCCTAACCTAAACTAAAGCAAATTCAAAATTTTAGTACATGGTTGGCAGGTTTAGGGTAGTAGAAATGGCAAGGGCTTGGAAATTGGCAAGGTGTAGGTGTATACTCTAACTTAGCTACTTACTAGCCATGTGACTGAGGGGAAGTAACCTTACTCTCTGTGAGCCTCATTTTCCTGATTTGTAAAAATGAGAATTACAGCACTTATTGTCTTATGTTCTAAAGATGAAGATGAACTGTTGACTTCATTTATTCATTCAATACTATAATTGAGGGCCTACCTGGAGCCCAGCGATGTTCTAGGTTCTTGGGATGGATGTAGAAGATAACTTGTTGCCATAGAGCTTCAAGTTTAGTTTATTAAAGTACCTATTACATAAAATTCTATTTGAATATCTTATTCATTCACTGGCTTGTCCTGGCATTCTTTCTTTTCTTCCTGTTTCTTAGACATATGCTTTTTTTCAAGTAATAAGAAATCATCCGTAGTCTTTTTTTTTTCCTCAACCTCCAGGGGTTGGAGGTTGCAACACCTAAGACTCCCTGAAACTCATAGTTTGGTTTTGTGTCTTCTTTTTATACTGTTTTTTTTTTTTTTTTTAAATCAAAACTAGCCAAAGTAAGCATCTGCATTTGTGTTCTTTCAAAACATTTATTGTTAATAATCTCATTTTAAATTTTGTATATACTTCCCATATATATGCTTCCCATAATATCTCATAGGTGACCATTAAATGCTAGACATGGTTAGTACTTTATGCTCTCAGAGAAATTGTTTTATGCACATCTGTGTGCCCAGTGCTGCTATAACTTCTCTCAGAATGCAACAAAAAAAGTCCTGTAAGAAAGTAAACTTCAGTAGGTACATAGGAGAACCAAACCACTTATCTATTCTACAGGATAAAAATAAATAAATAAATCACACAGAAGACACTCAATCTGAATCGGGTATTCTGAATATGTCATGAGAGTATATAAATTACATACTGTATAATATGATTAATTGTTAAGAGATTAGAGAAGTTAAAAGAAGAGAGAAAAGTGTAGTTAAATGTAGACTTATGACATGTTTAGATCAACCCTTCTCTCGTCTCTTCCCTCCTCAGCCTCCCCATCTCCTACAGGCTTCCTTAACAAGAAATTTTACTTTTTGCTCTTATTCAATTCATGGCTGTTATGGTAGCCTGAAATTAGTTGAAATAATAATTTTGAACTAACTCTGATCAACGTATTTACTTATAAGGTCTATTACACTCAAATCATAACCATATGGTATTTCAAAATCTGACTGACTTGTTACATTGGCAGCAGGAGTGGAGTAATATATATCTGAAGCCTGGAGTCATCACAAGAGACTTAGAGTGTCACCCTCACTAAAAAAGTGAGATGCCAAATGATATGAAATTCCGAAGAGAAATTTCACAGAAAGGGTGAGATATGGAGATTTTGGAAGACCACAAATGCACATGCTCACTTTGGCTATTTTCCATAAAACAATACAAACAATAGCCACGAAACCAAAGTGTGAGTTTCAGGGATACTTACTCATTGGAACCCACAACCCCTGGAGTTTGAGGAAAAAAACACTACAGACGATTTCTCATTACTTGAAAAGGAAACGTATGTCTAAGAAATAGGAAGAAAAGAAAGAATTCCAGGACAAGTCAGGGAATGAATACAATATTGAACTACATTCTTCAACGTTTATTTTTTCTTTAAGCTATAGCATTTGAACTAATGGGAATGATATTAAGTGAGGGTATAAATGAGGGAACAAGCAAACAGAATAGATCTAAAATATGATGATTATATAAAATTGTGCTTACTGTTATATTTTTTTGCTATTCTACTCACATGCCTGCCTGTACATGGCTTAGCCTGTAGGAGAACCAAGAAATTTTTATTAAAAGAGACCCCAGTAATCACCACTGGCAAAGTTCTTATGGTGGAGAAGGGATGGTCAATGAAACTGAATTAATTTGCTCAAGGCCACTCAGCAGAAAATGACAGGGCAGGAGTGTCAAATTCTGGACATGTACTCTTGTGCTCTGTTGGGAAAATTGTTTTACTTCACATTGTTTACCCTGAGATTCAACCCCTGGACAACTCAAACATCTGATAATTTATCTTTTCTTAGAAAAACATACATTTTATGGCCGGGCGCGGTGGCTCAAGCCTATAATCCCAGCACTTTGGGAGGCCGAGGCGGGTGGATCACGAGGTCAGGAGATCGAGACCATCCTGGCTAACATGGTGAAACCCCGTCTCTACTAAAAATACAAAAAACTAGCCGAGCGTGGTGGCGGGCGACTGTAGTCCCAGCTACTCGGAGGCTGAGGCAGGAGAATGGCGTGAACCTGGGAGGCGGAGCTTGCAGTGAGCCGAGATCGCGCCACTGCACTCCAGCCTGGGTGACACAGTGCGAGACTCCGTCTCAAAAAAAAAAAAAAAAAAAAGAAAAACATACATTTTATTAAGAATTTTTTTTAAATAAACTAGCATAGAATTGCACCTCACTTAACATTTTAACATTAATCTATTGTTAATGATCTCATTTAAAATTTTGCCTATGCTTCCCATAGTTTTTTTGAGTTGTTTGGCCTCAAGGCTTATAATATATTCTAATATCCTCAAATTCATTTTATCTTGCTTCATCTTTACCATTTTCTCTTGTCTACTTTAACCTTTTCCTTAATGTTTATTTCATTTATTTTTATCTTTTTTTTTTTTGTAAGATGAAGAAAGCGTTTCAGGGGATTCATTTGCCACTGACTACAACTTTGGTCATCTCCTATATGTTGAAATAAGCATGTTTTCATTGTTACTTTCTAAATAACCTACATTTGGAGTTTTGGTTGCTTCTGATTCAGTTCTTCCACAGGATTGAATTGAAGAGAAACAAAAGCAGTTAATGGTTAGAAATATGGGCTATATAATTTGTGCTTTATGTAATTTTTTTGAGATGGTCTTTATGGACCAATATTTATTTAGGTAATTGTATTTATACAGGCATTTTGAAAAGTTGAAATTACTTACAAAATGTGTATCTTTATAAATGTGTTCTTTTATTGTTAATATTACTTTGCATTTTTCAACATTATAATATTCTGTGTTTAAAGCTCACTAAATCATATTTTAAAGTAAATTAACCTGCTTTAATAAATAAAAAAACAGCAAAGGTACAGTAAAAATATGGAATCTTACACATCTCACGGGTCCACTGTCATATATGTGGCCCATCGTTGACCTAAAGGTTGTTACGCTGTGTGTAGCTGAACTTGCTCTCTAGTACACAGTGTCCTCCCCACCACTCCCTGTTCATTAAGGCTGGCCCTCTTTATAGATCTGCCTTATTCCCCAGGCCCTGTGGTCACTTGGAATTGTGATCATTAATCTAGAGATTTTCACCTATGTTATTATTATTTATATATGTTACTTCTAGATAAAGTTTCAGCATTTACTTCATATTTACATGTCATTGAACTAATTTAACATTTACTGTAAGTCTTTTTACATGATGACCTATCTTTTAAAAAAATATGTTTGATCAATTTTTAGCTGTTAAAATAGTGTTGTATTGATTTTTGTAAGCTATATGTGTTAGCATAATCTCTTTTGAGCTCTTGCGTATTTGTAAATATCTTCTTTTTCCTGTGGGCTGTCCACATAACAACCACTTGGTAAATATCCAAGTTGTGGGTTTTTTGTTTGTTTGTTTTACCTTTTGAAAGAAGTGTTACCTGATTTTTATTAAATTTCAAAATGTTTGGGTGGTTTTAGTATATTTTCTTTATCATTCTAACTTCATTTTTTATTTTGGGTATGCTAAGATATAAGTCTCTCTAATTTTTATGTTCAAAGATTATTGAGCCTTTTTGATCTATATATTGGTCATTTATTTAGCATAGGAACTTTTTCTTTCATAAATCTTTCATTATTCCTTCTGTTTTAGACATTGTGGTTTCTTTCACAGTAACTTCTACTATTGTCTGGTTGTATTTGTATTGTATGTCTTTCAAAATTATAAATTCTTATGTAATGTTTTCCTTTCTTTACACTAATTTTCCTCTGTGTTATTAGGAAATTTATCTAGCTGGTTCTCTAAATTAGGATTTTATTTTTATTCTATGTCAATTTTAATTTTTATCACCTCTAATATGTATTTTATTATTGCTATTATTTTTCCTCATCTAACTCATCTTATTTTAAAAATTATTTTCTCCAGCCTAAAAAAGGTGGTATAATCAATAAACCAAAAACTGCACCTCATCAGGGTATACAATTTGGTGAGTTTGGACATACCTGTAACACAGGTAACTATCACCACAGTCAAAGTAATAAACATATCTATCACATTCAAAAGTTTCCTTGTGTTCTCTTTTTTGCAGTAAAAACACTTAACATGAGATCTACAGTCTTAACAAAATTTTAAGTGGGCTATACCTTATTGTTAACTGTGAGTACTATGTTGTAACAGCAGATCTTTGGGACTCATTCATCTTGTAGAAAGGTAACTTTATTTCTCTTGAACAACCATTCTTCATCGCTACCTCCTGCATGCCCTGGTAATCACCATTCTGTTGTCTACTTCTGTAGAGCAATATTTTCAATGTCACATGTAAGAGGAATCAAGCAGTATGTGTTTTTCTGTGGCTGACATTTCACTTAGCATTGTGTCTTGCAGGTCCATTTGTGTTGTCACAGATGGTAGGATTTTCTTCTCATTTATAGGGCTGAATAATATTCCATTGAATGTACTTACCACATTTAAAAACTCTACTCATATGTCTTTCGACATTTGGGTTGTTTGACATCTTGGCTATTATGAATACCTGCTGCAATGAACATGGGAGTGCTGATATGTCTTCAGGTTCTTAAGTTCAATTAATTAGGATATATACCCGGAAGTGAAATTGTTGGATCATACGGTAATTCTGTGTCTACTCTTTTAAGGAAACTCCATCCTGTTTTGTATGGTGGCTGCATCATTTTAGATTCTCACTAACAGTGTACAAGAATTTCCTTTTCTCCACATCATCATCAACACTTGTTATTTGTGTCTGTATTTGTGTGGGTATGTGTGTTTTGACAGTGTCCATCCTAATAGGTGTAAGGTGATATCTCATTGCAGTTTCAATTTGCATTTCCCTGGTGAAGAGCAATGTTAAACATTTTTATTTTTATTTTAAATTGTTTAAAATTTTACTTTAAGTTCCAGAATACATGTGCAGAATGTGCAGATTTGTTACATAGGTATACATGTGCCATGGTGGTTTGCTGCACCTATTAACCCTTACTCTAGGCTCCCTCCCCTCGCCCCCCACCCCACAACAGGTGATGGTGTGTTTTGTTCCCCTACCTGTGTCCATGTGTTCTCATTGTTCAACTCCCATTTATGAGTAAGAACTTGTGGTTTTTGGTTTTCTCTTCCTGGGTTATTTTGCTGAGGATAAGGGCTTTCATCTTCATCCACGTCACTGCAAAAGACATAATCTCATTCCTTTTTACAGCTGCATAGTATTCCATGGTGTATATGTGCCACATTTGCTTTATCCAGTCTATCATTGATGGGTATTTGGGTTGGTTCCATGCCTTTGCTATTGTAAATAGTGCTGCAATAATCATATGTCTTTATAGTAGAATGATTTATATTCCTTTGGGCATATACCCAATAATGGGATTTCTGGATCAAATGGTGTTTCTGGTTCTAGATCCCTCAGGAATTGCCACACTGTCTCCCACAGTGGTTGAACTAATTTACATTCCCATCAACAGTGTAACAGGGTTCCTATTTCTTCATGGCCTCGCAAGCATCCATTGTTTCTTCACTTTTTAATAATCGCCATTCTGACTGGTGTAATATGGTATCTCGTTGTGGTTTTTATTTGCATTTCACTAACGATAAGTGATGTTGAGTTTTTAATCATATGTTTGTTGGCTCATAAATGTCTTCTTTTGAGAAGTGTCTGTTCATATTCTTTGCCCATTTTTTGATGAGGTTGTTTGTTTTTTCTTGTAAATTTGTTTAAGTTTCTTGTAGACTCTGGATATTAGCCCTTTGTCAGATGGATAGATTGCAAAAATTTTCTCCCTTTCTGTAGGTTGCCTGTTCACTCTGATGATAGCTTCTTTTGCTGTGCAGAAGCTCTTTAGTTTAATTAGATCCCATTTGTCTATTTTGGCTTCTGTTGCCATTGCTCTTGCTGTTTTAGTCATGAAGTCTTTGCCCATGCCTATGTCCAGAATAGTATTGCCTAGATTTTCTTCTAGGGCTTTTATTGTTTTGGGTTTTACATTTCAGTCTTTAATCCATCTTGAGTTAATTTTTGTATAAGGTGTAAGGAAGGGAGGTCCAGTTTCAGTTTTCTGCATGTGGCTAGCTAGTTTTCCAAACACTATTTATTGAATAGGAAATCCTTTCCCCATTGCTTGTTTTGTCATGCTTGTTTTGTCATGCTTGTCAGGTTTGTTGAAGATCAGATGGTTGTATATGTGTGGTGCTATTTCTGAGGTCTCTGTTCTGTTCCATTGATCTATATGTCTGATTTGGTACCAGTACCATGCTGTTTTGGTTACTATAACCTCTTCTTGGGATCTGTATGAAATTTAAAGTAGTTTTTTTTCTAATTCTGTGAAGACAGTTTGATGGGAATAGCATTGAATCTATAAATTACTTTGCAAAGTATGGCCATTTTCATGATATTGATTCTTCTTATCCAGAAGCATGGAATGTTTTTCTATTTGTTTGTGTCCTCCCTTATTTCATTGAGCAGGAATTTGTGGTTCTCCTTGAAGAGGTCCTTCACATTTCTTGTTAGCTGTATTCCTAAGTATTTTATTATCTTTTTAAGCAATTGCTAATGAGAGTTCATTCATGATTTGGTTCTTTGCTGGTTTATTGTTGGTGTATAGGAATACTTATGATTTTTGCACATTGATTTTGTATCCTGAGACTTTGCTGAAGTTGCATATCAACCTAATGAGTTTTTGGGCTGAGACGATGGGGTTTTCTAAGCATAGTATTATGTCATCTGCAAACAGACAAAATTTGACTTCCTCTCATTCTATTTGAATAGTCTTTATTTCTTTCTCTTGCCTGATTGCCCTGGCCAGAACCTCCAATACTATGTTGAATAGGAGTGATGAGAGAGGGCATCCTTGTACCGGTTTTCAAAGAGAATGCTTCCAGCTTTTGCCCATTCAATCTGATATTGGCTGTGGGTTTGTTATAAATAGCTCTTATTATTTTGAGATATGTTCCATCAATACCTGGTTTATTGAGAGTTTTTAACATGAAGGGATATCGAATTTTATCAAAGGTCTTTTCTGCATCTACTGAGGTAATCATGTGATTTTGGTCTTTGATTCTGTTTATGTGATTGATTATGTTTATTGATTTGTGTAGGTTGAACCCATTTTGCATCCCAGGGATGAAGCTGACTTGATCATGGTGGATAAGTTTTTTGATGTGCTCCTAGATTCGGTGTGCCAGTATTCTACTGAGGATTTTCGCATCGATGTTCATCAGGGATATTGGCCTGAAGTTTTTTTTGTTGTTGTTGTGTCTCTGCCACATTTTGGTATCAGGACAATGCTGGTTTAACAACATGACTTAGGTAGGACACCCTCCTTTGTAACTGTTTGGAATAGTTTCAGAAGGAATGGTACCAGCTCCTTTTTGTACCTCTGGCAGAATTTGACTGTGATTCTATCTGATTCTGGGCTTTTTTTGGTTGGTAGTCTATTAATTGCTGCCTCAATTTCAGAACTTGTTATTGGCCTACTCAGGGTTTCATCTTCTTCTTGGCTTAGTATTGGGAGGATGCATGTGTCCAGGAATTTATCCATTTCTTATAGATTTTCTAGTTTATTTGTGTGGATGTCTTAATAGTATTCTCTGATGGTAGGTAGTTTGTATTTCTGTGGAGTCAGTAGTGATATCCCCTTTATCATTTTTATTGTGTCTATTTGATTTTCCCTCTTTTCTTCTTTGTTAGTCTAGCTAGTGGTCTATGTTTTTTTTTTTTTTCCCCCCAAAAAACCAGCTCCTGGATTCATTGATTTATTTTGGAAGATTTGTCATGTCTCTTATCTCCTTCAATTCTGCTCTGATCTTAGTTATTTCTTGTCTTCTGCTAACTTTTGGAATAGTTTGCACTTGCTTCTCTAGCTCTTTTAATTGTGATTTTATGTTGTCTATTTGAGATCTTTCAAGCTTTCTGATGTGGGCATTTAGTGCTATAAATTTCCCTATTAACACTGCGTTAGCTGTGTCCAAGAGATTCTAGTGCATTGCCTCTTTGTCCTCATTGGTTTCAAATAACCTGTGGATTTCTGCTTTAATTTCATTATTTACCCAGGAGTCATTCAGGAGCAAGTTGTTCAATTTCCATGTAATTGTGTCATTTTGAGTGAGTTTCTTAATCCTGAGTTCTAATTTGATTGCACTGTGATCTGAGAGACTTATTATTTCAGTTCTCTTGCATTTGCTGAGGAGTGTTTTACTTCCAATTATGTGGTCGATTTTAGAATAAGTGTCATGTGACACTGAGAAGACTGTATATTCTGTTGATTTGGGGTGGAGAGTTCTGTAATGTCTATTAGGCCCACTTGATCCAGAGTTCCTTCAAGTCCTGAATATCCTTGTTACTGTTCTCTCTCATTGATCTGTCTAATATTGACAGTGGGGTGTTAAAGTCTTCCAATATTATTGTGTGAGAGTCTCAGTCTCTTTGTAGGTCTCTGAGAACTTATTTTTATGAATATGGGTGCTTCTGTATTGAGTACATATATATTTAGAGTAGTTAGATTTTTGTTAAACTGATCCCTTTACCGATATGTAATGCCCTTCTTTGTCTTTTTTTGATCTTTGTTGGCTTAAATTCTCTTTTGTCAGAGACTTGGATTGCAACACCTGCTTTTTTTTTTTTTTTTGCTTTCCATTTGCTTCATAAATTTTTCTGTTTTTTTTTTTTTTTTTTTTTTTTTGAGCCTATGTGTGTCTTTGCATATGAGATGGGTCTCCTGAATGCAGAACATTGATGGGTCTTGACTTTATCCAGTTTGCAGTCTGTGTCTTTTAATTATGACCTTTAGCCCATTTATATTTAAAGTTTGTATTGATATGTATAAATTTGATCCTATCATCATAATGCTATCTGGTTATTTTGCACACTAGTTGGTGCAGTTTCTACATAGTGTCATTGGTCTTTATATTGTGGTGTGTTTTTACAGTGGCTGGTACCAGTTTTTCTTTTCCATATTTAGTGCTTCTTTCAAGAGCGCTTTTAATGCAGGCCTGGTGGTGATAAAATCCCTCAGTCTTTGCTTGTCTGGAAAGGATTTTATTTTTCCTTCCCTTATGAAGCTTAGTTTTGCTGGATATGAAAAATTCTTTTCTTTAAAAGTGTTGAATATTGGCACCCACTCTCTTCTGGCTTGTAGGGTTTCTGCTGAGAGGTCTGCTATTAGTCTGGTGGGTTTCCCTTTGTAGGTGACCTGGCCTTTCTCTCTGGCTGCCCTTAACAAATTTTCCTTCATTTCAACCTTGGAGATTATGATGATTATGTGTCTTGGGGTTGATCTTCTCATGGAAAATCTTAGTGGTGTTCTCTGTATTTTCTGAATTTTAATGTTGGCCTGTCTTGCTAGGTTGGGGAACGTCTCCTGGATAATATACTGAAGTGTGTTTTCCAACTTGTTTCCATTCTCCTCTTCTCCTTCAGGTACTCTAATCAATCATAGGTTTGCTCTTTTTACACAGCCCCATATTTCTCAGAGGCTTTGTTCATTGCTTTTCATTCTTTTTTTCTCTAATCTTGTCTACATGCCTTATTTCAGCTAGGAGGTCTTTAAACTCTGATATCCTTTCTTCCTCTTTGTTGATTCTGCTATTGCTACTTGTGTATGCTTCACAAAGTTTTCATGCTATGTTTCTCAGCTCCATCAGGTCGTTTATGTTCCTCTCTAAACTGGCTATTCTAGTTATCCGCTCCTCTAACATTTTATCTAGGTTCTTAGCTTCTTTGCATTGGATCAGAACATGTTCCTTTAGCTTAGCCAGTTTGTTATTACCCATCTTCTGAAGCTTACTTCTGCCAGTTTGTCCATCTCATCCTCATCCAGTTCTGCACCCTTGCTGGAGAGGCATTGCACTCATTTTGAGGATAAGAGGCACAAACCCCTGAAAACTTTGGGGTTTTCAGCATTTTTTTGTTGATTCTTTCTCATCCTTATGACTTGTCTTCGATCTTTGAGGCAGCTGATTCTTGGATGGGGTTTTTGTGAGGACCTTTTTTGTTGTTGGTGCTGTGAACATCTTTTCATTTTCTTAGCCATTTGTGTGTTTTCATTGGAGAAGTATATATTTCGGTGTCTTTCCCATTTTATAATAGGGTGATTTGATTTTCTTTTGTTTTCAAGTTGTGGAAGTTCATGATATCTTTTGGATATTAATCCCTTACTAGATATATGATTTCCAAATATTATCTCCCATTCTGGAAGCTGCATTTTCACTCTGTTGATTGTTTTCTTTGCTGTGCAGAAGGTGTTTATTTTAATATAGTCTCATTTGTCTATTTTTTATTTTGTTGTCTGTGCTTTTGATGTCATATCCAAGAAGTAATTTCCAAGATTACTCATAAAGCTCTTCTCCAACATGTTCTCTTCTAGGATATTTACTATTTCAAATTTTATATTTAAATTTTTAATACATGTTAACTTGGTTCCTGTGTGTGGTGTGAAATAAGGATTCAATTCTGTTCTTTGATGTGTATACACAACTTACTGAATGCTTCTTATAGAAGAGGCTATCTTTTCCCCATTGTGCATTCTTGCCACCCTTGTAAGCAATCAGTTGATCATACATGGATAGGTTTATTTCTAATCCCTATTCTGTTCCATTAGTCCATATATCTATTTTATGTCAGTACCATACTAGTTTCATTACTGTAGGTTTGTAATATGTTTTTAAATCAGAAAGTGTAATGCCTCTAGCTAATCTATCTCACTTTTAAATATTTTGGACCTTTTAAAATATGAATCTTTTAAAGGCTTTTGCACTTGTTTTACATGAAATTCTTCTTAGTCTTTTTGAGCTTTTCTGCAAATGCCCTGCTTTTTGAACAATTTTTCTGGTTGCTTGGTGGCTTGCACAGGTGTTTAATCTACAGAATGAGCTTCCCTTTTCCTTGTTCTGCAATGTTTTCTAAGATCCTTTAGCTTCATTTTTTTTTTTTTTAATTCTTATTTGAAATAGTAGAGATGTCACCAGGTCTGGTGTTTCTTTTAAACAGGCCATATTGACTGCCCTATCCTTAATTCACTGATGTCATATAGATTTTTCTAGCACAACTAAATCAACTAAGTCATTCTACTATCTGATATTATTATGCGCAACTCCTAGCTCAATTCTGAATAAAATCTTATCTTTAGAATAAATATTAGATTGCAAAGCAATATAATATATAAAAATTGTAACCACTTAAAATTTATTAAGACTTTTCATGCCTTCTACAAATCTTAGTTTGGAGGGTTACATTTTCTAAAATGTCATAAAAGCACTCCAATCTTTTTTTTTTTAAACACAGTGTATTCTCTTCCTGCTTACTTTCTTTCTTTAGGCTTTATTTTCTAAAAGGATGAAAAAGTATGAGAGTGTGTGTGTGTGTGTGTGTGTGTGTGTGTGTGTTTTGAGGTGTTGGGGTGGAAGATGGGATTAGATTTAGATTAAGAAAGAGGGGTGTTTTGGATCAATCAAATGCAATCTATTAAGTAGTGGGGTAACTTGTTTGTTTTCTTGTTGGTATGTATCTTGCACAGCTGACCCAATGGACAGAGATTAAAGGAAGTTACCAGGTCTTTCCATTTTTCTTACAGTGGGCCGGTTCTCAACACTTAGACCATCAATTGTACTTTTTGATTTAATCCAATCTGCTTGGTTTTATATAGAATCTCTTCTGAATTGGCTTTCCTAGTTTTCATTTTGGGTTTTATCATTTTTCTGGCTTTCTTGGGCAGTGTGTAGGAAAGTAGTGTGAAACTGCCTTAGGGATAGTTATCCTGGTATTTCTTAATTTGATGTTTAGTTTTATTATTTTAATTTGGAAAAGACACTTTTAACAAGCTGGGCAACTTTGTTAATGATCCAAACTAGTAACAGGAAGTCAAATGGAAGGAGGTATAGGGAGTTTGGCTAGCAGACAGAGTGATAGTAATGAAAATTTTGATGTTACAGCAAGATAAATAATTATGAGTAGCAGTAGAAAACATAAAAGGGGCCGGGTGCGGTGGCTCAAGCCTGTAATCCCAGCACTTTGGGAGGCCGAGACGGGCGGATCACGAGGTCAGGAGATCAAGACCAGCCTGGCTAACACGGTGAAACCCCGTCTCTACTAAAAAATACAAAAAACTAGCCGGGCGAGGTGGCGGGCGCCTGTGGTCCCAGCTACTCGGGAGGCTGAGGCAGGAGAACGGCGGGAACCCGGGAGGCGGAGCTTCCAGTGAGCCGAGATCCGGCCACTGCACTCCAGCCTGGGCGACAGAGCGAGACTCCGTCTCAAAAAAAAAAAAAAAAAAAAAAAGAAAACATAAAAGCACGCACATTGAAAATTATTTCCAGAGTTCTAAATAGGTTTTATAACCAATCTATTATTAAGAATATTTTAAACTATATTAAAAATTATTTCAAATGTGATTTTGTGACTAATAGTTTGTTTGTAGAAGGATAAACATTTGAAAATTCCTTTTTTAAGGAAATTACTTTTCAAAAAATGTTGTAGATACACAGTAGGTGTATCTATGGGGCACCTGAGATGTTTTGATACAGGTATGCAATGTGAAATAAGCGCATCATGAGGAATGGGGTATCCATCCCCTTAAACATTTATCTTTTGAGTTACAAACTATCCAGTTACATTCTTTAAGTTATTTCAAAATTTGATACTTGATGGGGCTTCATTTTATCATCTAAAATATTCACAAAAGGAGAATATCCAGTTCTTATGTATTTTTTACTGTATTAGATATTATCATGTATATGTGTGTATACATGCATTATCCATGCACACATGCACACACATATTTACATATATATACATACACACATATATGCCCTTAACTATTTCTTGTTGCACTTTAATTTAGAAGTAAATACGACTGGTATTTAGATCCATGAGTATAGGTAAAAACATGACACCCCACAATAAAATGTGGAAACATATGATAGGATTCATATTTGATATTTTCCTCTACCATCTGGAAAGTATGCTGGAATTTTTCTTTTTGGGATTTCCAGATAGTCTGGCCAGTCTGACATTTTTGTTCAAAAAAGATAAAAGTTCCCTTAAAGCTATGTGGAGTTGTCTCAGCAGTTGCTGTGGTTGCCATCCACCTACTTTTATGCTTCATTGTTTGGGGCTATGTCCCAGTGACTCTAAAAGTTATAACCTGCCTTATTCCAACTTGCTTAACAAAAGCTGCAAGGGCATCTTGCTTTTATCCACACCATGCACATGCTCACATTTTTAAATGGAAAATCCAGGGCTGAACGCTGCCATGGCATTCTTTTACCTCAGTACGTGGACAACAATGCAGAGAATGAAATAGTAAGGTTACAACATAATCATAGAAAGTTTCATACAGAGTTTTGAACTGATGTCTATGAACCAGTGTGTTATCAACATCCAGATCAAAGTCTGTCTTAAGTCTTATATAGTCTGAAGAGATTTTCCACTACATACAATGAAAATCCATAATGGGAAGAACATATTTTTGCATTTGCAAGTTGTGTGTGTGTGAGAGAGAGAGACTTCACATACATCCATGTGTGTATGTTTGAGGTGAGAGAGGAAGGTAAAAGGAGACAGAGATAGAGAGAGATGTGTGTCTGGATGGATTGAGAAGTGTCACCACAGCTTTGAAATAATAATTGGACAATTTAACAGTACATAGAATTTGCAAAGCACTGAGAAGTTTTGGCATTTTATATTAATTCAAGTTACAAATATGATCATCTATTCTGTTGAAATGTTTTAGCTATGTTGTCTCATAGTAAATTCTTAATACTACATTCCAGTGCTATGTAATGGTGGAACATCATTGTCAGCGTCATTTGATGATGCTCCAGCTTTAAACTATTAATACTTTAGCCCACAACATCCTTGAATCCAAGCTTAACATATGTGCTTAATGTACAAATTTATTGATGAGTAGTATTTATTTAAAAATTATAATCTAAGATCCTAAATAGTTTCATGCCAGATTTTATAGTTATTTAGAAAAAGTGGGCAAGATTTTACATGATGTCAAATATCTAAAAGCTCTGACTTGTTGTCAGGAATTCATTATCTTTAGAGAAGAAGCAAGTTCCAAATGAATAAATATAATCTAAACTATGTCAGGTTCAAAGAGGCTGTCAGGGTAGTTTTGTGTGAGGTAATTCCAAGATTCTGCCTAATTTATAACAAAATAAGTAAAGACAATCTTTCATCAGGGGTATGAGATTGAGGTTGAAGAACTGTATTTTGGAAAAATAATATGTACCCTCCATATTTCTTTTCCTTCTTACTTGATATACTTCAACAATAATGAGATGATGTATTTACTGAGAATGATTTTTTATAGCCATGCTTTAGAAAGGAACTGGAAACCAACTTCTCAGTAAATGTATCTGTATGACTACAATGGAGATGAGAAGTATGTGTGTATTTTGCTTCCTTGACTCTTGATTTGTTTCTTAAGTGTCTTTTGAAAACCAATAAATCCACTTATATTTTCAGAGAGCAGCAAACCTTGGAATTACATCATCATGGAAATAAAACAAAAAGCAAAAGAAGATGAGCCATCCTTAAGGGGATTCTGGAAGGGTCCATTGGTAAAATAATGTTTTCAATATCCCAGTGACATTACCAGCAATCTCACTCAGTGGAAAATAATTGTAGTATCAAACTTTCTCAAAGAATGAAAACATCTCTAATATAGTGAACAGGTCAGTTGATCCACAGAGGGAGCATAGGAAAATGGCCCTTCTTTTCTTTTTGTGAGCTTCCCTTTTCCTAAATGGTAGTTAATCAATCACAACACCTACTTGCTTGCCACAGAAATGGAAAATTGATCTCTGCTAACTAATCACTGATCCCATCTCACTGGCCTTGGTGATTGTCCAGCTTTGCCATATAATCCAGGCGGAGCCAATCAAGGCACTTTTGGGGGAAATTATATGTATACCAGGGGAGAAAGGATCTCCCTTCCTCTGAGATTGCAAATACTAAGTGTCACGTAAAGCTACAGCATTCCAGAGCTATTTTTACTGTTCATGGACAGAACCTGGCTAAAAATAAATGATTTCAATGAAAAACAGAGGAGTGAGAGATTCTTAATGACATTATTCACAATTCTGGATCTAATTGTGCATAAAGGTCATCTAATTACTTTGATTTCCAAATTAAAGCAGCCAATAAATTATCCTTTTGCTTAAAAAGAAAACACCTCTTTTTCCACTTAAAAAGAAACCAAAGTTTACCAATACAGATATTTTATTCCAAATTTCTAGCTACATGCTGGCTCAGATTCAAAGAGTATAGATTATTGGAAAGATAAAAAGAGTTAGAGGGAGTTTATTTTGGAATATACATTATTGTCAGGGAAGATATTTCTAACAGACCATTGAATTGTGAAGTTTTAAAGAGACCAGGGCAGAATGTGGAGACACTTACTGGATTTGGGGTGTGAGAAGGCAGAGGAGATGTGCAGAAAGAGTGAGCAGCATGAAAATCAATCGTTGCTATTACTAATGTGTTGCTAGTTAAAGCTCCAAGGAAATTCTGTTCAGCTTTCACTACATTTTAGATACTTCTCAAATAGTAAATAATGAGCCTTCAGGGTTTGTTCACTTAGAGTTGTAACTTTGGATTTTAGCAATAGAAAAATCAGGAGTTAAAGGAATCTGGGTTATAACACTGCACTCCAGAATTTTTGTTGTTTTAACTTCCCTTTCAAGTGTAAACCGTGTTGACAAAGTAATTGGGTAAACTTCATTGGCTTCCCTGTTTAATAAAATGGAGACTGTAGTGTTGCAATCAAGCCTTACTGATAGATTTATTACATTTGAAGGTATATTTAAAAGATAAAAATCCTTTAGCAGAAGGTATTGTCTGTACTTTCTACATACTTTATATATAACCTAATGTTAGCAATGAGGGGATTTAATGTTACACTCATACAAATAGTCATCTTTATCATGTAATAAATGTTCTGAAGTCAATTTTAAATTGATGGCATCAGCTAAGGATAAACTACTTAGTTTCTTCTGCCCAAAATAATTTGGAGAAAATTATAATAGTTTTTTCTGTAATTATAATAAATTCAAATTAAAGGTTGTAGTTGTCCAAAATTGACCCTTTGTCACTATGCTCAATGTGTGGTATCTCTAACTGGCTAGATGTTGAGCAGAATACATAACTTAGACCACTGACAAATGGCCCAACTGAAGTAAGGGCTGAGATTTCATAGGGAGTATTAACATTTATGGGAAAACTAACTGTGAGGGAGTAGAAGATAATTAAACCAGGGCTAATAGCAACAGACTTGAATTTCAGAGGACCACCTGGATATCTTGTTCTCAGTCACTTTCTCTCATGTTTCATTTTCCTCATTTGAACAGGTCGACAGTCATAAAAATTTTTCGTAACATCTGAAGCAAATCATTGCATTCATTTCTTTGTAAGGTTTAAAAATCCACATATTTTATTGTTAGCATTCACAACATTTACTTTTCACCTTTTTTTTCTTTTTCTTTTTTATAAAGTTGAAATAGTCTGGGAATCATTAAGTGCCAAATGCTTTCATCAGGCCCATAAACAATGGAAGATTCCATAGGAAATGCAGTTACTTCTTGGGAAGTTTCAACAAAACACATTTTCACTCATTTAAAGCTCAGGAAAATAAATCTTGAGGTCCTTTAAGAAAGGTACACTTTAGACCCTATGAAACTGACACAGTACTGGATTTCACAGAAAAGGAATACAAAAGCTATGTTACAGGCTCAGTAAATTCTGGAGGTTCTTGGAAGAGATGACATGCATCACAGTATTTGAGCAATTCCTCTTTGTCTCACTATTTACCTTTGACCTAGAAGGTTAGATAAAATATGAGAACAGAAAATAAGCTTTCAAGAAACTATCTAGTTTTAATCAATGAGAAGAACCATTGAGGTCAGGTTATTATCCAAGATAAAGGCCAAACTGTTGTATCATCGTTTCTCAATATCTTACAACTGTAGACTTATTTTTCTTCCCCTAAAACATATTTCTATCATATATTTATATTTGTGACATTTGCTATAATGTGATAATTCCTTGGGTTTTAATAAGCAAACTAATAGTCTTTAAAAAATTACCTGATATGTATGACTTAATTATTGGCGCAATTAAGCAGTAACTGTAAAATTAGTGAGTAAATACCATTCAACCACAAGTATATATGCTAATATGACAGACGGCAGAGAATTATACCCCGAAAATGAGCTTTCCTCAACATTCCCTTCTAGCTACCTGAAAAAGGAAGGTCTACTGAATCTCTACTAGTAGACACCATTGATCTCCACTGATTTACAAGAATAATAATGTGAAACCAATGAAAACATGATGGCATGCAGCACAGACGGAAGGTTAGTAGTTTTCACAGTATTATAGTCTGAAATCCACCTGTCTCAAAACAACTTGTCAAAGTGTTAGATCTCTTGTCATCATTTCAAACCACTTGATTTGATGTCTCTAGTAGTGTGTGCCAGGAATCTGCACTTAACAAGTTGCCTCATGCCATTCTGATCATTTTTAAGGCTTAAAAGCTACTGCTACGGATTGGGATAAGTGATCAAGTTTGGCTGGAGCTGTCTTTAACCTGAGGAACGAGTGGATCAGAGAGCAGCTGACCTCACAGAACCATGGTTCAGTGACTCATTCAGACGTGTCCTTGAGTAATTGTTCTGGATTTCCTCGGTGGTAGCAAAGTGAACTCATGAGGTACTGGTCCAGAAAAGAACACTAGTGACTATGCCCATTGTCTCTACTTAGAAGTGTTTTGGAACCTTGTTTCCCACCCCAGAATAAGTTGATGGCAGTTATGGCATGGGCTGATCTACCCAGTCAGCAAGGCCATACTGCAGAGAAACTCAGAGTCTAAGAAAATGAAGAATATATCATTGAGATTAATGGCCCTGGGTTGCAGTCAAAAGCATCTCAGAGGTTAGTTGAGGACAAAAATAAGTTTGTCTTTCAATCCATCACCAGCAGACTAGACACATTGAAGCAAGAAGTGTTCACAGAAGTGATAGGGCATTGAACTAATGCTTAAATTTAATTTAGCCTGTAACTATTTATAAAACATGTCTAGCCTCTCTCAGACAAAGAATTGGTGTCGAGGGCAATGAAAATTAACACCAAATTAATCAAAATGCAAGTGAAGAAATTTCACCAAATATATATGGCAATGTGTGTTGGGTGGGTGGGGAGCAAAGGGGCAGAGGTCTCAGGAAAATTTGGGCTTGTGGAGGGAGTAGAGGTTGGCAAAAGGGTCCCTAACTTGTTAGATAGGTCTCTTCCAATAATTTGCCAGAACTTGACACTCTGTATTGGAAAAACTATCATACTTGAGAATCTACAGCAGGTAAAGGGGTCATTGCTTGATTTTATTATTATTAATTTTTGTGGTATATATCTACTTCACTGGTTGATGATTCCATTCTTGGCTATAGAGAGATTTGGTTCTGCTTTTCTAATGTGTCAACCGCAGATGAAGTGCTTGCCAAATATTTAATAATGGGTTATAAAGTCATTTATGTTGGAGATTATTACTGCCACAGTCTAGGAAATGGAAATTCAATGAAATACAAATGACTCTACCGTCTCAATACAATGCCAGACTTGAATGAGATAATTTATGAACAAGAAAATGGCTATATTAAAAAGCATTATTAGATGAGACTGATGTCCACACAGTAGCTGACAGATACTTTGCAATATCAGTAAGAAGGAATTTTTCCACTAAATGGGATTTGTAACTGAACCTGCCTCTGGAGTTTGTTGTATTGAGTAAAGAAAACAAATTATTTCCTGCCTCCTTCCTTCCATCCTTCCCCTTTCTTCCTTCCCATCTTTTTTTTTCCTAATCCCCTTCCTTTCTTTCTTCTTGAATCCTAGTTTTCTTGTAGGTGACTCTGTTTTATGGTTCTAAATGTGGTGGGAGATAGAAAGCATTACAACAGGAGTCCAGGGACCAGGCATCTTTTGGCTAAAAATCACCTATATGATGGGATTGAGTAATCTAATCTCTTCAGGTTTGAGTCGATGTACCCATAAGAGGAGCAAGATTTAAATGACTATTCCATGAAGTTAAACAAGAACTTGCTGAGTAGTGGGATGAAAAATGGAAAAGGCAGAGGGCTTATTTCAAGGAAGCTTCTATTTGTTAGAAGAAGTGAACCTAAAAATAAATGTAGCTCACATGTCTCTTGAGGCCATCCTATCTTTCGGAAATGAAATTAAATGGATTCGTCTGTCTTATATATTATCCCATGAAAAATATCTTGCCTTGCATGTTTTTGAAAATTCCTGGAAGTTATATGTCAACATGGTCAGTTTTGTCTTAGGCTTTCGGTGTTTCTATTCTTACTGAACACTTGATTTAACTTAAATATAATTTTCTGTGCCTATTATCTTTCATCTGTACTGGGACTAGACATAGAACTCAACCCTCTTCTTTTGAGGGCAGCAGGGCATAGAGGTTGTTTGATGACAGTCTTTGTGCTTAGGATTGAATTCTCACTCTGACAGTACCTGTGTAAGCTGGGCAAGCAGTCTATCCTCTGTTTACTCCCTCATAAAATGGGCTAAAAATTGTTCTTGTTCATACAGTGTTTTGTGAAAGCAAATGTGATCATTTAGACAAATACTTAACATAAAGAGTGGTATAACGTAAAATTTCAATACACTCTTTGTTATCATTTTTAAAAGTCACATATACTGGTACTTATGCATATAGCATATGCCCTAGAGGCCTAAGAGGGCTGAGGCCAGTTTATTGCATTGCAGCAACATAAACCATTGACTATTAGATACAATTGTTTGCTAAGAGCACATCTGTTAATTTTTTTAACCACACTACAGAAGTAAATTGCAATACATGGCAATAGATGCAGTACTACAAGGCTCAAAAACCAGAGGGTTAGGGATTCACTTTGTCTTGGGAGAAGGGGAAATGGAAGGCTTTAGGAGAAGGTGATAACTGGCAGATGAATAGGGGTTTATCAAGTCAATAAATTACAGAGGGCATTACAAGTTGAGGTGAAGAAATGCATAAACCTTCTAATTTGTCATTCAAAGAATCGTTTCGTAGAATGTTTATTAGACATCTAACATGTAAAGCATTGCTTTGGGAGCTGGGGTTACAAGAGAAGATAAAACTGGCAAAAAGACTGTAAGGATGATACATGTTATGAGAATAGATGTCAGGTCCTTTGGGTGTTTATAGAAGGAAGCCTTAACCTGGTCTGAAACCGGGTTTCCCTGAGCGTGTCACATTGAAGTTAACACAGTCAATTCTTCAGTCGATGCTGTCAGTCCTACTTTTTGAAAGAATCCTGCAGAATTCTGCATTGTCTTATTACCATCGATACCGCCACATTGCTCCAGGAGACCATTGTCTGTTACATAGGCTACTGTAAAGACTCATAACTGCTCTCTCTGCTTCTCTCCTTCCTTCTAACAATCCATTCTCAACATGGGCACCCCAGTGATCCTGGTGAAACCTAGTGTCAGTCTATGCACTTCTTAGCTCAAAACCCTCTGATGATTCCTATTTTGCTCAAGGTAGAGTGGGAGCCCCCCATAGATCATCTGATCCTGCTACCTCTCAGTTGCCCCTGACCCTCTCTCCCTTGCTCACTGGCCCTAGCCACGCTGGCCTCCTGCTAATCCTCAAACACGTCAAGCATGCTTCTTCCTCAGAATCTTTGTGATTGCTGTTCTCTCAGCCTAGAATGCTCTTCCCCCAGATATAAGTATGACTTACCCCATAATTTCCTTCAGATTCTTTCTCTAATGCCACTTTCAAAAACTATACAGCAACTACACGGTAAAAAAGCCATCTCTGCCATCTCAGTATCCCATTTCCCCTCATCCTGAATTATTGCTGCCCATGATACTTATTCCATCTGACATACTTCATATGATTTGTTTATTTATTCATTGCCTCTCTTCCCTTCCTAGAATGTGAGCCCAGTGAGTTCACTGATGTAACACCTGTGTCTAGAATAGTGTTGGGTACATAGCAGGTTCTTTATAAGTGGTTGCTGAGAGAATGAATGAACATAGGAGACGTGTTTGATAAAGAAGCTTGTGACAAGTGAGGTGGAGGGATGGTTGGGGCAGGCTTCCAGCAGAGGGAACAGCAAATTCATTGGCTTTGAGCCGAAAAATGCAGTGAGTTGGAAGGCATACAAGACGTGCAATGTGGATGGAGTAGAGAAAGCAGAGGAAACTGGAACTAGATAATATTTTTCCCTCTATAGTCCTACTGTGATGATTAGAAATGAGATTCATTTATTATATTTTAGACTTTGTGGTGGAAAGTAGAAAGTACGTCAGGAATATAAAACGACCAGACTATAGCTGTACAATAGAATATTTTGTCTGTAAAGAATATTTGCCTTACTGTTCTGAAATTGTAGATTTGATAAGCTTTCTGGAATTATTTGATGTTTTTATTTGATTTAAAAAACTTGGGGATAAATCTATTCAGATGCTAAAAAATAAAATACAGTTTTTCTTAATCTGCATTTTTTTCTGTCCAATTTTAGCGACTGCCCTTTCTTTTTTTTGTTTTGTTTTGTTTTGTTTTGTTTGTTTTTTTTAAATTTATTTATTGTTATTATACTTTAAGTTGTAGGGTACATGTGCATAACGTGCAGGTTTGTTACATATGTATACTTGTGCCATGTTCATTTTGTATTAAATATTCAGCAAGGCATTTTTGAAATGCTTTAAATTATTGTCCCCTCTTTCCTTGGCTGTGAGGTTCTTTCCTTGGCTGTTTTTTTTTTTTTTTTTAAGCAATCCGAGCAGTTTTCTTCTGACTGATAGCCCTGGTGGTTGAGTGATGAGTGCATCTCATCTGGTTTGGGGACCAGTATACAAAGCCATGCCTGAGGATCATGGAACATGGACTGGTTACTGCCATCCACAATATGAAATGAAATGTTCACTTTTGAAAAATACACGTGATGAAAGAAAATGTTCTTTTTACTTCAACATGGGAATAAAACATAAAACAAAATATATTCCCCCAAATGAGAACTCTGCTGAAATGGTTGAAGTAGGGGAAAAAGAAATGCATAAATTTGCTTCTGAAACTTGGGAGTGTTGCTAGAAGAATGTTGAAAACTTTGTAGTTCCATCGTATTATTTCTTGTAAAATGTTTATTGATTTTCTTACTGAAGCTTAAATCATGTCTACATGAAGCAGAAAATTTACTTTGACTTGGAGTTTCTTACAGTCTAGCCAAGAAGAGTTGGAAGACACAAAAAATTGAACATTAAGCCTTAATTTGTGTAAGTGTGTCACTGAAGCCTGCTGGGGCCTTACTAGCATGGCTGCTGCTGTAGCGGCTGCTGGTGGGGAGGTATCAGTAAAAGAGAATGTGGCTGGAGGAAATGGGGTGGGGTAAGTCACCTGTCATTTGGCTTTAGAGAGGGGGTTGAACTTTTGCTTAATGTGCCTTAACTCAAGGATGTGGGAGAACCTGATCTTTCATCTGACAGATTGGCCATGATAAGAGATCAAGAATTGCATATGGGATGCCTTATCATATTTTATCGGATTTGTGGACTATTAGTTCGAGTTTGCAGCTGTGAAATTCATTTATTTGGTGAATAATGCCTGTCCACAGTACTGAGGGCATAGTTCTGGATAAGTCAGCCAGGTCTTGGGATGAGCTCTAAGACTAGCAGGGAATAGTATTTTAAAGCAGGAAAATCAATTTGGTGCTGAGCACCAGGGTGGAGGTGGTTTATAAAAACTGCAAAATTATGGGAGTATGAAAAACTAATATTTGAGAAAAAGGGCCATCATTGAATGTGAATGTCATAATCAGATCTTTGTTTGTTTATTTTCTTTCAAGCAATTCAAGTACAGGTAACTCAGACGGTACAGAGAGGTACAGAATGAAAAGTGAATGTCTCATAAACTTGTTCCATTCTTTAGAAGCAATAATTTCACATTTCTCTTCTTACATAACAAAGGTTTAAGAAATACCTTCTAAAGCTGCTTAATATAGAGAGACTTAAGTGCTGTATATAAAGTTTAAAAATAGCCAAGAGAAAAATCATAATATGATATTAATAACAAAATGTAGCTGGCTATGGGAGAAAAGTGTTTGTTACCTTTCAAGGCAGTAAGTCAGTAGATAAAATTTGGAGTTCACAGACTAATATTAGATTTAAAAAGGAACTATGTGGGAAGATCGAAGTCACAAACTAAAACACTACAAATAAAAATGTTTTCAGATGGCTAATCTTGTATTTGGAAATCAGGGTGGAGAATGGATTGGGGAAAGGAAAAGGAATCCCGAAACAGGGAGTTAATTTTGAGGCAGTGCCACTAAGGCAAGCTGAAAAGGGAGAGACCCTGGCCTGTTGCAGTGTAACGTGGACCCAAAAGTGGAGAAAGGCAATTGTGAATTCATGGAAGTAAAATTTCATGGAAGTATTGGAAGCAGGAAAACCACAGCATTGAGATGGTCATGTATACAAATGATGATGTGGCTCAAGATGTTAGAGAAACATAGTGTGGGGAAAAGAGAAAAACAGTTAAACCCCATTCCAAATATGTAAAGGAATATGAAAAACTGAACTATAATCAAAAGAATTCAAAAGGATGTCCTCGGAGAATTCAAAACTAGCATCACAGTGCTAAAAACAGTCACTGGAGACTAAAGAAAGTGCTGACAGTTTTCCTTTTATTTCAGGTAGAACACAGTTACAGATGGTGATGTTGCCATTTGAAAGTAAGAAGAAAACTGGTATCTCTTGGGTTACCAAGAGTAAAAATATAGAATATGCTTATAAACTGCGATCCATAGAGTTTCTTGAAATCACAGTTTGGGAATGGAGGAAAAGGCTGCTTGAGTGTTTGGAAATGGAGACTAAGGATGAGATAGAGTGGGGTAAGCCTGAATTAACCTGGAGTGACAGCAGAACGTAGAATATATGTATTAATAATATGTATAAACTAGGAAATAACTTGACCTGTAATTCAAACATAATCTTAGTGTATTTGTTTAATTTACACATAAATACAACACATACTTATGTTGTTCAAGAAATACTTATTTAGTAATTTATTGAGTTGTAATTTCTTAATGTTTACCTTCAGTATTAAGAGGGAATAGACCACATGCAGGTATGCATTGTCACCGCCCTAAGGCATAAATTGTGTGACCTTTTGTACAGGTAAATAGACATGTATTACTAGGTATGCTCAAACCACTTTTCTTTGATTTCTATAAATTAATGAATAAAAGCACTTAGAATATTTTCATTGAGTTTAGCTACATTTTCTTTCCTCAATGGGATTCTAATCTTTCTAAGTTGAAAGTTTATAGCTTTGGCTCTGTTTGATTTATACGAGCAAAAAGAAAAATCTTAACAGTACTTTTTTTATAATGGAGAAGCATATTTCTTCTATTTTCATATAACACACAAATAGCTAGACAGATCTTGCTTAAGCCTTCAAAAGAAATTCCATTTTAGACTAGACACTAATGTGGAAAATTTGAGGCCAAATGATTTAACTTTTTAAAGTCTTATAACTAGGAGAGAAAGACAGAGAGTGAGAGAGAGACAGAAAGTGAGAGAGAGACAGAGAAGAAAAAAAAGACAAGAGTAAGAGAAGAGGCAGAAACAGACACACACACACAGAGAAGTAATTTACAAATTAATTGGAATATTTGTCTGCATCATTAAACTTTATATATATGCACATTTCACAATTTAATTTCTAGTTCTCTATAGTGCTTGTTAATTTGATAATGTATGTTTTAAGTTTGAGTTAATAATTATTTTTATTTCTGGAAAGTATACAGGTTAATATTTTCTCTGGATTGTATAATTTAAACGCATTTGTTTATACTATGATGAAGAAAAGCAGAAGATGCAGCATGAATATAGTTAGTTAAGCACTAAACATTTACAAAATCTCTGGAGAAAGCAAAAAAGTAAAGACCTGATTCACCAGACACAATTTCTTCTGTGTGGAGAACACCCGTGGACTTCAAAGGGTTTACTACACAAAAACCAGACTCACAAGATGGGGGAGGGAATGAAAATCTGCCAACAATTGGTAGTTGTAGAGTCTCCGCCAAGTTTTACAAACTCAAACTTAGAAGTTGTCCCTTTTGATTTTTATCAGTGAAAAATGTCTGGAATGACCAGAGTCATTTCTAAAGTTTTTCGTGTCTTTATATTTGTATGGACTAAAATAAGTTAAAAAAAACCTTTTTATTTTCAATAAACATTTACAAATTATAATGAATAGACATGAAGTGTTAATACTTACATTTCCTTCAGGGACAATAAAATGTTTTCTATTTTTATATATTTATTGGCATGTTTTGGGCTTGGAAAGACTTTTGAAATTATAGTGTAATTTATTTTATTAATATAATTTAAGATGTATTTCTACTTGAGTTTTTCACTTGTTGTGCCTTCTGCCTCGGGTATGATGCATTTCCTGACTGTATGTAGTTGGCTTTCCATGAGTGAAACAGAAAAGTCTTCAAATATCCTCACCAACTGCTTTCCTAGATTTTTCAGTCAGTTACCTGACCATATTAGGAAAAGAAAGGTGATCTTGGGCTTCAGGACATAGAAAACAACATTAGTTATGCTGGAAAGTATCACCAAAGAAGTACAGCTCAGACAAGCTGTATTCTATTTTGTTCTTTTGGACATAAACACCTATAAAAGGACCAAAAGAAATCTAAATGATCAACCCAAGCAATCCTGAATAGGCAGCAACAATCGTTATCACCAAGCAATTGTTTTATCATTTGTCATCAGTTTTTTTTTCAGAGTAATTACAGTTAACTGTAAATGTGTCTTATTGTCTTCTATGTACAGTGTTGCTGCAAGAGTGTTTACAGGTGTGTGTTTGTGTGCAAGGTTTAGGATAGCTGAGAGGTAGATCAGTGGTGGTAGCTTTTACAGAAGCAATTGATCTCTCATCCCTGTGAACTTGGAGCCTAGTATCATGTAAAGCCAATTGGCAGAAATGGGGAGGAGATATGCATCTTTTTTATGATGGGAAATAAATTATTTGGAACACAACAATGAACTATTCATTGGTTTAGTCCACACTTTGTAAAATGACCAGCTTATTTCATTTATGTGCCTTGAATTTAGGATTTCTTTTTCTAATCTGTGTACAATGGAAAAATACTTTTGGTTTCTCATAGACATAGCTTTGGTAGAATTCTGCTGCTCTTTCTACTATAGTTTGACAGCTGCAGTAAGCACACACATCTGCCATATTGAGGTCAAGTGGTACACTGTCATCTATCATAACAGCTGTGGTTGGGGGATCGTTTCAAGTATCCAAGGGATGAATGGAATATAAATGATCATTGCATAAAGTATATAAAGTTGGGTTTATTGGTTTTGAAACTGATTTCTTATCAACATACTCTGTAGTTTGTTTGTTTTTTTTTTTTTTTCCTAGTACTCCCATGAGGCTCAGCATGAGGTTACAAAGAAAAAAAAAATCCTTATCTAATTATCTAAATATTAAAGAATGCTGAAATCTTGCTGGCGTAACAAATCAGTGCCAGAAAAAAAGTCTTGTTAAATGAACAGTTTCATATATGGATCATACTTAAAATATATCACAATCTGAACTTAAAATGCACATATAAAACTATAATATATAGTATGTCATATATGTAATACAACATATGAAATATGTAAAACAGTATATTAAGTAATGGGTCAAATTTCAGTGTTATATGATAGGCCTAATATTGCTTTAATATCATTTGTTAAGTCTTTCTAGATCTATGTTTTTCTCTCTCTATCTCTTTTGGATCTCTGTCTCTAGGATAGACTAATACTACCACTCCTAAACATCTATCTTGGAATATCAGGTCATCTACATCTGTGTACTGTGTGTGTTTTGTCACCATTTTGTTTCTACAAAAACAATGCTTTTGATCAAAGTAAAGAGAAAGTTTGAGGAGTTCATATTAAAATGGAAATATATAAACACACATACACAGTCCAGTAGAGCTCGTAAGTGGGGTTGTCCAATGCAATTAGAAATAAAGAACATATTTTAAGTGAAAGGAAAGTATTGGTTATGTGGAAGAGTTACAAAGATAAAGAGATGTTTTGAGGGCAGCTATCAATAAGGGAAGGATTTTTGGAGGTAATCATACTGTTTGGCATTGTATAATTTTTTCACCATTCATCATTTTTTGCTTGTCTGACATCATCACAATCAACCATTAATTTGTGAAGAAAGCTTCCATGAACAGAAATCCTCAACACTTACAATTTTTATAATCTGCATTTTAGTCACATGTCTGGAGAAGAGAAATTTTATGACAGGATGATGCCATGTTTGATTCATTTTATACAAATTCTAAAAGAATAGATCATTTGAATCTATCTCATATTTGTGGAGCTCTTGAGAATATGCAAATTAATAAAAGCCATGCTATTGAAAGTTGTCTTTTGTTTCTGCTGTCTATCCTCACTCTTCAGTGATCTTATCCAGTTCCCTACCTTGAAATGCTACCTATACACTGATGACACAAATGTATATCACTGGCCCAGACTTTCTCTTAAATTCCAGGCTTCTTCATCCAACTGCCATGAGATATTTCCTCAGTCATCTAAATGTAGAGAATCAAGTTGTTGATTTATTTCTTTACCTATCTCCCTGTTTTTATGCTTTTTTAATGCTTTTTCCTATCCTAAAAATAAATAGATAAATAAATAAAATGTTTTGTTAAGTTCTAGCATTTTTAATAGGCCTCACATTGCCATAGTTTTATTGTAAAGTCTCAGCCAGGACTAAATTTATTCAAGAGAGTGTTATTAGAACAAGAGAAAATGAATAGCGTTTTTGTCTTCTCTTTTACAATAGAGCAGATGTTAACTTTTTTCTTGTTACAATGGTGGTATTAATTCAATCAACACTGTTGCTGTTGATAAAGAAAAACTTTCTGTGCAGACAGACTAGGCAATATGACCCCTAAACAAATTCTCCCCACTCCTCTGCTGGCAAAAAGGAAATTATCAAAAAACTACATTTTTGAATATGCACAACTGAATTAAAATCTCCAATGGGTAATTGAGTTAAAATGTTCTGAAATACTGAGAAGAGTCAATATATATTCCTACATGATCTTGGGTTATTTTCTATTAATATAAGGTAACTTATAATTGTTTTACCAAATTCATTATTTTAAATTAGGATTATGAAGACACATCTTTGTATAAAGAATGAGAAAAAGGAATAAACATGCCAGATCAGTAGAGAGCCAAGATAACAGTATTTTATAGCTAAGAACATATAGATTATTTTTCTTATTTCCCCATCCTGGGCAATTTCTGAGAAAAAATCCAGAAATAGAAGAACTCTGAAGTGTGAGGTTATGATAACCTGATTTATTGAAGAAGGTGAGCAGTCCAACAGGAGACATTCTTTGGAAGATACAAATTTTGTTTTTCAGACCAAAAGACAATTTCACTTGCAGACACCTTTATATGCACACTGTGAGATGTTTTGGATTTTGTTTTGCAGACTGATGAACCATTGTGGGGCAAGTTACTCATGACTTCATCCCTATTACAAATGACAGTTAAGAGATTTAGTATGCATATGTAATGATTTGCCACATATGCATAGAATTAAATGTCCCAGGCTTCTCTAATGTTTCATGCAGGATCTGCTGTTTTGCTTGGTATATGATTGTAAACGTGGCAAGTTCAGATATTTTAAGAACACGTAAAAACAACCTTAGTGATTACGAGTATGTGAAGACTGATTCTCAAGAAGTGATTGATAGATGTGGGAATGAGCACTATTCTAGGAATCAGGAGACCTGAATTCCTGGGCTTAGCTCTAGTTCATCCAAATGACATGACTGGGTGGCCTCCCTCTGAGCCCAAGATGGTCTGTCTCATTTTTGAAATGAGAATAATCATTGTCTTGCTGAAGTGCAGGTTGTTGCAAATGATAAAAGGCATAATAAAACAGTTGATAAAAGCCTAAGGAGAGTTTATACACTTTTCCATGGATAAAATGACTGTTCACTCCAGACAGTACAGGAGCAGATTCAAGGAGAAAAAAACAAAACACCAAGTTCAATTATAAAGTCAACACACAACTGATAAAATTAGACATGTGCAAAAGGTAACATAAACATGAAATACTTTTGTTGCTGGGATCAAAACAAGCCTGGCCAAAATAGCATGTTTAAAGCTAATCAAGAATGGTTAGTTTTAGAATGTTTAAAGAGAAATTGTGTTCTGTTGAACAGAGGTGGCATCTTGAGGTGAGTTTCTTAAAAGCAGACCCTACTAGGATAAGTTCCCCGAGAAATGTAAAGTTTTGAGTAGAGAAGCAAGGAGTAAGGGAAAGAGATCAAGCAAAGGTGTGCTATCAAATCGAGACCTGCAAAAGGTAAATTTGGTTCGGTCCCACAGGGGAGATCTTGAGATCCTGTTGGTCACATCTAGAACTTAGGAGGAAAACAGTATAAGAGAAAATAGTTGTAACTGTAAATTAGGAATACATCCTGAGGGGACACACTGACATACAAATCTGATAAATTGAATTCACCCCATATTTGCAGTATGGTTCTAGAGATGAATGGATGTGTTTGAATATTCATTCATGTAGTCATCCATGCATTCTATGGATTATATACAGACATCTACTATGTGGCGCATTCTGAGTGTGGCAGTAAGGTGTACCCTCAGAAGTTTACCATATACTGGGGAAGACAGAATCAGAGGAGAATTTATAATAAACAAGGACAAGTGTTATGGTACACTCAGGGCTTTACCCAGTTTTTGTCACATATTAGCAAACAGGCAGGAAAGCCCAATGAACACTCATCACTGTGTGATCCTGGGCAAATTACTCAACACTTTTTCAGCATGCTATGGATCTGCGCTATGGAGATAACATCTGTGCTATGGAGATAACGACTCTACATAAATAATAGTTCGTTTTTGTAAAGACTAAATGAGATAATACTGTTAGGAATTTTATATCTATTTCTATCTAATATTAAACTCAAACAAGTAATCTCAATTTTTCTGATTCTACTTCTACCAAAAAACCTGAATATACTTTCACTTTCATTTAGATCTGCATCGAGATGGAAAAGTACTGGTAAAGAATATGAATGGCTTAGTCTTCTGGCAGTTACATTTCACACTGTAAATTGAACTTTAGCTTTATAGACTCATAGTACAGTAACAATAAAAAGTTGTTTAACTTCACTGGAATATAAGGCAGGGTGGATTCTGGTGGCTGCAGGAATCTTTCGTTTTTATTCTCCCAGAATATTCTCCACCATAGAGGCTTTTCTCACTCCTGAAATGGGACACTGATGGAATGAAGATTTGGAAGTAGGAGAAAGGAGACTGCTAGTTTGCTTAGAAATGCTGGAAGTAAGAATACTTGAGGCAGATGGACTGAAGGGATGGTACTTTAATCACCTTTTACATTCCCTTCTTAGAGTTATGGGGATAGCCCAACAAACAACATCTGTTAGCAAGCAGATGAAATTGGCGGCAATTTACAAGTTGTATATACTCACAGCCCAGGGAGGAGGACATAGCATGATGTGCAGGGTCACATGAGGGTTGCACTTGGGAATAGAGTGAACAACCAGAAGTTGTGGGAGACAGGCATTGTGGTATTGTAGTATCCAGAGGCTGGAGTACCTCCTGGTTCCAGGAGGATGTGACTAGCTTGTTTGAACAATTTCGCTGGCAGGAAATTGAAACCTGCTACTGAGGGATAAGTAGGGAGTGCACCTGGTCCTTTTGATAGGGAGGGTTTTTTTGGCTAGGAGACTTTGTCCATAGAGTTGGGAGGGGAACTCCTAGTTAGGTCCTTGGAAGGGCTTTCGATAGATGTCAAGATGGCACACATCTGAGCCTTATTTTTGGGCTTTATGCCACAGATGGCCAGAGGGGAGGAGTCAAAGAGAAGAAGAGCCTCCTTGACCAGTTATGATGAAGAGATATTTTATGGAAATTACATGTTTTCAAGATGTTTTGCTCAAATTATTGGAAGTGTGCGAAGTAAAACCTCTTCCTCCATCTCTTCTTTAACATATCCAATAACATCAACTTCAATAATACAGAATTTGGTGCAAGTAGAGCTTTAATGCGAAAGCAAAGAAGTGCTGAGTCTAGCTCTAAATTTGGCATGGGGTTAGAGCAGAGACTGTCTTTGGGGACAGTAGTCATGAGTCGTATTGATCACTATTTTATGAGCTTGGTTTTCTGAGTCTATTAGCTGCTCTCCAATTTTGTCAGCACCCTGAAGGTCAGATCCTGGCTGGCAGTCATTTGACAAAGAAAATGCCAACTAGTGGGCTTTCTCAGCTGATACCTTCTACCAGGCCATGTAATTTCTGTGTCTGACATATGACGATTCTAAATTAAGTTTGCTAATATTGAAGTCTGCCAGCTCCCTTTCTTCTCTGGTACATTTTTCAGGTTCAGGTTCAGGTTTTTGTTTTTTTTTTCTTTTTCTATTTTTTTCTTTGTTGGTAACCTCTTTACAGATTACACAGCAGAAAACAAATCTTTTAGAAAATAAACTGTCTGAATTTTTCCTTAAATATTTTCACATAATTTACTTTGAGCAAAGTTTTATCCTTGAACAACAGATTTTTATCTTTCAAATGTATCTTTAACCTTGTGCTGGAAAATTCACTTAAAATAGCACGACTAACATTTCCAAGAAATGCATCCATGATTACATTGAAGTAAACAAAGAAATAAAATGAAAAGAGAAATATTATTGCTCTTATTATTCTTATTAAAAATATTCAGAGATAGGGAGACAGAAGGTACATAGATTTAAGGTAAAGTTAATGATGTAATACATATGATATAGTTTGGCTGTGTCCCCAATCAAATATCATCTTGATTTCAGTTCCCACAATTCCCACATGTTGTGGGAGGTACCCAGTCTGAGATAACTGAATCATGGGGGTAGTTCTTTCCCACACTGTTCTTGTGACAGTAAATGAGTCTCAAGAGATCTGAGGGTTTTAAAAATGGGAGTTTCCCTGCACAAGGTCTCTCTTTTCCTCCTGCCATCTATGTAAGATGTGACTTGCTCCTCCTTGCCTTCTGCCATGATTGTGAGGTCTCCCCAGACACATGGAACTGTAAGTCTATTAAACCTCTTTCTTTTGTAAATTGCTCAGTCTCTGATATGTCTTTATCAGCAGCATGAAAACAGTACCTTGTATTTACATATTTATTTAAAAAGTCCTCCTGGAGAGTCTGCAGATATTTCTGGACTGCCTTCAAAACATAATAAGTAGTAGCTAAAGGAGCAGGAAGAGATGGGAAAAAAAAAGAAGTAGAAATTCTATTTTTTTTCTTTTTTTGTTGAAACAGGGTCCAGCTCTATTGCCCAGGCTGGAATACGGTGGTGCAATCTCAGCTCACTGCAGCCTCGATCTCCAATGCTCAAGCCGTCCTCCCACTTCAACCTCCCAAGCAGCTGGGACTACAGGCATGTACCACCATGCCAGGATAATTTTGTTTACTTCTTGGAGAGATGAAATCTCACCATGTTGCCCAGGCTGGTCTCTAACTTGGTCTCATGCAATCCTCCCACCTCGGCCTTCCAAAGTGCTGGAATTACAGGTGTGAGCCACTGCACCCAGTGTGAAGTAGAAATTCTAAAGCACACATGTTGCAGGAAGTTCAGGGCAGGGTCTCAGAAAACTGTGGGTTTCCTAGTTGCCTCTTTTTTATTACCTTTACCTTTCTGTCAAATTGTCAAAGATAATTTTTTTACATTTATTTGACTCATCAGCAGTTTTTTAACCTCTCCCCAATTCAATATATTTTAAACTCTGTGGTATACAGTAAACCCATAGTGTAATTTTAAAACTTGTTTAACTTTGATCTACTTTGACCTTTCCTCCAATTCTTGTCTGAGGATGTGGCAGGCATTTGTTGTTTTCAGATTGCAACCTCTCCTTCATCTTTCTATGGCAACAGTATCTCATCTGCCTAGAATGAATGGTTCCATGGTTCCTCACCATGTTCTTTCCATGTACTGCACCCTCCCTGCCCTTCAGGAACTGCAAGGAATGGTCAGGAGAGCCAGTCCCACTGGCCACAGTTACTAGTTCAGGAATGAGCTCATGACCCAAGTCAACCATTGCAGTCAACTAAATACAGTTCTAGGCCTTTGATTTGAGCTAGTTGGGAAGTAGGTTCTTTCTTTCTGCTAGATTAAGTCTTCTGGTCTGGCTGTAAACCTGCAACTTACAGGGACTGCTGCATGGACTCAAATAATTGAGCCAACTCAAAGAGATAGGGCAGAAAAACGAATCTTGGAATATTACTTAAAACCTTTAAGGAATATGAGCCAATATATAACTGTTTTTCCTTATTTTACTTGAGAACCTAGTTTTAATTTTAAAATGGGGACTTCTAATCATGTTATGAGTCATTCACCTAATCCCCCTGATTTTTTATTTTCGTTGCATTAAACTAGTTTGTAAATTGTACCCTACAGGTAAACTAACACTTTATTTCCTCCCAGTAGTGAATTCTGGCATTAAACAACTGAGAGGAAGGTGCTAAAGTGGATGGCCTGAGATCCTCTCACTCCCTTTATGGAAGAATGATGGATGGTAGACACTCTACTGGGGGAAGGAAAAGAAGGTAGGTAACTCCTTATAATCTCCCTGTCAACTTAACTGCTGACTAAAAAACTAACGTTATTTGCTAGTAAGAAACACCTTAACTCTTAACTGCCTTTACTAGGATGCCCCAAGCTAGGGATTGCCTAGGAAAATAGAACCCAGGATTTATCAGGTATGGCTTCGGGGGGATGGGAGGGTCATGTCATGAAAGCTATGCCATTCCCTCAAATTGTTTAGTATTTTAAAAGTTCTGAATTTATTAATCTGAATCAGAATCTGTGAGCTGTCATTGATGATCCAGATAGGTCTTTGCGTTGTCTAAGCCTTTTCCTTGACTACATCCTTGAAATTATTTAGTAAAGTTTGATAGGTAAAATCTCTGATTCCTGAGAGTCTGATTTGACAATTGGGTCCTGTAAATTAGCTCAATGACCTAAGTGGATAGAGGTTTTACGCGTTACTAAAGATGCTAGCTAAGCCTGGCCTTTAAGGGAGTTCAGTGAGGGTCTCTCTAAGTGTCTTGCATAAGCATCAAAATATATTTAATTTGTGTCACACAAGAGCCTGGGTGATTAATATGTGTGGCTTCTGCATCTACCATTTGAATAATGTTAGAAATAATTTGTTGAAATGGGAATTTTATGGCCTCATTGTTAAACGAGTCCTAAAGATTATCAACAAAATCATCATGGCAAGTATGACCACATTCCAGCAGGATACGCCTCATCATCAGTGCAAGCCTTGAAAAAGAGGTGAAGAAAACAGATATGGAAACTTTGACCTTTCACTGATTTCTAGAGTACAACACTTGGAGTTGAAAGGGCCAAGGATATCGAGAATTAATTCTTTCTTTGAAGAATATGAATCTTTGATTTGCTATAAATTCCTACAATAAAGGAAGAATGTCCTTTTCACCTGAAGCCTAGTGGGAATGGCTTCACAAAGGCCAGTCAGATTTTGGGAATCAATGAAACAGATACATTCCTCCTTCTTAACTAAACTGCTTCTCACTGCATCCCTCTCTCACTCCATCAATAATGGGGGACAAGAAACCTCAAACAGCTGGTAGTTGGGGAGAAGTCAGTCGAGTGAAAAAATAAAGCCCACCAAGGAGGCCACTAATCTGAAGGAGATAAAATCCTGGAAAAGAAGAGGTTCAACCCTAAACTAAATTATAGGTTTTTTTTTTTTTTAATTCCTTGGATCTTAATACATTGATTAGCAAAAAAAAAAAATTGATCTGTAACAGTGGCTGTAAGTGATCAGAGGACATTTAATTTTATGAGGGAGAGTGAATAGTTATGACGATTGTCCATATTTTCACCCATGGTTGAAGGAAGAGCCAGCATTTAGAAGGGATTTGAATGATCAGTGGGGATGGGAGGATAGGCAGTTAGAAGGCAGAATAAGATACTTATCTGACGTGAATATTTTTTTTTCTTAATATCACCAAAAAACATATACTTGTCATATTCCTCTTCTATAATTTTTGGTGATGTAACTGTGATAAAAGACAAATCTCAAATATAAGTATATAAATTGGGCTAGGAGATGTAGATGTATTTAAATAACTCCTTCTATTGGAAGGGCCCAAGATCATAGGCCCTTCCCAGGGTGATCTATGCCCAGTGTCGGTAGACATGGGATATAAACACTTGGGCCTCTTTCCCCAGCTAGGAGAATCTGGAGGTTCCTTTCAGCCTTAGAGCTCCGCATAGGGTTGACTGAGGCCAATGTTGAGACTGCATCACAGCCATCATCTTGCTTTGTCCACTTCTCCTTCCTCCCTTTCCCTTTCCTTCACTGGTGCTGATTCTACAATTTCTCATAAATCTTCAGCATACTACACCCATCTCAGAGCTGGCCTCATGAGGAAGTCGCGCTGCCACAGGAACCATTGTCATCTCTGTGTCAAGTTCACGAAGTTCACAAATAAGCAAAGAGATGTGCACTACTATTTGACACTTAGGTATATTGGAGCACAATTTGACATGAATAATTATTAGGGTTTACATTTATTTTCTTAATTGTGTTCAAATGCACTTCCTTTAAGTTCCTAGAAGAAATACATTTTATTATATTGGTATAAATTATGTGGAAGTTTTTAGAGGAAATGTAATGCTGTGTAAAGTGAAATAAAATAGTTTCTATCTTCACTGCCTTAAAAGAGACATAAAAATATAAATCTAATTTAGAAGTTTTAATAGTTTATTAGTTTTACCTATTTAAGCTAATTTGAACTCCCTAAATGTAGTTTTTCATTTGGGAGGAAACATTGTTTTGTGTGTGATGAACACTTAGATAACTTTCAAGAAGGATATAAAACTGATATATATCTTCACTCACTTGCAAGATAAAATAAGACATTTCTATTCATGTTCATTGATTCATTTATTTTTTGGTTAAATATACTTCTGTTTATTTAAGTCACTTGTTTTAAGTTTTTATTAAGATGACAACACATTTCAAACTGAGAGCATTTTAAATAAATATTCACCATTGCCAATATAGTTTTTTAAGAGTCTGCAAATAGAAAGCAAGGTAATTTTTTTCTGTGTTTTCCAGACTTGTGACAAAGAGCTAGGTGAAAAGCGGGGAAAAAGGAAGAAAACAGGGAAGCACCAGACTAAACCGGAAGAAAGAGGACATTTAAAACTTCTTCCTTTTGTGTTCAGAGCTCACAATATAAAAAAAGATACGGTTAAAAAAAGTTGTGATGCTCATAAAAAGCAACATTTTATTTTCAAATCAATTACATTAATCATACAATTACCCTGTAGCCAGTAAGAATCACATATATATGAAAGCAAAATATTGTTTAATTGAATAAAACAATCTCACACATATGCTCAAAAACAATAGAGTAAATAAGAGTTTCCCCAACAATGGCAGAGAGAATAATTTTCATGTTGAGTTTTATTGCTCTCTGGAACAGTAGCTCCCCCGAGCAGAGAACCATAACAGAATTAAGGAAAGATATTTCCATTCCAGAGACCAGACATTTGGAGGACAGTGAGTATAAATCATGAACCTGGCCAAGTATTTTATTTCTTATTGGATTCTTGACTGTTTCTTACTTTCATCATTTTGTGAGTCATGACTAACGGTGCTTGTGTTCATCTACAGTAATTGATTCTGAGAGAAATTTCTCCAAGGATTCCTGCAGCTCTCCTTTGAACATACGAAGAGGGAACATTCTTTCAGTCCCACAAACTACTGAGGTAGAGACAGAGAACCCCAGACTGGAGGGCTTTGATTTCACCCTGCACATCTAAGGGCACAAATTGGTTCCAGGTCAGGATCATATGAACATAATCTTACTTGAGTGTCTCTGATCATTCCAGAATTGCATTGGAATGCAGACTTATATTCCTGAGAAACAGGAATGAGAAGCACAGTGGAATTTTGCAAAGGAAAGAAACAGAACTTGAACTCAGTAGTCATAGGTCCCAGTCCTTGCCTAGCTGTAATATTGGGCAAGTCAGGTAAATTCTCAAGGCAGAGTTTTCCTTTTGGCAAACAACAGATAGAATATAAATATGTGTTGCCAGGTCAGTGGACATTTCAAGGATAGTTTGATTTTTATGCGAAGTCATCTAATTTTAAATGCTCTATTATTATTTTTTTAATTGTATAAGCTTAAGAAAAGGTATCGGACAAGACTTATTTAGGACAGACAAAGCACTATTTCATTTTTTTTTTCCTCTGGCCTTCCCAGCTCCGATTCTCAAAAAATAAAAAAATTTTAAAAAGTCAGCTTTCAATCCCTGTTTTTCTCTATTTTTTAATTATCACACCATACACTTCAATCGGTCTTCTGCTCCATCACCTCATGAAAAGGATCTCTATTAAAAACTCTCAAGACTTCACGTCACTAATGAAAATGGACATTGTTTTTTTCTGTATTTTACCTGACCTGTAAGTAGCATTTGAACATCTCAAGGAAACTTTCCTTCTTGAAATCATCATTTTATTCGGCTTCATTGACACATAATCTGCTTTCCTCTGATCTCTCTGGACGCTCCTTCTCAGTAGCCTTTTGAAAATGTTTCTTCCTCCTCCCTCTGTCCTTTAAATATTGTATTTTTAAAACTTTCTCTAGCTATTTTCTTTTTTCAATTCATATTATCCATGCTAATGTCTTCAAGTACTCTTTGTACAACAAATGAATCCCAAATGTGTACCTCTATGAACTATTAGAATCAACTGCTTTCAAAACATCTTGTTTTTAGACCATTCAAACTCAACATGCTCAAAACTCAACTAGTGATCTTTTCCTTAAAACTTGGTCCTCTTTCAGGATTTTATATCTCCACACCTGTTATTCATATTATCAGTTGGTCAAGTTAGAACCCTAGGACTCAATTGCCGTTGTGATTGCTTTTGTACCTAGAATTTCTAATCCATTTGCTTCTATATTTCTTACACATTCTGCTTCTCTCCATCTGCACTGCTGTCACCTTGGTCCCAGCAACAATCTTTGCTCTTGAAATCACCCCCACTCTTTCCTTTTTTTTTTTTTTTTTTTTTTTTTTTTTGAGACAGAGTCTTGCTCTGTCTCCAGGCTGGAGTACAGTGTTGCAATCTCAGCTCACTGCAACCTCTGCCTCCCAGGTTCAAGCGATTCTCCTGACTCAGCCTCCCGAGTAGCTGGGACTACAGGCATGTGCCACCATGCCCAACTAATTTTTGTATTTTTAGTAGAGACCATGTTGGTCACGATGGTCTCGATCTCTTGACCTCGTGATCCACCTGCCTTGGCCTCCCAAAGTGTTGGGATTACGGATGTGAGTCACCACGCCAGGCCCACTCTTTCCTTTTTAACGTATTCAATAGAAATAGTGATTTGTTAAACAAAAAACTGATTATGTCTCTTTCCCATTCAAAATCATTTATGGTTTGCTAGCTTTTTTGGAGAAAAATATTTTTTCAATTTCATGGTTATAGAGCCTGTCTGATGTGACCTCCCTTTCTCTCACTAGCTTTGCCTTGAATTGTTTTTCACCTTGCATACTGCCCTGTGGCTTTTCTATCAGCTCCTAGATTTACTAGGGTTCTTTCTGCCTCAGGTCTTTGACTTGGACTACACGTTTTTTTCTTGACACCCTTCCACATTTTCACTCACTTGTACTCATCATTACCTCAACTGCAAAGACTTTATTGACCCTCCAGACATGGTCAGGTCTCCTTTGTTTGCACTCTTGTAGCCTTGTATATCTCTCCTCTTGGCACTTAACCACAGCATATAATCATATCTGTGTCCTAGTTTGGTTACTGTGGGTTCCCAACTGGTCTGTAAGCTCCGTAAGAAATGGTACTACAATTTTTGTTTATCATTATATTCCAAATGTCTAGCATAGTTCCTGGTATTTAGAAAAGGTTCAGTCAATACTAATTGAACGAATGAATGATTTTGAATAAGTTTTCCTTTAAGATTTTAATATTTTTACATAATTAGAAATTGCAAAAGTATGTTTTGTGATTCACAGAATAGCAACTTGTTCTTTCTCCCATCCAGGTCTTGGAATGTGGCATCATGAATTCTATTCTGCTGTCTATAGGAGACATATGTCTGGATAGATGTTTATTTTAATACCACTTTTAAGGAAGTTAGAGAAACATTTATTTCTTTTTCCTTGAGGCACTGACTTTGGAACAAGTGTTTAAATCTGTAATTTTAGTGCCTGGTATCTTGCCCCTGTTTAAGGCAATGATCAGGAATGGGGTTGGGGAGGCTACATACTTCCATCATCTCTTTATCTAATAAGCTACTTTTATTCCAATTTCAATGGTAATCTGAACTACCTTTCTTCCCTCTTTTCTATTCCCCCATTGTTACCTGTCCTCCAAATGCTTTTCACTCAATCCTCTTCAACTGCTCTATTGATGAAGAACTTTCACTTACACACACAAAATTTTGTATAGAAACTTCTGGGCTCTTGAAAACCCCTTGTGATGTAGCAACCATCTCAGATCACCTTCTTGTAAACCCAGAATAGATTATTGGTTCATTACTTAGAAGACCCTGTGACCACCACTTCCAAGTTCTTTGCTTCCTTATCTTTATGCCATTTCCTCAGTGTAGTCCCATGTCTTTTTTCCTATCATTACCTTGGAGTAGATAGCAAGACACCTGAAAGCATCTTCAGACTCACAGACATGAGCCTTAGCTGGGATTTTAGTTGGGCTAGAAACTGTGAGAGCATAGCTCTGGTTAGTGTCCTTCTGATTGCTCCCTGGAGTATCTTTGTAAAACTTCCTGTCACTCCTTGGAGACTTTTACTCACTCCACTGCTGTCACTTTGTCCTCTTTTTCACAAGGAAACTGACATATAAACTTGATTAAGTTTCTTCCATTTGAAAAACAATTAGACAATACTTCCTGGAGTCTCTGTCCATCTCGAAACATTGTTCTTTATAATTGCTTTACCCCTTGGTAGGGAAGTGTGAAATTATTTGACTAGACTTATTCATTTCACATTCTTTTCCCAACCAACTGAATCTGGCTGTCCTTATGACTTCAATTTATGGTGGAGGTTGTCTATATTCCCTTAACTGCTGACTCCTAAAGATGGTTGGAGATACATAGATATTCTTTTCTCCTTTGACTTCTGAACTACGGTTAATGTCCCTTGCAAATTTCTTTTTGAATTTCTTCCTTCACTTCAGATCTTTGACCCTCATTCTTTCCCAGCTACTTTTTCTATGTTCTTCCCCATCTTAGTCTGCTTTAATAGTGTCTCTTCTCCCACATTTTAAAATATGAGATTGCTAATGACTCATTGTCAGTTGTTTTATTTGTTTTAAACAGCATCCTAGCAATTTTACCTGCACTCCTGTATTTGATTACTGTCTGCACACTTTGGCTGTCTCCTGAGGTGGTGAATAGCTTGCGCTCAGGGAGCAAATAACTTAATTGGAATTGTGATGTTGCTACTTCTTTCCTGAATGTGTATGAACAAGTCACTTCACATCTTGTAACTTGGTTATATTATTTGCTCTTCCCCAATACTATTGAACAGCTTGACTTTGTTCCACAGAATAAAAACCAGAAAACAACTTTTCTAATATTCTTTGTTATAACTAGGACTGTAAGATACACCCAAGACTCTGTCAATCTGACTACTTGTGTAAGCTCAGGATTTTGGAACTAGTGACACAGAAAAGCAGGAGCATCTGGTATGAGTGGGGTTAGGGACATCCAGTTTCAGATGCTTTAGGGACAGAAGTTCTAGTAGTATAATTTGTGGTCTGGCTTTGGGGAGGAGATTTTGGGTGCTTGGACATCAGTGTGCAATGGTGGTAACAGGGCCATCTCAAGGGGAGCAGGGTCTCCAGTGAATTTGCAGCCTTTGTACCTTGTGGTTTGCTGTGTAGATTCTAAGACCTCCTGTGACAGCAAGAAGCTGACTAACTACCCTTAATAGATTTATTTTCTGCTAAAATAACTAACATAGCTTTTCCACAACAAGATGCCATTTCTTCTGTCTAATGAGACTGTTTTTGCCTTGTCTGACGAACCTAGAATGGCTTTGCCAGGTGCAAATACCTTGTAAGGGTAAAGAGGATTCTCCTGATGACATCACATCATGGCATCTCATAACCGTTCATCAGTAATGGCTAGATCTTGTTAGTGACCTGTTTTTGTTGTTGTTGTTGTTGTTCTGTTTTGTTTTGTTACGGTTCATGAGCTGAGGTTCGCTTTTATGTTTCTAAATTATATCAATTTAAATGGTTTTTATAAGTGCCCACATTATATCTTAGATTTCATCTCAGCTTAAAATATTGACTGTTTTGCTCTTTAAGAAAAAGTTCGCTGGTCCTTGATCCAGGTTCTGAGGAAAGAAGTCCTAAATTCCTGGAGGTAGAAATGATGGATTGGCTTTGTTCTTTACTACCTAATTACTTTCGGCTAAACTTGTCGCGCAAAAGCGACTTCTTTCATGCATTATTAATGTAGCTGTTACTCTAAAGGCAGGGAGAGGATAGTATGTTTGGAACACAGCCACCCCGTGAGACTGTCATGTTCAATGATAAAAATTTGTGGAAGATTATAAGCCAGTCATTACAGGGGTGTGCAAACATGTTAAAAAAAAAATTGTCGCCTAAAAAGTAGACCCTCTGGCCTCAGACCTCTGAGGAATACGTTTGGGTTACGTCAACTGATAAAGAACCCTAACCAAATGAGCAGTTGGCTGAGGGTAAAACAAACAAACAAAACAAAAACATAGTTTACATGAAGGAGGAGAAATGTTATAAATTCTAAATGCACCCTTGTGACTACTTATAGTATTTACATGTTTTTTTTTTTTTCTTTCATCTGTTATGTATGCATTTGACGATTCTAGTATATCTCCCCCTTTTGCTTTTTCTCTTTTATATAGGATATCTTCAGGTGGGAAACTTGATCTCTTAACTCATAGTTTACAGAATATCCAGCAACTAGAGACACGTATTGATAGGTGACAAAGTGCTAGCAGCCCTCACTCTCAGCGCCTTCTCGGCCTCAGTGTCCAGTCTGGCGGCGCTTGAGGGCACTTCAGCCTGCCGCGGCACCATGGGAGCCCCTCTGTGGGCCGGAGCCCCCTCCCTCTGCTTGCCGGGAGGTGTGGAGGTAGAGGCGCCGGCGGAAACGGCGGTTGCGCGCTGTGCTCGCGGGCCAGTGTGAGTTCCGGCGACCACGGGCTCGGGCTCTGCGGGCCCAGCACACGGAGCGGCCGGCCCCGCCTGCCCAGGGCGGTGAGGGGCTTAGCACCCGGGCCACCAGCTGCGGCGGTTGTGCTGGGGCCCCCAGCAGTGCCGGCCTGCTGGAGCTGCACTCAAATTCTCGCCAGGTTTGGCTGCCTCTTGGCCGGGCAGGGCGCGGGACCTGCAGCCCGCCCTGTCTGAGCTCCTCCCCTTGCGGTGGGCTCCCGCGCGGCCTGAGCCTTCCCGAGGGGCGCCGCCCCCTGCTCCTGCTCTGTGGCGCCTGGTCCCATCGACAGCCCAAGGGCTGAAGAGTGCGGGAGTGACTCGGGACTGGCGGGCAGCTCCGCCTGCAGCCCTATTGCAGGATCCACTGGGTGAAACCCTTTGGGCTCCTGAACTGGATGGGGACTTGGAGAACTTTTATATCTGTATGTGCACCAATCAGCACTCTTTGTCTAGCTCAGGGTTTGTAAATACACCAGTCAGCACTCTGTGTCTAACTCAGCGTTTGTGAATACACCAATTGGTACTCTGTATCTAGCTAACCTAGTGGAGACTTGGAGGACTAGCACTCTGTGACTCTCTCTAGCTCAAGGATTGTAAATGCACCAATCAGTACTCTGTGTCTGGCTCAAGGTTTGTAAATACACCAATCAGCACTCTGTGTCTGCACCAATTGGTATTCTGTATCTAGCTAACTCTGTATCTAGCTAACTAGCACTCTGTGACTCTGTGTCTAGCTCCAGGATTGTAAATGTACCAATCAGCACTCTGTCAAATCAGACCAATCAGCTCTCTGTAAAGTGGACCAATCAACGCTCTGTAAAATGGACCAATGAGCAGGATGTGGGTGGGGCCAGAAAAGGGAATAAAAGCAGGCTGCAGGAGTCAGCAGTGGCAATCCTCTCTGGTCACCTTTGACGGTGTGCAGTTTGTTCTTTGGCTCTTTGCAATAAATCTTGCCGCTGCTAGCTCTTTGGGTCCACGGTGCTATTATGAGCTGTAACACTCACTGCAAAGGTCTGCAGCTTCACTCCTAAAGTCAGCCAGGCGGTGAACCCACCAGAAGGAAAAAGCTCCAGACACATACGAACTTCTGAAGGAACAAGCTCCAGACACACCATCTTTTAGAACTGTTAACACTCACCGCAAGGGTCCGGGGCTTCATTCTTGAAGTCAGTGAGGCCAAGAACCCACCAATTCCGGACACAGTATGACAAAACTAGATTAGTAATGATCTTGGATGGAAGGATCTTGGGGTAAGGATTATTCACAAGTCCTGCATTTGGTTATTTTGATGGAAGACTGTAATGCCTCCCTCTGAGGACAGCATAAATAAATTTTTATTAGGGGAGTGATAATTGAATCATATTTGGAAGAATATATTCTTGTCATTTGCACATTTAAATAATAAAGCATGTAAATATAAATAAGTACATGTTAATGGACATTTACAAATTATTGATTGCTACCTGCTACCTATAAGCACTGTTGCTATTCCTAGAGTATTTCTTTCTTTATAAGCTCATTATTTCGTAGAATTAAAGTCACAAATCCACTCCCTCAATACCTTCATTACTGGAGGGTAATCATGCCAACCTGCCAGGGACTTTAATTTGAAAGCCAGTCATGCAAATAAGGAGGTGGCATATGGGATTTATTCTGAGGGGGACAGCAGTTACACTGTGTCTCTAGAAGTTGGAGGGGTTCTACGAAGAGGATCCAGCGTTCAGTGACCGAAGTGAGAGAGGCAATTTTGTGTGGCTGGACCCTGTGGTGGAGTCAGTGGTGTAGCCAGGAAAAGATTTCTGCTGGTCATTTGGACTTTGTTTCCGGCTGCATGCACTCCACATCTAATCATCTGGCCCTCTTGAGGGCCTACAAACTGTCTAATATTTTATTTAATAGGATCTTTTCTTATTAAATTAGCTAAAGTCATTTACATATATATTTTCATTCAAGAACCCTGATTAATACACTGTTCTGTAGCATCACAACCATGTTAGCTTTTGTATTGTAACCATCCAAATCCAAGACTTACTGTCTTCAGAAAATAATAACTTCTTAGCTAATTATTCGGTGAATCATATTTGTTGTTGTTGTTGTTACTGCTAGTTTCACTTAGGCTCATTGGTGTGGGAACAGTCACCTGGCTGATCTACCGAGAAATGGGTGGTCTCTGCTGGCCTCACTCCCATGAGTAGAGGTTGGTGTTGGCTATCAGCAAATGTGAAGGTGGTGGGTTAAGCATATGCTCCCCGCAGGCTTTCCTAAGCTTATTCTTGTGTGAAAAGTGCAAACACTTTTGAAACTTCTGCTTGTACCACATTTGATAATGCTTGTGCCTCATTGAACAAAACAAATCACACAGCCACACCCAGATTTAATAAGTGAAGAAATAGAATCTATCCTTTGCGAAGTTACATTACAAACAGGTGTGCAAATATGTGGCCTGTTTTGCAGTCTCTTTACCAAAATAGAATTTTGTATGTTTGTTTCATTTGATTCCTGGATTCTTTAATGTACTGTCTTTGAAGCTTCTACACCTTTGAATATGCTATTCTCTCTTCTAGGTTACTACAGGTTGAGCATCCCTAATCGGAAAATCTAAAATCCAAAATGCCCTCAAAAGTAAAAATTTTTGAGCACAGACATGATGCCATAAGCAGAAAATTCCGCACCTGATCTTGTTACTGGCTACAGTCAAATGCATTCAAAACTTTGTTTAATTCACAAAATCATGAAAAATATTGTATAAAATTGCTTTCAGGCTATGTGTATAAGATACCTCATTATACATATGCAAATATTCCAAAATCTGAAAAAAATCCGAAATCTGAAACATTTTTCTTCCCAAGCATTTCAGATGAGGAATAATCAACCTGCATTTACCCTTAGTCTTTCTGGGTAAATCACTGGGATTTACCCAAATCCATAGTTCAAGACTCTATTTCTTCCAGATATTGTGAATTGTGAATTCTTATCTGAATTCTACAAAATGTGGATGTATCACTTATGGTACTTTTTACATTGCACTTCATCATTAAAGGTTCATTGAACAATTTCCCAGAGGGCGGGGATTTCTCTAGCACAATGTTCAGCAAATGGGAACTGCTGGATAAACTGCTACTGAATGAGGTTTACATTCACATTACTGTGTTGCTTTTTCTTCTGGGGCTCGTTAGCAACGACTTGTGTCCTGGCAGTACCTTTCTGCAGCGCTGAGGGATTTCCAGTTTTCGAAGACGTCTTTATAAGAATAATCTACCATACCTATGTGAGGCCTAGACCATTATTGTGTTGATCACAACGTTAATCCATGGGTGAGCTATAGCTGGACCCATGAGCTGGAGACTTTGACTCTAGAACATTTCTGTAGAATGTTCTGATGACCATAATCCCTATGTCTCCTTTTAAATAATCCACAACAGACTATAAAATGCAATCTTGATGGCATAACTCTATTCTGGATTATTTGGATAGTCATGGCTTACGTTTAGTCTGTTTTTTGCCTCAATGGATTTCAATGATATGTGCTTTCCTTTTAGTTTCAGAAAAGTGGGAGATAGTCATCCATTTCACCCAGCTCACTTCTTCTAATAAGCAGAACAGCATGCTCATCAGCCATATATTTACCCTTTACCCTTTCAGTGAACTTGGTGAAGTTGAGGAAATACAATTCTTTCCAAAGAATGAGACTAAAAATAAGATTGCATACATTCTGGCAGCTCTCTTAGCCCTAGACAAAGATGAGAAATCTTTTAGAACTCAGAGGACTATTCAGGGACTTTCCCATTATCCTAGACTGGCCAAAATATTTTGTTATTTTCCCTTTCCCCTTCCCCCAACTTTCCTCCAAATCTGAGCCAAATCAGATAGTCCTGGAGAGGGAGGATCTCCTTTCCTCACCCTTTTTGTGGTAGGATAATGGAAAATGCTCTGTTGGTCAGATCTGGGCTCCTGGCAGCTGCTGTGTTGGCAACAATTAGGGAAGATTTTGAACTAAATGTCTGGCTGCTGAAAGTTTTTGGATTTGGGGTTTGATGTTATCGAAAAAATTCATCTGGTCAGATGCAGAAACATATTGTTTAATCTAGCAAGAATGCGAGCAGGTTGTCCTTCACAGTGCATTTCAGAGCGCTCTGTCTTTTTTTGTGGTGAAGTCTACAGCAGTTGCTCTGTGTAATTCGAGACGGGTATGTCTGGGGGATGGAGTACTCCACCACATTTCAGTTTAGTCTATTTCAACCCTTAGGCATTCTGAAGAGATTTCTCAAATGAATGAAACAGTGGTTAAATTTCCTGGTCTCTGTTGCAAAGTTTAAATTGTTATACTGATCTTAAGCTAATTCTGTCTCCACAATAAGATTCCAGATATTTAGTGCAGGCATCATTTTTATACACACACACAAAATGACCTTAGTATGAGGATCTATTGCTATTACTCATTCAAAGTACTTTAATTGCATGACAAAATATTATTTCTAATAATAAACTATTTTGGCCAAAATTGACCAATCTATTTATGTCTGTTTTGTTATGTTATTTTAATTGTTAAGAAATATATAAATATGGAAGTCATCAATTTAATGCACAGTCTTTACTTTTTAAAATATAAAGATTGTAGTGAATTGGACATATATCTCTTCTAAAACACAGAAACACAGCTTAATTTTAGAATCTTTGTTAAGGAGGGAAACATGGGTAACCTTGTCTACATGCTGTCTTAATCAGTTCAGGCTGCTATAAAAGAATATACAATTGCCTGGGTGGCTTAAACAATGAAAATTTATTTCTCACAGTTATGGAGGCTGGGAAGTTCAAGATCAAGGTGCTGGCAGGTTTGGAGTCTGGCGAGGACCTGCCTCCTGCTTCACACACAGCAATCATACTGTGTCCTCACATGATGGAAAAAAGAGAGCTCTTTTGACGTCTTTTAAAATGGCACTAATCTTGCTCATGAAGACTCCACCCTCATGACCTGATCACCTCCCAAAGGCCCCACCTCCTAAGACCATCACATTGGGGGTTTGAATTTTCATTAATGAATTTCCAGCAGGCTCTGAAATTGAGGTAATAATTAATAGCTTACCAAGCAAAAAAAGTCCAAGACCAGATGGATTCACAGCTGAATTCTACCAGAGGTACAAGGAGGAGCTGGTACCATTCCTTCTGAGACTATTCCAATCAATAGGAAAAGAGGGAATCATCCCTAACTCATTTCATGAGGCCAACATCATTCTGATACTAAAGCCTGGCAGAGACACAACAAAAAAAGAGAATTTTAGACCAATATCCCTGATGAACATCGATGCAAAAATCCTCAATAAAATACTGGCAAACCGAATCCAGCAGCACATCAAAAAGCTTATCCACCATGATCAAGTGGGCTTCATCCCTGGGATGCAGGGCTGGTTCAACATATGCAAATCAATAAACGTAATCCAGCATATAACAGAATCAAAGACAAAAACCACATGATTATCTCAATAGATGCAGAAAAGTCCTTTGACAAAATTCAACAGCCCTTTATGCTAAAAACGCTCAATAAATTCAGTATTGATGGAACGTATTTCAAAATAATAAGAGCTATTTATGACAAACCCACAGCCAATATCATACTGAATGGCCAAAAACTGGAAGCATTCTCTTTGAAAACTGGCACAAGACAGGGATGCCCTCTCTCACCACTCTTATTCAACATAGTGTTGGAAGTTCTGGCTAGGGCAATCAGGTAAGAGAAAGAAATAAAGGGTGTTCAGTTAGGAAAAGAAGAAGTCAAATTGTCCCTGTTTGCAGATGACGTGATTGTGTATTTAGAAAATCCCATCATCTCAGCCCAAAATCTCCTTAAGCTGATAAGCAACTTCAGCAAAGTCTCAGGATACAAAATTAATGTGCAAAACTCACAAGCATTCTTATACACCAGTAACAGACAAACAGAGAGCCAAATCATGAATGAACTTCCATTCACAATTGCTTCAAAGAGAATAAAATACTTAGGAATCCAACTTACAAGGGATGTAAAGGACCTCTTCAAGGAGAACTACAAACCACTGCTCAGTGAAATAGAAGAGAACACAAACAAATGGAAGAACATACCACGTTCATGGATAGGAAGAATCAATATCATGAAAATGGCCTTACTGCCCAAGGTAATTTATAGATTCAATGCCATCCCCATCAAGCTACCAATGAGTTTCTTCACAGATTTGGAAAAAACTGCTTTAAAGTTCATATGGAACCAAAAAAGACCCCGCATTGCCAAGAGAATCCTAAGTCAAAAGAACAAAGCTGGAGGCATCACACTACCTGACTTCAAACTATACTACAAGGCTACAGTAACCAAAACAGCATGGTACTGGTACCAAAACAGAGATATAGACCAATGGAACAGAACAGAGTCCTCAGAAATAATACCACACATCTACAGCCATCTGATCTTTGACAAACCTGAGAAAAACAAGAAATGGGGAAAGGATTCCCTATTTAATAAATGGTGCTGGGAAAATTGGCTAGCCATAAGTAGAAAGCTGAAACTGGATCCTTTCCTTACTCCTTATACGAAAATTAATTCAAGATGGATTAGAGACTTAAATGTTAGACCTAAAACCATGAAAACCCTAGAAGAAAACCTAGGTAATACCATTCAGGACATAGGCATGGGCAAGGGCTTCCTGTCTAAAACACCAAAAGCAATGACAACAAAAGCCAAAATTGACAAATGAGATCTAATTAAACTAAAGAGCTTCTGCACAGCAAAAGAAACTACCATCAGAGTGAACAGGCAACCTACAGAATGGGAGAAAATTTTTACAATCTACTTATCTGACAAAGGGCTAATATCCAGAACCTACAAAGAACTCAAACAAATATACAAGAAAAAAACAAACAACCCCATCAAAAAGTGGGCAAAGGATATGAACAGACATTTCTCAAAAGAAGACATGCATACAGCCTACAGACACATGAAAAAATGCTCGTCATCACTGGCCATCAGAGAAATGCAAATCAAAACCACAATGAGATACCATCTCACACCAGTTAGAATGGCAATCATTAAAAAGTCAGGAAACAACAGGTGCCGGAGAGGATGTGGAGAAATAGGAACACTTTTACACTGTTGGTGGGATTATAAACTAGTCCAACCATTATGGAAAAACAGTATGGCAATTCCTCAAGGATCTAGAACTAGAAGTACCATATGACCCAGCCATCTCATTACTGGGTATATACCCAAAGGATTATAAATCATGCTGCTATAAAGACACATGAACACTTATGTTCACTGCGGCACTATTCACAATAGCAAAGACTTGGAATCAACCCAAATGTCCATCAGTGACAGACTGGATTAAGAAAATGTGGCACGTATACACCATGGAATACCATGCAGCCATAAAAAAGGATGAGTTTGTGTCCTTTGTAGGGACATGGATTCAGCTGGAAACCATCATTCTCAGCAAACTATCACAAGAACAGAAAACCAAACACCACACGTTCTCACTCATAGGTGGGAACTGAACAATGAGATCACTTGGACTTGGGAAGGGGAACATCACACACCGGGGCCTATTATGGGGAGGGGGGAGAGGGGAGGGATTGCATTGGGAGTTATACCTGATGTAAATGACGACTTGATGGGTGCTGACGAGTTGATGGGTGCAGCACAGCAACATGGCACAAGTATACATATATAACAAACCTGCACATTATGCACCTGTACCCTAGAACTTAAAGTATAATAATAATAATAATAATAATAATAATAATGAATTTCCATGAACACAAACATTCAGGCCATAAATGTCTGTGTACATGAGATGTGATTATAAGGCTACCAGAGAACTTATTATAATGTGAGAGAATGTCTATAGAAGAGAAATATATTTATTTCTTATTTTTCGGAACATAGATGGTATATCTACTTTCTCTGTTACCTATTTTACTTTATTTACTATTAATGTCATAACATCACTGGAAAAACGGTTTTTTATAATTTCTATGAACAAGTTCTTTGGTTGGACAACATTAGCCTTCATGAGTTTGCATATGGTTTCTTTTAGAGGTTAGGACAAGACTAGATACATCTTAAAGCTTTTTGAGGCCATTTAATGATGGCTCAATAATTGGATTTGCCTAATTTAAAAAATTACTCAGGGGAAATTTTTCCTACGTATATTTAACTCTCTTATTTTCTCTAACTATTTTTATGATTATCTGGAATTTGGTAGTTTTATTTGGCTTGTTTCTTACACAACCTGAGTTAATCTACCCTTTCTATGACCGTGTTGGTTCATATTACTGAAACAGTAAGTTCACAACCAGTAATCTGACAACTTTTTTTCATATCAATAAGTAACCTTTTTTTTTTTTTTTTTTTTGAGACGGAGTCTCGCTCTGTCGCCCAGGCTGGAGTGCAGTGGCCAGATCTCAGCTCACTTCAAGCTCCGCCTCCCGGGTTCACGCCATTCTCCTGCCTCAGCCTCCCGAGTAGCTGGGACTACAGGCGCCCGCCACCTCGCCCGGCTAGTTTTTTGTATTTTTTAGTAGAGACGGGGTTTCACCAGGTTAGCCAGGATGGTCTCGATCTCCTGACCTCGTGATCTGCCCGTCTCGGCCTCCCAAAGTGCTGGGATTACAGGCTTGAGCCACCGCGCCCGGCCTCCTAATAAGTAACTTTTATATGACCAAATATATTTTTAGATTTGTTATTGCTGGGTCTTCATACCAATAGCCAAATGGAGCATTGTGGAATGACTTGAGGATCAATTTCAGCTGCATGTAATGTATACATTATATTATTATAGTTATAGTTATAATAATATAATTTCTGGTTTCTGTATACTTTAGAGTTAAAGCATAGAAAAATTAGACCAATGCCATTCTTTGGTGTCTCTAGCAGTGCTGCTATAGTTTTATGCAACAAGCCTACAAACATAAGTCAGTAGTTGTTCACAGTATTTAGAACTATCAAATGTTAGGAAGGGTTCCAGGAACTGAAAGTCTGAAATAGAAGGCTCTATGTGTCTTATATAGAACAATCTTAAAAAAGCAAGTTCGTGAGTGGAAAAGTGACTTCAGAAATGTTTGACTGAGATTCTGAATTGTAGCTCCACTATGCAGCTTAACATGCCCAAATTTCAACCTGTTTTAAAGAGAACTCCCATTTTAAGGTGAACTTTTCCTCTTAAATTCTTAACTACTCTCAGTGGACTACAAATTTCTGAAGCTTAAAACTTCAGCGCTGACTTTGATTTATTTTAATCTTCTATGCCTTGTAATCAATATAACATTAATTGTCGATAATTCATATTTTGATATATATTTTAGATGCTTCGTTCTCTTCCTACTGCCACCCAACCCTTATCAAGTCATGCATTAGCATCTTTCCATTAATTCATTTTGCTGTCTCCATTCTTAGTCTCTTTATGATCATTTTGTTTGGATACTTTCTCAGGTTTAAGCTTCCTAAGACTTTCTTTCATTAGACTACTCTGCTTGAAAGTTGGAGTAACTTTTGATTCTTTCATTCCCCTCTTTCTTGACAAATCCAGATAGTTGTTAAGCTCCATCAATTGTAATTTATACATGAACACCTTTTACCAAGTCATTAGGTTTCGATTTCACACCACACAGCACTCTCAGATCAGTCTTTTCAACTACAGTTATAATAATGTAATTTTTCAGCTAATGAACATTTAGTGTATCCCAACATCTGATATATAAAGGGCTTATGCAAAGGAGATGGAGGTCTGAACTTATCTTTTAGTGTGTACTTTTCATTGCTCCCCATGCAGACTGGAAACTCTACTCAAATAAAACTCTTATTTTTTTTCCAGCTTTTTCATTTCAGCACTTTTTGCTTGGCTATTTTTTTTCTCCTGGAATGAGCTTCCTTCTAATCTGGGATCTACTTTATTTTTTAATGTCTATAAAATGACATCCTTCATAAAGTGTCTTACTGTCATCTTTAAAACTTTTTTTCTGTAGTTCCATAAACTTTATTTTACCATGATATTTTATCTTCTATTATAAATATTTGCAATTAAGTTTTATCTTCATTATAAGTTCTTAGTTGTTAAGGTTTCTGTATATTTTAATCTGCCCTCTTTTCATAGTGCTTATTACAACACCTGAAACATTACAGATATAAGATAGATTTGACTTTTTGAATGAATATTTCATAATACTTCTCCACTGCCAATAAAGTTATTTCATTACTTGTAATCTCAAATCACCTCTTCAACTTTACCTTTTACTCTCCTAGAGAGGTCTTTGCTACAATTAATAAGCACTACTTGTTGTTCCCTGTGTTCTACACTATTAGTCCTACCTGAAGATTTGCATATAACATATGTGCAGTGCTAGTTTTACATCCTATCTTGTCTCTAGAAGCATTTAATAAGTGGTGGTTAAGAGGAGGATTCCTGGCAGTAAGGAACCCAATAGGGTCAATCTCAGACCTGCTGCCTGGGAACTGGCTAACAAGTATGTAACCTCCCCAAATCTTATAATCTCCTTTGTTAGAAGGGGAAATTAAGAGTATCCACATTATAAAGGAAAATCATGTAGCACTGTGGTTGGCACATAAACATAGTAGATACATGTTAACTATTCTCCTGATTATTTTTTTCCTCTTCATCCCCGTTTTTACTCTTAATGAGAAAGAAGAATTGAAAACATATTGATTAGTACTATGTTCCAAGCACTATTTTATCACTAAGCCTACAAACATAAATAAGTCATAGTTCCCGCCCTCATTACCACTTTCATTTTTAAAAGTTTTATTTTGTTTTTAATTGACACAAAATAATTGTAGATATTCATGGGGTACAGTGTGATGTTTCATTAATGATAACATTGTACAATGATCAAATCAGGATAATTAGTGTATCTATCACCTCAAATATTTATTATTTCTTTGGGGTGAAAGCATTCAAAATCCTCTTCTTTAGGAATTTTGAAATATACAATACATTACTGTTAACTACAGTCACCCTGTTGTGCAATAGAACACCAGAACTTATTCCTTCTGTCTAATTGTTCTTCTGTCTAATTGTAACTTTGCACCCATCAACCAACCTCTTCCACTACCCCCACAACACAACCTCTGGTAACCAGTTTTCTACTCTATGATAGCCACTTAGAAAATACTTTTTCTACCTCTATGATATCCACTTTGAAAAATACTTTTTCTACTTCTATGATATCTGCTTTGAAATGAAATCATATGGCATTTGTCCTCCTGTTCTTGGTTTATTTCACTTAACATAATATCCTCTAGGTTCATCCATGCTGTCACAAATGATAAGATTTCATTTTTTTATGAATAATATTCCACGGTGCATACATGTCATATTTTCTCTACCCATTCATTCACTGATGGACACTTAGGTTGATTCTGTATGTTGGCTATTGTGAATAATGCTGCAATTAACTTGAGTATGTGATTTCTTCAACATACTGCTTTCATTTCCTTTGGATATATACCCAACAGAGGAATTGTTGGATTATATAGTAGTTGTATTTTTTTTTTTTTTTTTTTTTTTTGAGACAGAGTCTCGCTCTGTCACCTAGGCTGGAGTGCAGTGGCACAATCTCGGCTCACTGCAAGCACTGCCTCCTGGGTTCAAGCCATTCTCCTGCCTCAGCCTTCTGAGTAGCTAGGAATACAGGCATGTGCCATCATGCCTGGCTAATTTTTTGTATTTTTAGTAGGGACGGGGTTTCACAGTGTAAGCAAGGGTGGTTTCTATTGCCTGACCTCATGATGCACCCGCTTAGGCCTCCGAAAGTGCTAGGATTACAGGCATAAGCCACCGCACCTGGCCGGTAGTTGTATTTTTAAGAACTTCCAACCTCAATGAAAGACAGGCACCCAAACCATTTGTAAAGGATGGGCTTAATTGTAGAGACATTTGTAATTGGGGATTTATATGCAAAATATAGGATTTTTTTACAGGAAAGTCTATTTTCCTTGTGTTATAGAAGACTGAAAAAGTTTGTGTGTGAACTGAAAGTAATAGACCTCATTTTGGATAAAGGCACTGAAGAAAGTAAAGATGAGTTGGAATAGCCTCTTAGAAAGTGGAGCATGATAAGACTAGTAACTAGGAAAGGATCACAAGCCAATGTGAAGGCTGCAGAGAAGTTGGAAATTACTACTCCAGCCCATATATGGCATGCCGTTGAAGGGAATAGAAAGGGAATGGGCAAATTCCCATAAATATGAGATATTAGTAAGAAAGATCACCAAAAGAAGACTCTAGACTTGATAAACAGTTCTGGAGGTCAACTACAGACCACATGGAAACACTGGAGGGTCAGACAAGGAAGAATAAATAGATTTAGTTCAACAAACATGATGAGTCACAAGTATGTTCTAGGTGCTGTGTGTGACCACAGTGTGACACATGCTATGAGCACGTGTGGCTGTGGTGATGGGAGACATCAGAGTGGGAAACTCTCAGTGTATTCTGAGGGTTCAGGTAAGACATCCTAGAAGACATGAGTTTTGAGCTGGGTGTTAGACATGACTGTTGTGAGACAGAAGGATTGAATTCTTTGGTGTCAGAGCAACCCTGACAATGGTGATGTCGCAGGCATGGTTTTCACAGCAGGTTCTTTAACTGGAGCGAAAATTGCTGCAGTTAGGGAGCACTGCATGGCTCAGGGGGTGATAATCTGACTGCCTGGTGCTAGGGTTTTTTGGTTGTGGTAAAATTTATTTTGTGAGTCAGATGACTAATTTCCCTATAGGGGAGAAACTTAGAATCTGGAAGGGAAGAATGGTGAATATTAAAATACAGCCAAATGGCGTGAACCTCAGCAGGAGGACTGCTTGTGTTTCAGGGACTGTGGTAAATATGCATTGAGTTTTGGTGCTCAGATCCATTATTCTTCTTTTTGAAGACAGAATATATAATAGTATCTCAATTTTGCTGTGGGGAGCTATCTCCTCCCCTACACTCAGGCTTCATGCTTCTAGTGGAGTTTGTTGCAGGTCGTATTTTGAGGGTGGGTATGTGACTCAGGTCCAGGTAATGTTGTTTGGCACTATCTTCACTGATGATTCTCCTTCTCAAAATTGTTACCTTCACCAGGCTTTGGGGCATTTCATTGTGTTGAATTTTTTACTGCTCAGGCAAGTCTTGTACTTCTGCCTCCATAATGCCCCAGAGTTAAAATTGTGCGTGCTACGAAATGAGCAATCAGTTAAGTGTCAATGGCAGAATGAAAGCTGCTGATGAGCAGAGAAAACGGAATTAGCTAGAAGTTAGGTAGGAGGAGTGTTAAAATGAAGAAGATGTTTAAGTTCAAGGTGAGATGTACAGAATTGCAAGTACAAAGAAGCACCAGTAGGCTCTTTTGGGAAAGTTATCAGTTCTAGGATCAAATTCAGGTCTTGCCTAGTAGGATATTCAGTTACGAAGGTGAAAAATGATAAAAAAATTATTTTGAGAGTTTTGTCAGATATACTTGGCACTGAAATTTGCCAATAGAGAATTGTAAAATGACCTTTCAGAGATATATGGGGTTTTAAAAGATAACTATCAGAGTTAATTGGATATTCTTATCCAAGACAGTAAGAAATAAACTAGATGTTCTCTTGAGTTCATTAGCAATTATAGGATCTTATTGTGAATAAATATATGAAGAAAGGTTTTATAATTCATATCACTGTCTCCATGTTATCCAGAGAGTATTTGCCATCTTCCTTTTATTTTTCTGAGGTAATCCCATTTAAAAAACTGGATGAATTATTCAGATGACCTGCCCTTTTAAAATGGTAGCA